>NC_133618.1:11768153-11778153 GCF_048593235.1 Sminthopsis crassicaudata | reverse complement strand
CTCTCTCTCTCTGTCTCTCTCTCTGTCTCTCTCTCTCTCTCTGTCTCTCTCTGTCTCTGTCTCTCTCTCTGTCTCTCTGTCTCTCTCTCTGTCTCTCTGTCTCTCTCTCTCTGTCTCTCTCTCTTTCTCTCTCTCTCTCTCCCTCTCCCTTCCTTCTTCCTTTTTTCCTCTCTGTATCTCTCTCCTTCCTTTTTGTCTCCTCTCGTCTTCCCTTCCCTTTTTCATGTCTTTGATCTTTTTCACTATATCTCTATAATTGGTGCCTCCATTTCTTTTCCTCTTCGATCTAGGTTTCTGGGGCCCCCTTCTCTCCTTGTTCTTCTACCTCTCCAATGGCTCCTTCTCAGTCTCCACTGCTAGATTTTCAGCCACGGTTGGCTTCCAAAATTTTGCCTTCAGCACTCTATTTTCTCTCTTTATCCTACTTCACTCTTCAGCTTCCATGATTTCAATGATTGATCATCTCTGTTCAAATGGTTTTCAAATTATATTTCTCTAATTAAGTTGTTTCCAGACATCCAGTCTTACATGCCCAACTGTCCATTGGACATCTTAAATGCAATAGCCAAACTCATCATCTTCCCTCCACCCAAATCCTTCAGCCTTCCAAACTTCCCATTGCTGTCAATGGCACCGCCATCTTTCCAGTTCCTTAGCATGGCAATTTATAGATATCGTCCTCAACCCTTTACTCTCTCTTACTCCCCATAGTCAATCTGCTGCCAAGACCTTTAGAATATACCCTTGCCACTTCTCCCCTTTTTGGTCACTGCCACCAGTCTGGTACCTCATCTGTCTCCTCATCTCTTTAAATATTCCCACTCTGATCCATCCTCCATTCATGTCCAATCCAATCAATCTTCCTAAAGTACAAGACTGAGCTTCTTAGTCCCCTACTATAGAAATTCTAGTGTCTCCCATCACCTCCAAGATCAAATGCAAAGTCTTCTGTTTAATATCTTCTGTTTAATATTCAAAGCCCTTAAATGTGCCCCTTCCTACCTTTCTTACACCTTACTCCCTTTTACATACCAACTATCCAGGGATCAGCCTCCCTGCTCTTCCAGAGATCTTCAGACTCCATGTATTTTTCCTGACTGTTTTCCATGTCTAGATTTCTCTCCTTCCATACGTCCATCTCCTGGATTCCCTATAAGAAGGTGTTCCTACTTCTCTTTAATCTCAGCAACTTTCCTCCATGATTATTCCCAATTTTTGTGACTTTTGTCTGGGCTCTGGAAGAGAAAGCGAGACTCAGAACTCCTTGAAAACAAAGAACAGCAACAAAAACAACCACCCCAATTTAATTCAGTCTATATCTTCTTTGTACATTTTTATATATGATTTCTTTCCAGGAGAACAGAGAGTGTTTTCTCTCCTTTCTTAGTGTCCCCAGTGCCCAGTGTAAGCACACAGTAGGAATTTAGTAAATGCTTGTTGATTGTTGAATGACTTCAGTCTTTCCTTCTTCTTACCCCTCCCTCTTTATCCTTCCCCTTTTTTCCCTCCCTCTTGCTTCCTTCCTTTTTGCTTCTCCCTTCCCTTCCCCTTTCCCCTCTTCCTTCATACAGACAGTAAATGTCAAGGCCAGGATTCAAAGCCAGTTCTTTTGACTTCAAATTTAGAGTAGGGGGAACGTACTGCCTACCTGTCAATAAATCTACAAGCTTTCATTAACAACTAACAATAGCAACAGCAGCGGGCAGCAGCAGCAGCAGCAGCATAGTGGTAGTAACAGTAGCAGCAGCAGTTTCAGCAGAAGTAGTAGTGGGAGCAGCAGCAGAAACTATAGCCTCAGTAGTAATAGTAGTACTAATAGCAGTAATAGCAACAGCAGCCTAAAGTAGTAGTAGTAGTAGTAGTAGTAGTAGTAGTAGTAATGGTAGTAGTAGTAATAGTAGTAATAATACTAGTAATAGTAGTAGTAATGGTACTAGGAGTAGGAGTAGGAGTAGTAGTACAAGCAGTAGAGCCTCAGGATAAGGAGGAAGAGGAGGAGGAACAGCAACAGCAGTAGTATTAGTGATTATGGCAACAGCAGCAACAGTAGTCTCAGTTATTCTAGTGGTACTAGTAGTAGCAGCAGCAGTCTTAGTAGTAGTAGTAGCAGCAGCAGCAGCAGCATTAGTAAGAGCAGTAATCATTGTAGTTGTAGTAGTAGTAGCAACAGCAGCAACAGCCTCAGTAATAACAGTAGCAGCAGCAGCAGCAGTCTTAGTAGCAGCAGCAGCCATACTCCTCACATTAGTAGTAACAGCAATATTAGCCAACACTTTTATAGTGCTTTAAGGCTTGGATAGTACTTTACATAGGTTATCATTTGATAACCCTGTGAGGCAGATAGATTGTTGTGCCCATTTTCAGATAAGGACACCAAGTCTCAGATAACTGAGTGACTTTTCTATGTTTACAGAGTTAGTACATGTCAAAAGTGAAATGTAGCTCATCTCTCCCTGACTCCAAGTCTTCCATCCAGTAGACCAGGTTGCTTCTCTCAAATTCCCAATTAGATGCTCAGGATGAAATTTACTTTCTGTGATGGGTATTTTTTCCAAAAGACAACAGAGAGAGCAATGATGTATACAGTGAGAGCGATGGTGTGTACAGTGAGAGAGATGGTGTGTACAGTGAGAGCGATGGTGTGTACAGTGAGAGCGATGGTGTGTACAGTGAGAGAGATGGTGTGTACAGTGAGAGCGATGGTGTGTACAGTGAGAGCGATGGTGTGTACAGTGAGAGAGATGGTGTGTACAGTGAGAGAGATGGTGTGTACAGTGAGAGCGATGGTGTGTACAGTGAGAGAGATGGTGTGTACAGTGAGAGCGATGGTGTGTACAGTGAGAGCGATGGTGTGTACAGTGAGAGCGATGGTGTGTACAGTGAGAGAGATGGTGTGTACAGTGAGAGAGATGGTGTGTACAGTGAGAGCGATGGTGTGTACAGTGAGAGAGATGGTGTGTACAGTGAGAGAGATGGTGTGTACAGTGAGAGAGATGGTGTGTACAGTGAGAGAGATGGTGTGTACAGTGAGAGCGATGGTGTGTACAGTGAGAGCGATGGTGTGTACAGTGAGAGAGATGGTGTGTACAGTGAGAGAGATGGTGTGTACAGTGAGAGCGATGGTGTGTACAGTGAGAGAGATGGTGTGTACAGTGAGAGCGATGGTGTGTACAGTGAGAGAGATGGTGTGTACAGTGAGAGCGATGGTGTGTACAGTGAGAGAGATGGTGTGTACAGTGAGAGAGATGGTGTGTACAGTGAGAGCGATGGTGTGTACAGTGAGAGAGATGGTGTGTACAGTGAGAGAGATGGTGTGTACAGTGAGAGCGATGGTGTGTACAGTGAGAGTGATGATGTGTACAGTGAGAGTGATGGTGTGTACAGTGAGAGCGATGGTGTGTACAGTGAGAGAGATGGTGTGTACAGTGAGAGCGATGGTGTGTACAGTGAGAGCGATGGTGTGTACAGTGAGAGAGATGGTGTGTACAGTGAGAGCGATGGTGTGTACAGTGAGAGAGATGATGTGTACAGTGAGAGTGATGGTGTGTACAGTGAGAGAGATGGTGTGTACAGTGAGAGCGATGGTGTGTACAGTGAGAGCGATGGTGTGTACAGTGAGAGAGATGGTGTGTACAGTGAGAGCGATGGTGTGTACAGTGAGAGCGATGGTGTGTACAGTGAGAGAGATGGTGTGTACAGTGAGAGAGATGGTGTGTACAGTGAGAGCGATGGTGTGTACAGTGAGAGAGATGGTGTGTACAGTGAGAGAGATGGTGTGTACAGTGAGAGCGATGGTGTGTACAGTGAGAGTGATGATGTGTACAGTGAGAGTGATGGTGTGCACAGTGAGAGCGATGGTGTGTACAGTGAGAGAGATGGTGTGTACAGTGAGAGCGATGGTGTGTACAGTGAGAGAGATGATGTGTACAGTGAGAGTGATGGTGTGTACAGTGAGAGAGATGGTGTGTACAGTGAGAGCGATGGTGTGTACAGTGAGAGGAACCCTATGGTAGAACATCAGGCACTTTGGCATTCAGAAGAGTGGGGCACTTAGGGAGCAAGGGAGTTGTCCTGTCTTTGCCTAGCCAATGAAAAAGACTGTATATTACCTTTGGAGAAGATGAAATAGGATTAAGTGAACGTGACAGTCTTAACAAAGAATAGTCACAAAAAGGAAACAGGCAGTGTGTGGACACTCCCACCTGCTTGTGCTGGGAGAATGGAGAAAGGCAGGGTCCTGTTCCCTCTCACTCAGGCTCATCTGAGAAAATGAGGAAGGGCTCAAAGAGTATTGACCTTGTTAATGATCTCCTGACATAAAGTCTAACATCACCCAGTCCCTTGTACCCTCTGTGTCTGAGACCTCAGGTCTCTAAGAGCATGGCCCAAGAAACAAGACTTTCTTAGACACACACCATTGGCAAGGACTCACAAGGAAAGCTACCCATAATGCTTCTCTCCAAAACCATACATTTGTTAGTTCTGGCCTATAACACCCACACTCCCTCCACTTTAGCAGAAAAGGCTTGGAGCCTTTTCAAGTTGGATAATTCACCATCATTATGGAAGCTGATCTTGTCCTATGATCATCCTCATTGAAGATATTTGACAACGCGACTCAAAACACCACGCTAAAAAACTTGGGAGCGAGCGCACGGCTTTGTTTTACTCCATTGGTGACTGAGAAAGCGCGAGAGCATTATCTAGGACCCGGACAATCATGTCATTATATGATTGCTATACGACACTGATGGACTTCTCTAAGCAGCCAGATTTTGATTTAATTTTCCATAAGTTGACAACTGACAGTATCACATCAGACTGGTGAAAGCTGTGTATAAACTTCTGTTCTGCTCCTGGCATTTCTGCTGGAGTTGTTGGGCAGTAAACACCAGATTGGCCATTCCTCAGCCCTTTCTGAAGCCACGCTGCCCCTCAGGTGGATGGCCATCTTTCAGGGGAAGGATTATTAGGAGAAGGAGAATTCTGGCGAAAATCTTGCCAAAAACAACCAAGAGAGAGCTTTCACCACCTCCACTCCCCTTCCTGCCCTTCCCTCCCCGCCATGGCTGTCATAAGAGTCTATTTCCTTTATTTTTACAGAGATGAACAATGGAGGCGCCCTTGATCTCCTGGAAGATAACGTCCTCTTTGTGGTGGGGGAGGGAGATAATCCATGATCTCTTCCAACTCTAAACAGCTGATCCTCATTCTAATCCCTCTTCCAACACTTGAAAATGTTCATCCTCCCTAAGTCATTTCCTTTTCATGGTAAACTTGCCCCATTCCTTCCAGGGATCCTTACATGGCATGTCATCCCCTACCCACATGCCCCAGGAAAATGTAAGCATCCTGAAAGCAAGGGCTGGTTTGATCTTTCACAGCCCCGTTAGCACCCGGATTCCCGGTTCCAGAAGGCGGGAATGAATTTAACCAATGCTTCAAACAATACCAGGATTCCTCTGTTATCCCCTGGTCTCTCTGCAGCCTCCTCCAAATCTGAATTCGGGAAGGAGTCCAAAAGGCTTCCAGCTTCCCGTCTTAATTGTCACCAATCTCCTACTTAGGGAAACATTTCAGCTGCGCTCCCCCATGGACGTCTAGTTGTACCATTTCAGAGCCCACACCTTGGGCTACCGGTGTAATCGAGAACAGGTTGCTGTTTGAAGCCTGACACTGTCTCAGATGCACACATAATAAATAACACTCTTCTGGAGTGATTGAAACCACATGGGTTAAATGAAACGGCAAAGAGCCGGGCATGGAGAGAATGCAGAGGGGGCTGGCGAGGCGGAGAGCACAGAACCCTGCCTGTGGATCCCTGAAAACCATTACTGCCATTTACAAGGGCTTTTATGAACCCTCTCTTTTCGGTCCCGCCTGTAAGAAAGATGCTTTCTATTTTTTTCTTTTTTATCAATGAGGAAACCAGAGTTAAGGGACTTGCCCATCAGAGACAGATTCCCATGCTGATTTCCCTGAGACCAAAACCAATGCATTTTCCACTACATCACATTGCCTCCGACCTGGTTCCGGGGCCTGGCTTTGCGCCTTACTAGCTATATGACTGCTGAAAACATATGTGTGCACAATATGTACATATGTTTAAATATGTGAGTAAACATGCAGATTTTTATTTATGTATATGACATAGACACATCTCTACTCTAAAATGTTCATCTGGACCATTTATGTCCGACCAGTGGTAGAGCCTTCCAAGCTCCTAAGGGTCATCAGTCAGTCGAAGGACCTTGAGCACTGTGATGTCATTTTGGTTCTCTTGCAGAACGAGGGACAACAACTCTATGTGTGTATATGAATTGTATTAGATGTATATGCACATGCATGTAATGTATTGCACACATGTTTGTACACATACATTATATATACATTGTATTGTATAATGTATATACACATGATACAATTGTATGTGTATATAAGTATATAACATTGCATTGTACACATTTAAATACACATATACTATACCTACATTGTATTTTATATATATATATGTATATTTGTGTATATATATATATATATAAAACACATTGTACAGATGTATATAACATAATACAATTGTGTATATATGTATGTACACATAAAACAATTGTATATATATGTGTATGTATACACACAACACATTGTACAGATTATATACAATTGTGTATACATATATGTATATACACATAATGCAATTATATATATATGTGTGTATATACACATAACACATTGTACAGATGTATATAATATAATACAATTGTTCATACATATATGTATATACACATAATGCAATTGTATATATATATATATGCGTGTATATATACATAACACATTGTACAGATTATATACATACAATACAATTGTGTATATATATATATACACATAACACATTGTACAGATGTATATAACAGTACAATTGTGTATACATATATGTATATACACACAAAATAATTGTATATATGTGTGTATATACACATAACACATTGTACAGATGTATATAATATAATACAATTGTGTATACATATATGTATATACACATAATGCAATTGTATATATATATATGCGTGTATATATACATAACACATTGTACAGATTATATACATACAATACAATTGTGTATATATATATATATACACATAACACATTGTACAGATGTATATAACAGTACAATTGTGTATACATATATGTATATACACACAAAATAATTGTATATATGTGTGTATATACACATAACACATTGTACAGATGTATATAATATAATACAATTGTGCATACATATATGTATATACACATAATGCAATTGTATATATATATATATATATATGCGTGTATATATACATAACACATTGTACAGATTATATACATACAATACAATTGTGTATATATATATATATATACACATAACACATTGTACAGATGTATATAACAGTACAATTGTGTATACATATATGTATATACACACAAAACAATTGTATATATGTGTGTATATACACATAACACATTGTACAGATGTATATACACATAATATATACATTGTGTTTATATGTATATATACACAATATAACACTGTATATGTTATACATATATACACATTTGTGAAATATAAAATATATATCATATTGTATATTGTAGACAATATACACATATCTATAATATATAAATACACACACTAAAATAATTTCATTTCTCTAACCCTGGTTTTGTCATCTTAAAAACTGGAGATAAGAATGTTTTCACTCCCCCCATCATGCAGATTTGTTGTAAGGAAATTATTATTTTTGTCATCACTGTTGCCTTGAAAGATTATAATTCAGTAAGCCGGGCTCTTATGACCAATCATCTTTTCTCATATTTTCAAAGAAAATGCAAGACTTTATCAGTCAAGAAAAAAATGTACAATCTTGGGCTGCAAAAAGAGAGACGAAGCTTTCAGGAGGAAGATGGTGATGGGCCAGCCAGGGTCAGGCCACATTCAGAGCATCATTCTGTGCCCCATGTTATAAAGGACATTGACATTTATATCTAGAAAAAGGCCCCTAGGATGGCAAGTCCATATCTCCTGAGAAATGGTGGCAGAGTCTACAGATGTTTAGCTTGGAGAAGAGAAGGCTTGGTGGTGGATGGAGGAGAGACAGGATTGTTGTGTTTGCATCTGAAGGTCTTCAATGGAATAGGGATGAGATTTGCTCCTTTTTTGACCCCAGAGAGCAGAGCCAGGATGATAGGAATAAGTTGGCAAGAAGGAGTGATGTAAAATCAAACACTTTGCGATCTCAGCTGACCAAATGGCTGCCTCCTTTGCCGGTGGGTTCTCCGTCATTAGCAGTTTTCAGAGAAAGGCTGGATGATCACTTACTTATTGGATGTGCTGGGAGGTACTTCTTAGTCAGCTGTGGCTTGGGTTGGTTGGCCTTAGAACTCCCTTCCAACCCAGTGATTCTGCAAATTTTTGTTTTCTACAATCTCTTAGCTGGCCAAGAAACCACCTACGCCAAATCAACCAACTCTAATCGAGACTGATACGAGGATTTCATCTGTGAAGGAAGAGCTCAAAATGTCCAAGTCTGCAGATTAAAGCAAATGCTCACAACAGAATTTTCATGGACGATAACATGGATCTCATAAGCTGTGCAGATCAGCACCCGGAGTGGTGAGTGCTGCTTTTGCACAGATTGAACCCTTACCCACACACTTTGGACTCCAGCCCTGCTTCTGCCTGAATTCCTGTGAGTCTTTGGGTAAATCCCCTGAATCATAAAATGGGATGCGTAAATATTTATTAAGTTCTCACAATGGGTCAACTACTGTTCATAACAGCCGTGTGTGTGTGTGTGTGTGTGTGTGTGTGTGTGTGTGTGTGTGTGTGTGTGTGTCTGTGTAGCAGAAACAAAATAAAACCATAATAGATCCCCATCACTTGGGGAAAGGCTGAACTACCTAATAGAACATTATCACAAGAAAGAAAATTAGCGTGAGTAATCAGAGACACATGGGAAGATTTTATGAAAAGCTATGGAGAGGAGGAAACAGGACCAAGAGATCTGATCAGTCAGCACTGAGGACATGAAGAGAAAATGGAAACTGTTCCTAACCTCAAGGAGCCTTCTGAGAACAACACAAGCAATGACTAGAATAACACAAATAAAAACAACTTAAGAGGAAACCCAACGTTGAATAATTGCAGTAACCAGTCTTATTCCTTTAGAATGGTTCTACCTTCTTTAGGAACAGAATTGGGGGATGTCAAGAATAGAATAATATGTATACTGTCAATTGTAGTCACTGCATCATTTGCTTTTGCTCAGTTTTTCTTTATTACGAAGGGAGTCTAGTGCTTGGGGGTATGCTATATATATATATATATATATTTTAGATCTGGTTGTTTTTTCCCTTCCTCCCCCAACCCCCTCCCCCAGATGGCAAGCAGTCTTATACATGTTAAATATATTACAGTATATTCTAGATACAACATATGTGTGTAGAACCGAATTTCTTGTTGCACAGGAAGAATTGGATTCAGAAGGTAAAAATAACAGTTTATATTCATTTCCCAGTGTTCCTTTTCTGGATGGAGCTGGTTCTGTCCATCATTAATCAATTGGAATTGGATTAGCTCTTCTCTATGTTGAAGAAATCCACTTCCATCTGTTGAAGAAATCCACTTCTATTGGTATGCTATATTTTGAATGACTGTGAATAAGAACAGAAGATAACAGCATAATTTTTAAAGTGAGGAGAGACAGAATATTAGCTCTAGAAAGGATTCTAGAAAGTATTTAGTCCTAGGGTTCTTAATATACAAAATAACTATATTGATAATGTTGGGTTTTAATTGGTTTTGATGACATTGGGTCATTAATATATTTGGTTTTCATATCATGTATTTTATTGGAAAGGATCCATTGGTTTGACCAGACTGTCAGTATACAAGAGAAGAAGCCCCTGATGTAATGATCCTATTATTGTGCCGAGAGAGAAAATCAAAGTTGGGAGAAAGGTA
>NC_133618.1:11735653-11763153 GCF_048593235.1 Sminthopsis crassicaudata | reverse complement strand
GTGTTACAGTATATCCTAGATACAATATATATGTGCAGAACCGAATTTTGTTGTTGTTATTGTTGCAAAGGAAGAATTGGGTTCAGAAGGTAAAAATAACCTGGGGAGAAAAACAAAAAATGCTCATAGTTTACACTTAATTCCCAGTGTTCCTTCTCTGGGTGGAGCTGGTTCTGTCCATCATTGATCAATTGGAACTGAATTAGATCTTCTCTATGTTGAAGATATCCACTTCCATCAGAATACATCCTCATACAGTATCGTTGTTGAAGTGTATAATGACCTCCTGGGCCTGCTCATTTCACTCAGCATCCGTTCATGAAAGTCTCTCCAAGCCTCTCTGTATTCATTCTGCTGGTCATTTCTTACAGAAGACAGCTATTTGTTTTTAAACAAAGAGTTGTAGGGCAGCCAGATGGCACAGTGGATAGAATATTGGAGCTAGAGTCAAGGAGACCTGAGTTCAAATTCAGTCTCAGATATTTAACACTTATTAGACTCAAACTTTAATAAAGCTTTGCTGCTTCCTCTCCGTGCTCTGGCCATCACAGGGTAGGGAGTGCCTGGCATTTGGCGTCGTTCAGGTCCTTCAGGTGCAGGAAGCCACAGAATACAGCATGGACTGTGCTCCAGCTGGAGAAGGTAGGAAGAAGGGCTGATATTAACCTCACTACAGTTAGAAAAGTTTTATGAGAATAAATATGCCTATATTTCATAAGATCACACTTAAATCTAAAGCCAGCTCTTTTCTATGTCTAGTTTTCTAACCACTGAATGAAGAAAACAAAATTTGATTCCGGCTTCGGCCATTTCCTAGCCATGGGATATAATTTAACCTCTGCTTACCTCAGTTTGCTCATCTGTAAAATGGGGGTGATGCTAACTCTCAAGGTTGTCATGAGGATCAAAGGAGAGAACAGATGGGCAGTATTTTGCAAATCATAAAATCTGATGCAAATGCTAGCTTTACCATCCTGTAATTGAGCGAAAGATAAAGAGAATACAAGATTCTACTCATTTATTAATTGGTGATTTTACTTTTAAAGAAATACTTTTGATTTAGTAAATCAAAGCGCCATCTTGAAAGTCTCTCTTCCAGAAATGTCTCTCCTGCAGATTTCGTGAAAGGTAGCGCAACAGAGATAGCCTGTGTCAAAGCTCTGATCGTGAATATTAGCACACGGAGACATAGACGGATGGGGGCGTTCACTGTTGTCTACATAGAGTTTGAGTTGAAGGATGGTAGACAGGCAATTGAATTAAACAGTGGTTGTTCAAAAAGAACCAAAATGGAGTCAATGGAGTCACTGTGTCGGAGTCCAGGTACGGCGTCTGTCTGTGATTGATGGGACCAATAGAGCTCGGAAGGCTCCACCACAGTTGGGCACATTGGAATGGGGATGGCTCTAAGTTTGGGCATCTCATGTTTCTCACGTTGGTAACTCTCCACATCCCCTCCCCAGCGCTTCAACCCTTCTTTCCTGGCTCACCTCTTCCTTCTGAGCTATCTGGAGGGGAGGACCTCTCCAAGGAACATAAAAGGGGTTGCCTTCTACTCCTTGAGAGCATCTCAGATCTGATGGCATGATGGTAATATCTTGCTTTTTCCATTTACTGAATAGATCTTTTCAGACAGTAAAAGGATGCAAGGAACAACACTTACTTATATGTCTTTGTGCTCTATAAAGCAACCTCTGGGTCATATGCTTACAAGCCGGAGTGCTTTATTACACTGGAATAAAACAGTTTTTGAGCCAAAGCCTGAGACTGAGATCCTCTTTGGGGCCATTCATCCGCTCTGGGCTCTACGTTCTTTACCTGCTGAATGGGGACACGGGGCTCGCTAACCCCCAAAGTTCCTTCCAGCTCTGACACTCTCCAAGCCAAGGGCGAGCTTCGCTCCCAAGCAGCAGGAAGGAAGTTCTTGGAAGAGAGCCAGCCCGATGGCGCTGACATTTGCTTCCCTACCCCTCAGGGCCCTTCCGCTGGACAGCTGACAAGGATGGGTGACAGGAGGATCCCTGAGCAGGGAGCAGGAGCGAGATCGACAAAAGAGCAAAACTCAAAAAATGTGTTGGAAAAGGTCGTCAAGCTGTGAGACAGAACAGCTCCAGCCCCCACCGCTCTTTTCGGAGGAGTCCCCCATTTGTATAATGTCAGAAGAGGGAGAAACCTTAGAACACAGATGTGAAAGCTGGAAAAAACCATCATTAAGGTGAAGAGAATTGGATCATGATCCCTAGGATCTGAGTTCAAATCCCAGCTCCGCCTGAATGATCAAAATCATTTCACTGGGTCATCACCCATTATAGAAAAAGAATCCAACGTGGGTGCCCTGGGATGGGCCGGGCTCCTCTGGGGGCATTGTGCTCTCTGGCTCCCTGCCAAGGACATCAGTCCCAGGTTGGCCCCTCACACGTGACAGGGCTATGTCAAAAAGGGACATTATTATTATTAAAGAGTTTATTATTCTATTTTTAAATGCACTCTCACACACACACACACACACACACACACACACACACACACACACACTGGCATTTCCATCCACAAAATTGTAAATAAAATCATGACTCTCCAATTCATAACCTTTGCTCTTTTTTAAACAAAGGAATAAATGCTATGTGCTATTTTTAAAGCCATTCTTCCTTCTGAACATCCTTTTGTAATCTGTTGTGCATCTAAAAATGTTTCCATGACCTTTTTTTTTTTTTTTTTTTTTTTTTTGCGGAGAAGGGGAATCATCGCTGCTAATATACCTCTCCCAATTTCCTCTACAAACACAGAGGAAAAAAATCCACATGGTCAGGCAAAACAAATCACTGGATGCAGTGACTAGAGTTTTTAAAGTCTGTCTTTTCTGTACCTTGAATTTATTATTTCTCTTGTCAGGAGATGGGTGGAAAGATGCCTTATTATCCACGCTCATTGACATGTTTGGTCAAGAATTGGATAAGAGTGATTTTAGTCTCAGATTTGCTTTTCTTTATATTGCTGTTGCATTGTATAAATTGTTCTCCAGGTTCTGCTCATTTCATTGCATCCGTTCATATAAGTCCCCCCCACCCCAGATTCCCTGAAATTATTTCTCTTTCATCATTTCTTATAGGTCAATATTCCTTCATTAAGCCCACAATTTGTTGTGCTATTCCCAAACTGGTGGACCTTCCTTTAGCTTCAAGGTTCTCCCCTCTGTCCCATTGACAAGTTTGTTTTGCTTGCAACTAGGTCCCAATGTTATCCTCCCTTTTAATCTCCCTTCCCTATTCCTGTATGTTTCTCCGTTAAGTTTAATATATCCCTACACCAAACTCTGAGAAGTATCTAATGGGGGGGGGGAGCATCTGTTGGAACATCTGTGGAAGAGGACCTGCCCCTAGTTTCTTCCAGGGAGCTCCATATATTCTAACTCCTTTCCAAAGGACGTTCATGACCTGGTTAGTCCTTTTGTTTTCATCATGGGACTAAGGAGGGACAGTCATGAACTGGTAAATGTTTAACAATCTGATTTTAGAGGTAAAGGGGGGGAGAAGGAAGAAAAAGAGAAGAAAGGTGTACAGGGACACGCTTTTATGTTTAATCTGCCTTAATGAATATTTTCTCCTCACTTTCTTAAGTCTAGTCAATCAACAAAACAGTAGATTTTTAATGTTTGCCAATTCCTGAAGTATAAATCCTTACATTGAAAATTTAATCACTGACTTTCTTGGATCTGTGTGAGTTAGTTCTGTCTGTCTGTCTGTCTGTCTCTTTTTCTTTCTCTCTCTCTCCCTCTCACTGTCTCTCTGTCTCTCCTGGTCACTATGTCCACGTCTATCCCTCTCTTGGTCCCTGTCTCTCTGTTTCTTTCTGTCTCCATCTCTCTGTTTCTTTCTTCTTTTTCTCTCTGTCTCTCTCTCCTTGTATCTTTGTCATTGTTTTCATGTCTGCCCCCATCTTGATCCCTGTATTTTTGTTTCCCTGTTTCCATATCTCTGTTTCTTTCTGCTCTCTCTCTCTCTCTCTCTCTCTCTCTCTCTCTCTCTCTCTCTCTCTCTGTCTCTCTCTTTTTCTCTCTCTCTCTCTGTCTCTCTTTCTGTCTCTCTCTCTGTCTCTCTCTCTGTCTCTCATTCTCTCTCTCTTTTTCTCTCTCTCTGTGTCTCTCTGTCTCTCTCTCTCTCTCTCTGTCTCCCTCTCTCTCTCTCTCTCTCTTCTCTCTCTCTGTCTGTCTCTCTCTCTCTCTGTCTCTCTCTCTCTCCTCTCTCTCTCTCTGTCTCTCTCTCTCTCTCTCTCTCTCTCTCTCTCTCTCTCTCTCTCTCCTCTCTCTCTGTCTGTGTGTCTATTTCTTTCCTTGTGTCTTCATCACTGTGCCCATGTCTGTCCCCGTCTTGGTCCCTGTCTCTCTGTTTTCTCTCAGTCTCAATCTCTCTGTTTTTTTTTCTTTCTCTCTTTCTCTCCCTTCCCTCCTTCTGAGTGCATCTGTTGGGATTCTCTCAGCTCTCACTTAAATTTCACAAGGAGAAATTAGGGGTCAGGGAGAATATTCTCCTGCTACCACTGATGGATTTTTCTTCTAACGGATCCATCTAAGAAGATCCAGGCCAAGACCACCAAAGCTTGGAAAAGGCTACGTAAATGCCAGCCAGTAGACTGGTACCTGGTTCCCTAAATGTTTCCATGGCAATGCATCTAGGGCAATACTGAGGCCATGTTATAACCAGAGTAAAAGTGTTCGTGTAGTTAATCTTTAGGATCCCTTCCTACTCCATGTCCACAGCACTATATGTCAGAGGATCTGGGTTTGAGCCTTAGACCTGATACTTTCCACATGTGAAGTCTTGAGCGAATCACTTCTTCTGGATCCCTAGTTACAAAGAGAAGGAGATGAACTAGAGGGAACGTTCTTTCCAGCTCTAAACTCTACAACCTAATGGCCCCGACCTTTGAGTGTTAAAGCTGGCAATAGAAATAGGAACACTAAGGGAATTCTGGCTAGTCAGCCAGCTGGAAGCACCATTAAAAGCTATACAAAGACATTATTTCTTCCAAGTGCTATCCTTGAGGAAGGGGTAATAAGTAGGTGGGCCTAAGTACATCCAGGGTGGGCCCTTGGTCTCTACAACAAAGGATACTGTCTCCAGGGGGAAGATGTACCATTGAATTAATCATTTACAGCCTATAGAAGAATCCACTCTCAAAAATGATTCATCTGCCCTCTGGAAGTGGTTACTGGGAAACAAATAAAATGTTTGTCTAAAACATAAGATTCCATGGGTCCATGAAGATATTTCCCCTTCACCTCTGTCTCTTGAAACTCTTAGCTCTCTTCAAAATCCAAATTAGAGCCCACAACCTTCGGGAAGCCTTCCCTGATCCCCAAGTATTTGTTGGTGGTTTCTCTAGCTCGAAATTATATTTATTTGAAATGTGTATCTATATTCTTCTTGTTTACTTATTGGATGTGTGTGTGTGTGTTAAATTACCCTAATCAAATAATCAATCAATCAACAACCATTTCTTGAGTACTTATTACTTGACAAGCACAGGAAATATAGTCCCTACCTTCAAGGAGCTTATAAAGGGAAAGACCAATCCAGTAGAAACCTCTATTGAGTTATAATGAATTGAACTGAATTGTACGTTTAACCTACAAAACTTAAGTTTTCTTTGAACCCTCTGATATTCCCTCAGGATCATTCATTTTCAGTCACTGGTTTTTCTTTTTTTCCCCCAAGAAATTCTTTGCCCTTATGTTTTATACATTATTTTATTTTATTTTATTTATTTACTGTTCTGATATCTTTTTTTTTTCAGTCACTGGTTTTTCTCTTTCTTTCTTTCTTTCTTTCTTTCTTTCTTTCTTTCTTTCTTTCTTTCTTTCTTTCTTTCTTTCTTTCTTTCTTTCTTTCTTTCTTTCTTTTTCTTTCCCCCCTGAGGCTGGGGTTAAGTGACTTGCCCAAGGTCACACAGCTAGGAAGTGTTAAGTGTCTGAGACTAGATTTGAACTTGGGTCCTCCTGAATTCAAGGCTGGTGCCTGGTTTTTCACTAGTTTTTCAAACAACATTTTTGTTCTCTGTTGTCCATACCATTTTGCATTCCGAGGTAGATAACCCATTAGGTGCATTTCAGTTCTCTGAGGAGCCTCACCTGTCATGTTCTTTCCATGAGAAACTCCTGCCCCAGGAACCCTCCAGCCATTCTTCTCCTCACTCAAGCCTGGATTTCTCTTCCTGGCACTGTGCCCACCCTGAAATTCATCCTCCTTCCACCTTCCTAGCTCCCTTTTGAGTGATGGCAGATCAGAATGGAAGTTCCTTGAATCCAGGGACTGTCGTGCTTCCTTATATTTGTGTCCTTAGGCTTTAGTTCAGAGCCTGGTATATAAAAAGTCCTTTGTGAATGTTCTACCTATCTATATCTATTCTATCTATGTACTTATTCATCTCTAACTTCCATCATATATCCCTTTATCTCTCTATCATCTGTCCAGCTACTTAGCATAGATCTCTCTGTATTACCAATTTTTCTTCTATCTACTCATATTGTCCATCTCTCTGTTTCTATCATCTATTATCTTATCAATCATCCATCTTTATCTATCCATCAACCTTTCTCTCTGTCTCTCATCTAACTTTCTGTCTCTCTCTCTCTCTCTGTCTCTGTGTGTCAGTCTCTTTCACTATTTCTAAATGTCTGTGTGAATCTACCTATTTATTTATCTATTTCTCTATCCATCAACCTTTCTCTCTGTCTCTTATCTAACTTTCTGTCTCTCTCTCTCTCTGTCTCTGTGTGTCAGTCTCTTTCACTATTTCTAAATGTCTGTGTGAATCTACCTATTTGTTTATCTATTTCTCTATCCATCAACCTTTCTCTCTGTCTCTCATCTAACTTTCTGTCTCTCTCTCTCTCTGTCTCTGTGTGTCAGTCTCTTTCACTATTTCTAAATGTCTGTGTGAATCTACCTATTTGTTTATCTATTTCTCTATCCATCAACCTTTCTCTCTGTCTCTCATCTAACTTTCTGTCTCTCTCTATCTCTGTCTCTGCATGTCAGTCTCTTTCACTATTTCTGTTCATCTGTCTGTCTCTACCTATTTATTTACCTATTTATCTATCCATCAATCTTTCTCTCTTTGTCTCTCATCTAGCTTTAGGTCTCTGTCTTTCTCTCTATCTCTGCCTCTTTGTGGGTCTGTCTCTTTCACTATTTCTGTCTATCTATTTGTCTCTATCTGTCTGTCTCTTTCTACCTATTTCTATCTATCATCTATTTCTCTCTTGTCTATCCATTTCTTGGCAAGTACCTGGGACCCTTAAGCAAATAAAGTAATCTCCAGGAAGTCAAATTGGCATCCACTCTAAGAAGTTCCACGCTGTGTCCCAGGTTTCAAAGTATATGAATACTTTGCCATCAGCCAATATAACATAGATGTTAACCCAACTGCCTCAGGACTCACAAAAGAAGTGCCCAGGTAGATCATGTGAGATCACGCTTCATTTTTCGACAATATGTACTGTGAGTCTTTGGTATTGTTTAACAATTCTTTGCTATGTAGGAAATAAATACCAGTTCCATACCCAATTTACACTGTACATTGAGTCTCTCTCTTTCTACTTTTCACTTTAGGGAGACCTAAATATGAACTGAAACTTAAGCTTTAAGTAATTTTCTTTGGAGTTCCAGGTTGAGGGATTTAATGAGCCAGGGAATATAAGAATAGGGAATTTCACCCCTCTTATTGTTCTTACAGGATTGAACCCAGTTTCAACCACCTGAATAGGCCCAGAACAGAGGAGTCACTTAGGGAGAAGTTAGTGGGCAAAAGTTAGTGGAGCCTTCCCCCTTGGGTCTAGCTCCAGGTTCTTAATGTTAGAGAAGGATGCTGAGAAACGTCAATAATCATGAAATGAAATTTTAAAAATCTTGAGAAATTCGATTTCCCTCAAATAAGAATAAAATCTCATGAGAATGATACAACAAAAAAGTATAAGAAGAAAGGGAAATTGTAATATACAAACTAATTATCTTGATAGAGTTACCATCTAATGCTATATTACTTTTGACTTCAGTTTTTATCACCTAACGATGCTTGACGCTTGTAGTACACATTTTGGTAAAATCATGCTTTGGATGTTTAATATTTATATTTAAATATTATATATATATTTATTTAAACATATAAGTATATTTAAATATACTCTATGTTATACACACACAAACACACATATTTTTAAAGTATCCATTGAATAATTAACAATTTTTACTCAAAGTCCACACACATACAATCTGCCAAAAGCAGGAAGAATGGTTTTGTGCACGCCTAAAGACAGACCTACTTCTACTTTGTTTGACTCGTGTATTATTCTTTCATTCACTTTGAAATTAATATTTTTTCTTAATTTCTGAATCTAGTTTGGCTTTTATATCTTAGCATGTCCTCATGAAGGACTTGTTCTTCTATTTTAACCCGCAGATAGATCAATGGATAGAGATGAGAATGGATCCCGAGCTGAGACAGTGATGATGTGGGTAACTCCTAGTGTGGAAATCTCCATTGATGCAGATTTGTCATCCTCCTGTAACTTTTAATCTATAAGAACTGCTTGGAGGCAATGAGAAGTTAAATAACTTATCCACGGCCATCCAGACAGTGTATTTCAGGGAGAGGACTTTAATCTAGGTCTTCCTGATTCCCATCCTGGACTTCTATCCCTTTTTCATTGTTGTTATTCATTCCTTTCAGTCGTGTCTCACTCTCCGTGACTCTATTTAGTTTTCTTGGTAAAGATACAGGAGTGATTTGCCATTTCCTTCTCCAGTCCATTTTATAGATAAGAAAACTGAGGCAAACCACTAGACCCCACTATTTTTTTGCTTATTAAAATGGTTCAACACTGCAAAAGTCTCTTGGTAGAGTAGTGGGTTCACATATGGCTTTAGATACTTAGCTGTGTGCCCTGAGCAGGTCACTTAACTCTGTTTGACTCAGTTTCCTCATCTGTAAAATGAGAATCATAATAGCACCAGATCCATGAAAAGGAAGGGCCAAGGAAGGAAATCTTGCAAACAACTTTTGTTGTTTTTAGCAGATCCTCTGGGTGGGGAGTCTAAAGGAGGAAAGTTTCTCTATGGAAGCAGCTGATTGCTCAGGGCCTGGGACACTGAAAGGTTACAGGACTTCCTCAGAATCCTCCAGCCAATCTGAGGCAAAGGCCGGACTCGAACCCAGACACTCCTGGCTCCAATTTTCTATCGATTAGTCCAGAAGTTCTTAACTTTGCTTTGTGTTATGGATCCTTCACAGAATCACACTTTTAAATGCATCAAGTAAAAGACACCATATTACAGAGGAATTTCTTTTTTTTTTAATTTCTTTTTTTTTTATTCATTTTTCCAAATTATCCCCTCCCTCCCTCCACTCCCTCCCCCCGATGGCAGGTAATCCCATACATTTTACATGTGTTACAATATAACCTAGATACAATATATGTGTGTAAATACCATTTTCTTGTTGCACATTAATTATTAGCTTCCGAAGGTATAAGTAACCTGGGTAGATAGACATTAGTGCTAACAGTTTACATTCACTTCCCAGTGTTCCTTCTCTGGGTGTAGCTGTTTCTCTCCATCATTGATCAACTGGAAGTGAGTTGGATCTTCTTTATGTTGAAGATTTCCACTTCCATCAGAATACATCCTCATACCGTATTGTTGTTGAAGTGTACAGTGATCTTCTGGTTCTGCTCATTTCACTCAGCATCAGTTGATTTAAGTCTCTCCAAGCCTCTCTGTATTCCTCCTGCTGGTCATTTCTTACAGAACAATAATATTCCATAACCTTCATACATCATAATTTACCCAACCATTCTCCAATTGATGGACATCCGTTCATTTTCCAGTTTCTAGCTACTACAAAAAGAGCTGCCACAAACATTTTGGCATATACAGGTCCCTTTCCCTTCTTTAGTATTTCTTTGGGATATAAGCCCAGTAGTAGCACTGCTGGGTCAAAGGGCATGCACAGTTTGACAACTTTTTGGGCATAGTTCCAAATTGCTCTCCAGAATGGCTGGATTCTTTCACAACTCCACCAACAATGTATCAGTGTCCCAGTTTTCCCACAGCCCCTCCAACATTCATCATTATTTGTTCCTGTCATTTTAGCCAATCTGACAGGTGTGTAGTGGTATCTCAGAGTTGTCTTAATTTGCATTTCTCTTACAGAGGAATTTCAATTCGGTTGAAATACAATTATTAAACTATTTTAAAGCAAGTCCATGGACCCCCAGGGTTAGAACTTCTGTACTAGATATACTGTCATGTCCCTGTCTAGAGAAGTAAAATAATAGACCAATACTCCTGTTTATTGCTTA
The DNA here is from genome assembly GCF_048593235.1 of Sminthopsis crassicaudata. Classification (NCBI taxonomy): domain Eukaryota; kingdom Metazoa; phylum Chordata; class Mammalia; order Dasyuromorphia; family Dasyuridae; genus Sminthopsis; species Sminthopsis crassicaudata. The sequence continues at coordinate 11,752,796 of NC_133618.1, read as the reverse complement.
TATAATTATTTGAGGAGTAGTAGATAGAGTTCCAGGTTGGAGTCATGAAGAACTGAGTTCAAATCACTTACAAGCTGTGTGATCTTGAGCAAATCCCTTCATTCTGCCTGCCTCAGTTTCCTCATCTGTAAAATGAGCAGGAGAAGAGAATGTCAAACCACTCCAATATCTTTGTCCAGAAAACCCCAAATGGGGTCATAAAGCGTGACTGAACAACAATTTTTTTTGAGACTTATCCAGTGTGGTTTGGGGTATAATCTTCATTATCACATAATTATAAATTAAATTATTATAATTAAGTAATAGAATACTATAAATAATAATAAAATCAATTCATTTAGATTAATAATTAAGTATTATAACCAGTAAAGCTGGGGTTTCCAGGGAGCCTTAATAGTCCACTTTTATGAAGCTTTCTTTAAAATAAATCAGTATCAATATTTGTGATTTTTTTTATTTTTGAGATTTTGAGAATATTTGAGATAATATTTGTACAAACTCTAACACGGGCCCTAGTATAGAGTAAATGTTTACTTCCTTCTTCCTTTCCTGGGGACTGCCAGGAAAGACTCCCTTCTCACACACCTGTGCAATTACCCTCATCCTGGCTCCAATTCTTCTTTAAGAGCATCCACTTGGCAACGCTTTACATTTGCAAGTGCTCAGCATAGTCATCAATCACCAACAACAATGGGATCTCATCCAGTCTTCATACAGGTAAGTAGAGTCAATTATTATGATTATCCCCATTTTACAGCTAGGGAAACTGAGGCCTGGAGAACACGAGCTACCTGATCACAGTCATCCAGTGAGTGTTCGAGCTGGAGTACAACAGGGCCAGGCCCCTCTCCGCCTCTCCCCTAGAACAAGCCTCCTCTCTCTGGAACAGATTATAGACCTTTCGTTAATGTGTCAAACGTGGACAGAAAATTTTTGAAGACTAATATTGGAAAGCAAAAAGACAAACATCTTTCTCCGCCTGTAACCTCCTCACCTTTCATTCTATTTCATTACTTATTTCATTTTTCGATCCAAAGATTTTCCAAGTCCCACCCAAGCTGGTCTATTTGCCATCACCCAGACTCAACCTTTCATCTCTAACCACCGTGACATTGATACGGGGTCTCCTCGCCTCCACCCCTGGGAGTAGATACACTTTCCTTCAAGGGCAGTGTGTCCATGCATGTGCATGCAGACATGTATGGCAACATGAGAAAGTTCTCACTCCAGATTGTCAGGAATGTGTATTTTCCTGGGATGGATGGGAGCTGCTAACCCCCCTTTCCCCAACACCCCCCCCAATGCACACACATGTTCTTGGCATGTGCACACATGCATGTGCACGTGTGTGTCCTGGACACACATAGTTTCAGGGAAGCTGGACAACATGAGAGATGGAAACCTCCCTTTCTCAGGCCAGGCCCATCTTATTGGAAGAAATCAGAGGGAAATTACTTAAGCCCTCATAAAGCACCTACTATGTGCTAGGTGCTGTGCTAAAGGATTCACAAACATTGTCTCATTTGATCCTCACAACCACCATGGGAGAAAGGGGACTCTTATTCTCCCCATTTTACAGATGAGAAAACCAAGGCCTACACACCTGAAGCATGCAGGTCAGGAACCCCCTCATTTTATAGCAGCAGAGATCATGTGGCTTGCCCAGGATCACACAGTGGTGGAGTGTCTGAGGCTGGATTTCGACTCAGGTCTTCCATTCTTCAAACCCAGTTCTCTCTATATTATGCAGCCTGCCTGTCTATTAGTATGATTAATATTATTAATCGTGACAGGGGCAATGGTACAGACATTTGGATGTGGGAGGGCCAGAGAACAAGACCTGAAACTAGAACTAAGAAGGGAGAACAGTAGAATAGAAGCTCTTGGGGCCGGTAATTTATGTTTGGTTTTTTTATCTCCTCAGTGCCTGGCGCATAGTAGGTCTTTTATGAATGCTTGTTGACTAAAAAATTTAATGAATGGATAAATGAATGAGCGAATGAATAAACGAATGAAAAGCAGTTATAGCAGGAATCAAGTCATAGTTCATTCCCTCACTTGAGAGGGTGCCCTGACTTCTGTCATCTGTCAGTAAATTCTGTGCATGAGCCACTGTTCTCTCCCACCAGAACCCTCTGCGGGTTCTCAGCACTCAGTGCCCAAATTTCCAGCTTCACTGGTTTCGGGGTCTGGACAGTAACGATCACATATTATGATTCCAGATCTCACTCTTGATCCCTCCAAGCCGTCTACTTTCCCCTCATCATTCTTGCCCTTTCTTTTCCAAACTTTTTTCCCACTTCTTCTGATGGATTACTAATGAAAATTATGGCCTTTGGATCACCCACAGTTTTGATCTCTCCAAGTAAGTAATTAAAAAAGCATTAATTAGGCACCTACTGTGTGCTGAGAATAGAAAAAAAAAGGACAAAAGACAAAAGACAGACCTTGATTTTGGAGGTCTCACAGGCTAATGGGGAGACAACAATCAAGATATGTCAGAAAAAATTGGAGAGAACCCACTGACGGAAGCCAATGAGATTGTGAATTGTAGATGGTGGAATTTTCACTGAGACTGAAGGAAATGAGATTGTAATGGTCCCAAACTCTCTCTCACTGCCCCACTTAAAGTAGAGTGGAATCTCACTGAGAGCAAAGACTGTTTGTAATTTTATCTTTGTGTCACCAGCACTTAGTACAGTGCCATACGTTTGATAATGTATTGGACTGGCTGAATCAGAATGGACTGGAAAACATTGGTGACTGAGAAATAAGTCTAGGAGTCTCATACTGACTATCCCATTTAGAGTAAATATAAAAGATTCTGGATTTTTTATATTTAAAAATAATAGCTTTTTTATTTTCAAAATATATGCAAAGATAATTTTCTTTTTTTTATTTTAATAATTTTTATTATATATATATATATTTTATAATATTATCCCTTGTATTCATTTTTCCAAATTATCCCCCCCTCCCTCTATTCCCTCCCCCCAATGACAGGCAATCCCATACATTTTACATGTGTTACAATATAGTCTAGGTACAATACATGTGTGTGAATATCATTTTCTTGTTGCACAATAAACATTAGAATCCGAAGGTACATGTAACCTGGGCAGACAGATATTAGTGCTAACAATTTACATTCGCTTCCCAGTGTTCCTTCTCTGGGTATAGTTATTTCTGTCCATCATTGATCAACTGGAAGTGAGTTGGATCTTCTTTATGTTGAAGATTTCCACTTCCATCAGAATACATCCTCATACAGTATTGTTGTTGAAGTATACAGTGATCTTCTGGTTCTGCTCATTTCACTCAGCATCAGTTGATTTAAGTCTCTCCAGGCCTCTCTGTATTCCTCCCGCTGGTCATTTCTTACCGAGCAATAATATTCCATAACCTTCATATACCATAATTTACCCAACCATTCTCCAACTGATGGACATCCATTCATCTTCCAGTTTCTAGCTACAACAAAAAGAGCTGCCACAAACATTTTGGCACATATATGTCTCTTTCCGCTCTTTAGTATTTCTTTGGGATATAATCCCAGTAGTAGCGCTGCTGGGTCAAAGGGTATGCACAGTTTGATAACTTTTTGGGCATAGTTCCAGATTGCTCTCCAGAATGGCTGGATTCTTTCGCAACTCCACCAGCAATGTATTAGTGTCCCAATTTCCCCACATCCCCTCCAACATTTGTCATTATTTGTTCCTGTCATCTTAGCCAATCTGACAGGTGTGTAGTGGTATCTCAGAGTGGTCTTAATTTGCATTTCTCTGATCAGTAGTGATTTGGAACACTCTTTCATGTGAGTGGATATAGTTTCAATTTCTTCCTCTGAGAATTGTCTGTTCATATCCTTTGACCATTTATCAATTGGAGAATGGTTCAGTTTCTTATAAATTAGGGTCAGTTCTCTATGTATTTTGGAAATGAGACCTTTGTCAGAACCTTGCAAAGATAATTTTCAACATTTACTGTTGCAAAATCTTGTGTCCCAAATTTTTCTCCCTCTTTTCCCCACACCTCTTCCCCTAGACAGTAAGTAATCTAATAAATGTTAAACATGAACAATCCTTCTATTCATATTTCCACATTTATCACGCTGCACAAGAAAAATCAGACAAAAAGAAAAAAATGAGAAAGAAAACAAAAAGCAAGCAAACAACAACAAAAAGGTGAAAATGCTCATCTTTGATTCGCATTCAGTCTCCATAGTTCTCTCTCTGCGTGTGGATGGCATTTTCCTTCATAAATCTATTGGAACTGGCCTGAGTCACCTTATTGATGAAAAGAGCCACATACATCAAACTGATCATCCTATAATCTTGTTATTGCTGTGTTCAATGAGCTCCTGGTTCTACTCACTTCACTCGGCATCAGGTGATGTAAGTCCCTCCCGGTCTTATTGAAATCATCCTGCTGATTGTTTTTTTTACAGAACAATAATATTCCATAACTATCGTACACCATAACTTATTCAGCATTCCCCAATAATGGACATCGATTCAGTTTCCAGTTCCTCACCACTACAAAGAGGGCTGTCACAAACATTTTTGCACATGTGGCTCCCTTTCCCTCCTTTGTGATCTCTGTGGGATACAGGCCCAGTAGAAACATTGTTGTATCACAGAGCAGGCATAGTTTTATAGCCCTTTGGGCATAGTTCCATATTGCTCTCCCAAATGGTTGTATCAGTTCACAACTCCACCAATAATGTATTAGTGTCCCAGTTTTCCCACGCCCTTTCCAACATTCCTCATCTTTTCCTGTCATCTTAGCCAATGTGACAGGTATGTAGTGGTACTTCAGAGTTGTCTAAATTTGCATTTCTCTGATCAATAGTGATTTAGAGCACCTTTTTATTTGACTAGAAATGGTTTCAATTTTTTCATCTGAAAATTGTCTGTTCATATGCTTTAATGATTTGTCAATTGGAGAATAGATTATATTCTTATAAATTTGAGTCAATTCTCTATATATTGTGGAAATGAAGCCTGTATATAAAATTTTCCCCAGTTTACGGCTTCTTTTCTAATCTTGTCTGCATTGGTTTTGTTTGCACAAAACTTTTAAATTTAATATAAATGTTTTTAAGTGGGAACCATTTGGCAATTTTCTTATCAATCCTTAACAAATTCTGGGATAAAGTAAACACTTAAAGAATGCTTGTTGATGAACTTACTGACAAGTCAATCATTTTCTGTATCCAAGGTTCTTCTAGAAGTATTCTCCCTCTTAAGGAGTGTGACCATCCATTAGGGAATGGCTAAATGAACTGTGGCATATAAGTGGAATGGAATATCATTGCACCATATGAAACAATGAATGGGAGGTTTCAGAGAAACTGAGGCACATTTGAATGAACTGAGTGAGAGTTAACAGATCAAAACCTGTAAAATTTATATGATAATAATAATGCTATAAGAAAAACAGAGGGCAGCTAGATGGCACAGCAAGTAGAGCATTGCCCCTGGAATATGGAGAATCTGAGTTTACACCTTTTGTCAGCCACTTAATACAGCACCAATTGTGTGACCCTGGACAAGTCACATAGCCCTGATTATCTAGGAAGGAAGGAAGGAAGGAAGGAAGGAAGGAAGGAAGGAAGGAAGGAAGGAAGGAAGGAAGGAAGGAAGGAAGGAAGGAAGGAAGGAAGGAAGGAAGGAAGAAAGGGAGGGAGGGAGGGAGGGAGGGAGGGAGGGAGGGAGGGAGGGAGGAAGGGAGGAAAAAAATAAAAATGATTTTGAAAAGACTTAAGAATTCTGATCAATGAAAGGATTAACAAGTTCCAGAGGCTTGCTGATACAGCAGGCTGCCCTCCTGTTAAGAGAAATGATGAACTGAGATGCAAAATATGACTTACATGTTTAACACAAAGTAGGAATTGGTATCGCTTGATTATACATATTGTGAGAGTTTTACTGTTTTGTTGTGTTTTTTTTTTTCCTAAATGGAGAGTGGGGAGGCAGAGAGGAGAAAATGAAGGGGAGAAAAAGGTGGGGAGAGGAGGAGAGGGAAGGGAAAGGAAAGGAAGGAGAGGAATTAATGTATTTTTTTTTAAATGAACAGAAGAGAGCAAAAGGAAAGCTAGAATAGTAGACAAGAAAAGTAGCTTTAAAAGTTCTTGAGTTTTTTATGCATATTTGTTCAAGAGGAGCAAGCCACATAAAATAGAGCTCTGGAGCTTCCAGCATAATGCCCTTCTTCACTTGCACTGTGCATATGGAAATGCCCTTTTTATTTGGTGTTTGTTAAGCTCAGAATGAAATCCAAATTATCATCCCAAAGGGAGAAAAAGATTCTTCTTCCTAACTCATCCTGACCCTTTCTTTGACTCTGAGTCCTGCCCAAAGGATTCTTCACAGCTCGGGGCTAAAAGCCCCATGGGTCAGTCAGCTGGCCTTCATTATCAACTGGGATAATATTAGGGACCTGGCTGGTCCCTGAGGTCAGAGCCGGGGGCCTCTCCCGCTCTGCTCTCTTCCTTTTCCTCATCTCGGAATATTTCTGGTCTGATTTAATTCTTGAATCCAGGTGCCAAAGCCCCCAGGAGGCTGCCATCCCAGAGCTGATTCCCACGCCTCATCCATCAATCGAAAACATTCAGTAAGTGCTGACTGTATGCTCGGCACTGTGAAAGAAGGAAGGAAGGAAGGAAGGAGGAAGAGAGGGAGGGAGGGAGGGAGAGAAGGAAGGAGGGAGGGAAGGGAGGGAGGGGGAAGGAAGGAAGGAAAGGAAGGAAAGGAAGGAAGGAAGGAAGGAAGGAAGGAAGGAAGGAAGGAAGGAAGGAAGGAAGGAAGGAAGGAAGGAAGGAAGGAAGGAAGGAGGAAGAGAGGGAGGGAGGGAGGGAGAGAAGGAAGGAGGGAGGGAATGAAGGAGGGAAGGAGGGAAGGAAGGAAGGAAGGAAGGAAGGAAGGAAGGAAGGAAGGAAGGAAGGAAGGAAGGAAGGAGGAAGAGAGGGAGGGAAGGAAGAGAAGGAAGGAAGGGAATGAGGAGGAAGGGAAGAAGGAAGGAAGGAAGGAAGGAAGGAAGGAAGGAAGGAAGGAAGGAAGGAAGGAAGGAAGGAAGGAAGGAGGGAAGGAAGGAAGGAGGGAGGGAAGGAAGGAAGGAGGGAGGGAAGGAAGGAAGGAGGGAGGGAAGGAAGGAAGGAGGGAGGGAAGGAAGGAAGGAAGGAAGGAAGGAAGGAAGGAAGGAAGGAAGGAAGGAAGGAAGGAAGGAGAAAAGGAAGGAAGGAAGGAGAAAATGAAGGAAGGAAGGAAGAGAGGAAGGAAGGAAGGAAGGAAGGAAGGAAGGAAGGAAGGAAGGAAGGAAGGAAGGAAGGAAGGAAGGAAGGAAGGAAGGAAGGAAGGAAGGAAGGAAGGAAGGAAGGAAGGAAGGAAAGGAAGAGGAAGGGAGGGAGGAAGGGAGGGAGGAAGGGAGAGAGGGAGGGAGGAAAGAAGAGAGGGAGGGAGGAAGAGAGGGAGGGAGGAAGAAAGGGAAGGAGGAAGAAAGGGAGGGAGGGAGGAAGAAAGGGAGGGAGGAAGAGAGGGAGGGAGGGAGGGAGGAAGGAAGGAAAGAAGGAAGAAGGAAGAAAGGAAGGGAGAGAGGAAGGGAGAGAGGGAGGGAGGAAAGAAGAGAGGGAGGGAGGAAGAGAGGGAGGGAGGAAGAAAGGGAAGGAGGAAGAAAGGGAGGGAGGGAGGAAGAAAGGGAGGGAGGAAGAGAGGGAGGGAGGGAGGGAGGAAGGAAGGAAAGAAGGAAGAAGGAAGAAAGGAAGGGAGAGAGGAAGGGAGAGAGGGAGGGAGGAAAGAAGAGAGGGAGGGAGGAAGAGAGGGAGGGAGGAAGAAAGGGAAGGAGGAAGAAAGGGAGGGAGGGAGGAAGAAAGGGAGGGAGGAAGAGAGGGAGGGAGGAAGAGAGGGAGGGAGGGAGGGAGGGAGGGAGGGAGGAAGGACAATCAGAGCCTGTGAGAGGAGCTGGAAGTCTCAGCAGAAGGGCGAGTGCACCAGAAATACCTCCCACTGACAGAAGCGGTCTGGCTGCTGGCTGCGTCACGTTCATGTCCAATTCCTGATTCCTTCTGCCTGACTCTGCGCATGTCGCTTCCGCGGCACTAAGTCCTGCTCAGTGCGTTTCCCACTTGGGCTCCCTCATGTCCCTTCGGACACCCGGCCAAGGAGAACGTGACCTCTCCGAAGGTTCCCACCCTCTATCAATCAACTGACAAGCATGACTGACCCTGCAGCTGTACAGTCAGGGCTCTGGAGCACAGAAGGTACCAATGTACCCATTTTCCTTTCTGATCAACAGAGGCATACAAAAACCCAGAGTCTTACCTGAAATAGCTCAAAGGGTCATTGAACAAGCCTGAAAAAGGATCTGCCTTTCAGCCTGCACCCCCTTCTTCATTTAGCCCCCCTTTTTATAATGTGGGGTGAGGGGGTTGTTTATTTAAATTCCCTTGCCATTTACATGAAACTATTCTGGGCTGGGACATTTTCACTTCTTAACAGCTGCCCAGCAACAGCCATTTAGAACAAAAAGCAAATAGCATCTTATCCTAGTCAGACCACAGGGGAAATCTGAGGTCAGCACAATGTTAGGACACATCCAGGAACTGGGCCAGTAACTGCCTCCTGGACCAGTGGGAGTGGAGGGCTGGGAGGAGGGAACCTTCCCTCGTGGTCCTGCTCACAAAGAACAGACTCCCAGGTTTAGCCTTGGAAGTCCCTGAGAAGCCAGAGTGCCACTCCTTCATTTTATAAATAAGGAAATTGAGGCAGAGAAGTGAATAAATGACTTGTTCAGGGTCACACAGATAATAAGGGGCAAGATTTAATCCAAGATTCCAGCTCTTACACCTGTTTTTGTGTGTCCATGAAAGTATTTAGTATATGGGTTTTTATATATTTGTTATTAGAGACAGTGTAGCACCATGGTCAGATGAAAGGCTAATTCTTTTTTTCAGATGGGGAAACTGAGGCAGAGAGGAGCAACATAACTTTTACAGAGTCCTAAGTTCCAGAAACAGGTTTAATGCATGGCACATGCTTGGGTGGGGTCAACCGGACAGCCACATAAGAATCCCATGTAGTGGAACAAGAGTTCTAGCTGCAGAAGAGAGAAGATCTAGCTTTGATTCCTCTCCACCTCCAAGTTTTATTGCTCCATGGCTCTTCTGGGAGTTTAGGCTTTGATACATTAACTCTGGGGCCCAAAGAAGACCCTTCTTCTCTCCTACCTTCATTTCCTTCCTCAAGGGGGAACTATCACCTTGCCCAGGGAGCAGATTCAGTGAGAGGAGGAGCTGGAATAAGGGTTCCTGGGAGAATATAAAAAGCTACCAAAAAAGCCACCTTCTCCCTCCCCTGGTTGTCATCAATAAAGGGCTTTATAAAATATAAAAAAGCTACGTGAAGGTGAGTTAGTGTTATTATTCTCATTAATTCCCCAATGGAAGAGTCTCAGCAGAGGCCGGACAACCATTTGTGAGGAGAAACAACTTCTGCTCTCGCTCTCCCTTCATCCTTTCTCCAGAATTGTATGTCACGGAGCGTTCTTTCTCAGATCCCCATGAGGGGATGACCTTTCTTATTTGCCTCTTCTAATCCAGCAGCAGTGGTGTTCAAAATGGCAGCTAACACTCAGTAATAACAATAGTAACCATCATCTATATGATGCTTTAAGGTTTGCAAAGCCTTGTTTTGTTGCCATAAGGAGATAAGGGTGGTTATTGTCCCCATTTTACAGAGGAAGAAACTGAGGTAGGCAGCTGTTAAGTGTCTTCCCTAGAGTTGTAGAGCTAGCAAGAGTCTGAGCCTGAACCCCTTTAATGTTGGTTCCCCCCACTGTGCGTGTGTGTCTCTCAGAGTACAGGTAACTGAACGGTGATTTGGAGAGGGACATTTACAGCCTCAGAGAGAGTCTCTTTGAGATCTCTGTCAGAAGGGGCAGCTAGGTGGTGCAGTGGATACAGCACCAGCCCTGAAGTCAGGAGGACCCGAGTTCAAATCTGGTCTCAGACACTTAACACTTCCTGGCTGTGTGACCCTGGACAAGTCACTTAACCCCAGCCTCCAAAAAAAAAAAAAAGGAAAGAAAAAAGGAGAGAGATCTCTGTCAGATCTGGCTACTCCATAGGAAATAACAAGTGTAGCTTCTGTTTGAACGATCAGACGATGATCAACAGCCTTTGAAACAGCTCGTCAGAAGCCCCAGACCATGAGGGAACTTTCCTGATAACGTAGAGTCAAGTGGCTGTTCATCAAACCCCATTAAATAATGAATGAATGAATAAATCTGAGCAACAGCTTCCCTGGGCTTGGGCTGGGGAGAGGGTGGGGGGGATACTCAGCCCTCAAGCATCCCCAATGTCCTGTGGTCTGAGGTTTTAAGTGTCTGTCTCCTAGAAAAGTATAATAAGAGCTGGATTTTTGTGTTAGGGGCGAGCTTTGTCAATAAGTCTTTTGTATTTTTACCATTTCTCTTACGTGAAGGAAATAGCCATCTGGTATCTACTTTTTACCTTGACTATCTTTCTTCTGGCTAAGGAGGGATGCACGATTGAAAAGGAGCTTGCTGAGCACTTGTGGGGTGCAAAGGCCTCTGCTAAAGTCTGTGCACAAAGGAGAGCAAGATGACGTCTGCTCTCAGGAAACTCCCATTCTGATAGAGAATCAGACATGAGTCAAACCTAAACCGGAAGTGGCTAAAGGACCCAACAGAGCCGCTGAGATTGAGAAAGAAAGATCCTAGTCCCTTATTCAGAGGCCAGACTGCACCCCAGAGCTTTGGTAATGCTTGGTGGGAGGAGGAGGAGTAGCCCTCCCTCACCCCGTCCCCAGCCCAAGCCCCATGACTCTGTTGTTCACATTTATTCATTGCAATCCTTGAAATGTTAGAATTAGATTTACCCTCTTCACCATCTCAAATATATAAGAAAAATTCCTGCTAGTGAATTAAATGCAGCTCAGACGGTTATTGTTGTTGGTATTATTATTATTATTATTGCTGAGGCAATTGGGGCTAAGTGACTTGCCCAGAGTCACACAGCCAGGAAGTGTTAAGTGTCTGAGACCAGATTTGAACTTGGGTCCTCCTGAATTCAGGGCTGGTGCTCTCCCCACTGCGCCACCCAGCTGCCCCTGGCATTATTATTTTTTTCCAAGCTTCACTTTTCCCAAGGAGACTCCTCTGGGCTTAGAAATTGGACCATGGATGACTCCCAGGGAGTTCACAAAGTCTTTCTGGACCAAATGGATGAAGTCTTTATTAACGCCTACTGCGCGCCAGGCCCTGTGCAAATTTGAGGGCTATAAGAACTAAGAATAGCCCCATTCCCACTCTCAGGGAGCTTGTAGTCTAAGGGAGAGGCAATGGGCGCATCTAGAAATACATACAAAGGGTGACTAAACACAAAGAAATGGGGGCTGCCCCATACAGCCGCCCTGTCCCACAGCCTGCCTGGGAAAACAATCAGGCCCAATCAGTCCGCAGCGAGGCAAGAGGCGATTGCCCTGCGAGAGAAAAGATAAATAATTCAACAAGTTGGAGATGCTCCCGTCCCCCCACCCCCTTCTGCTGTTTGAATCTGGATCAGATTTCCTGAAACCATAAATGAGGAGATGAATTCACAAGCTGAGAAAAAAATATCTGGGCCAAAAATGCAAGGATTTTATGACCATCCCTTCCCTGAGTCACCCCAGCCCACAGCGACCTTTCCCTCAATTAGAATTCTCTTAGTGGGGAGGGGTGGAGGGAAGGAGGTGGGGAGGAAGGACAGAGGGAAGGAGGTGGGAAGGACAGAGGGAAGGAGGTGGGAAGGACAGAGGAAGGAGGTGGGAAGGACAGAGGGAAGGAGGTGGGAAAGACAGAGGGAAGGAAGTGGGAAGGACAGAGGGAAGGAGGTGGGAAGGACAGAGGGAAGGAGGTGGGAAGGACAGAGGGAAGGAGGTGGGAAGGACAGAGGGAAGGAGGTGGGAGGGACAGAGGGAAGGAGGTGGGAAGGAAGGACTGAGGGAAGGAGGTGGGAGGGACAGAGGGAAGGAGGTGGGGAGGACAGAGGGAAGGAGGTGGGAAGGACAGAGGGAAGGAGGTGGGAAGGACAGAGGGAAGGAGGTGGGAGGGACAGAGGGAAGGAGGTGGGAAGGAAGGACTGAGGGAAGGAGGTGGGAGGGACAGAGGGAAGGAGGTGGGGAGGACAGAGGGAAGGAGGTGGGAAGGACAGAGGGAAGGAGGTGGGAAGGACAGAGGGAAGGAGGTGGGAAGGACAGAGGGAAGGAGGTGGGGAGGACAGAGGGAAGGAGGTGGGAAGGACAGAGGGAAGGAGGTGGGAAGGAAGGACAGAGGGAAGGAGGTGGGAAGGACAGAGGGAAGGAGGTGGGAAGGACAGAGGGAAGGAGGTGGGGAGGACAGAGGGAAGGAGGTGGGGAGGACAGAGGGAAGGAGGTGGGGAGGACAGAGGGAAGGAGGTGGGGAGGACAGAGGGAAGGAGGTGGGGAGGACAGAGGGAAGGAGGTGGGGAGGACAGAGGGAAGGAGGTGGGGAGGACAGAGGGAAGGAGGTGGGGAGGACAGAGGGAAGGAGGTGGGAAGGACAGAGGGAAGGAGGTGGGAAGGACAGAGGGAAGGAGGTGGGGAGGACAGAGGGAAGGAGGTGGGAAGGACAGAGGGAAGGAGGTGGGAGGAAGGGAGAGGGACAGAACTGGAGGGAGGGGGAAGAAAGGCCTTCCTGTGTGGGTTTGAAAATTCTGCCCCCTCCCAGTGACTGCCCACTGAGGCTCTGTCCTCGGCTGGCAGGACATCACAAAACAATGAACCAAAAGTCAGAGGGACGAGAATTTTTCTGGCATTCAACACATTTTTCTTTATTAAGGGTCACATTAATTTTTTTCAGTTTTGACTCTCCCCAACACACTCACACACACTCACACACACACACTCACTCACACACACACCCTAGGCAACGGGCTCCTTTGCCCCCTCCCCATCTCTGCCCTTGGCGGACCAAGCACAGGCTCTCTCACACACGGTTCCATGTGGTCCCTGGATCACAGGGCCGTAGGTCAAGAACTGAACAGGACTTGGAGAGCACATGGTCCAACGCTCCCATTTCACAGATGACATGGATAAGGGTAAGTGACTCTCCTGGGAATACAAAGATAGTGTCAGGGGCACAGTTTGAACCCAGGACAAAGATCGCTCTCTGCTTTCCCCTGTGTGTGTCATTTCCACCAACTAGACCATGTGCTCAAGGGCAAAGGTTCTATCTGCACTTCTTTGCTATTTCTCAGAACGCTCAGCTCAGTGTTCAGGAAGCATTCGGTGGCTAATCGGGGTTGCCATGGCAAGATCAGGAGAAACCAGGATTCAGCGATGATTGTAACACAAATGAAAAGAACCCTGAGCCATAGCCCACCTCTGAGTCATCACATTGACCAGTCTTGGCTCTGGAAGACAGATCACTTAAAATATCTCCCTGCTCTTGTCAGAGAGGTGGTGGCCAACAGGGGGAGAGTGCTACATACACGTACGGTCAGCCTGAGCTCCTGGGGAGGATGGTTTTATTTAACTCTTCTTCCCTGTTCCAAAGAACAGGGTGCAGGGGGTGGAGCAGGAGCTTTATCTGGAAATGCCTAGGACACAACAAATCACAGTTTAGTTTTGAAAATAGAAATTTATATTTCAAAAAAGAATAACTCAAACCTCCTCAGTTCTTTGAGGTTCAGAGTACGGTAGTTTGGAGGATGAAGACTAAATCTGGGTCTAGAGGAACTAGTTACCTGTCGGTAACTGCTTGTATGATCTTGGATAAGTCACTTAACCCACCACCCCCAACCTCTGCTTCTTCATCTGTAAATGAAGGTATTAGATTAAATGAATTTGAAGAACGCTTCCAGCTTCACATCTGTGATGCTATGAAGTTCCTCCTCTGATGCTCTGGGCAAGTCACTGAGTTTCAGTTTCCTTATCTGTCAAATGGGTATGGTAATAATAATAATAATAATAATAATAATAATAATAATAACAATAATAGTCAGAATTTATGTAGCAACTTAAGTTTTATTAAAAATACTTATAAGTATTATTTCATTTGCTGTTCATGAGATAGGTATTATTATGATCCCACTATCACATGAGGAGACACAAGCAAACAGAAGTCAAAGGATTTGCCCACTCACATAGGTAATGTGTCAGAAACTAGATTTGAACTCATTTTCGCAACTCTAAATCTAGTGCCCTCAGTATAATGACAAGAAGTCTGGTTAAAAAAATGAAAACAAATCCTGAAGTCAAGAGGAACTGAGTTCAAATCTAGCCTGGGACACTTAATATTTCCTGGTTGTGTGACCCTGGGCAAGTCACTTAATCCCAATTGTCTCAGCAAAAAAATAAAATAAAAATAAAAATAATTAATTAAAACAAAGCTGAAGAAGCCATCTGCTTTCTCTTATGGGGACCGAATGTGGATGTTGTTGTTTTCTTGCTTGTTTTTTTTTTTTTTTTCTTTCTCATTTGTTTCCTTTTTGATTCGATTTTTCTTGTGTAGCATGATAAATGTGGTAACACGTATAGAAGAAATACACGTGTTTAACCTGTATTGGATTGCTTGCTGTCTAGGGAAGGAAAGAGGCGGGGAGGGAGGGAGAAAAATTTGGAACACAAAGTTTTGCAAGGGTGAATATTGAAAATTATCTTTGCATGTATTTTGAAAAATAAAAGGCGATTAATATAATAAATAAATGAATAAATAAATAAATAAATGAAGAATAAAACAAACAAACAAATAAATAAAAGCAAAAACAAAAACAAAAAAATCAAAAACAAAATGATGAGACCTTTTGAATTCAAGTTTCTCCCGAGTTGAGGTATAGAGCTCTCACCATTATATTACACTGTCCTCCTTCAAAAGCTTCTGGAACAAATGCATTTTGCTGAATTCCAGCCTAGTCCCACTATGGGTGTCCAAGCTAAGGCTTCCTGTTCCTCCCTGGGAACCCTCCACTCCAGCCAGGGGGGTCCTCAATCTTCCCTTATGCACAAAATGCCCCTAAATCTTCTCAGCTCCTCCTGCCTGGAAGGTCCTCCGCCCTCCCTCGGATGATCTGACTTCTATCCAACCTTCCAGGCCCAGGCCCAGGCCCAGTGGAGGCCGTGAGCCTTATGTGACCCCCTCCACCCCAGCCACAGTGAGCTCTGCCTATTCTCCAGAAGCACTTAATGATCTGTCCAGCTCCTTTGGGCTTAATCAGAGAATGGCTCCTCTCCTCAACTATTTAATTACAATCAGATGCTAAGAGCTGGAAATCACCTCAGTGGACACCCCATCTGAGCCCTTTATTTTACAGATGGGTAAACTGAGGCCAGAGGAGACTCATCTTGGTCAAGCTAGTCAAATGCAAAATCAGGTTCTTCTCAAGGATAATTGACTGAAAGCTGGACCTCACAGTTTCTAGTCCCCAAATCCCATTTACAGCTGGAGAACTAGAAAATTGTGGTCCCCAAAAGCTTAAATGATCTACCCAGAGTCCCACCACTGGTAAATATCCTACTCTAGGCTGGAACCTAAATCCCTTGATTCCAAAGTTCTGATGCTTCCCTGGGTACCACCCAAATCTCCTTTATCCCAGGGCCTGGGGCTGAAAGAGACCTGGGAGATAATCTTTCTAACTCTGGTCCATTTAAAATTCAAGGAGACTCTTTAAGCAGAAAGACTCCAATTCCCTAAACCCAGGGCTATTTCTCTCCATCACCCCCCTCCCCCCCGGGCTATAGTGATATGGGCTCTAAAATTAACCTCCAAAAGCCTGGATTCAAATCCCATCTCTTCTACTTAATTACCTAGGTGGTCCGGGACAAATAACTTAGGTGTGCCTCAGTTTCCTCATCTCTAAGATGCGAGGTTTGGGCTCTCCACCTCCCTCCCTCCAGCCCTAAATCCTCTCTTTGTCTCCCTTTCTTTTCCATCTCCCTAAGACCCCAGCGCTTTCCTTGGTGCACGGTGGGCACTCCATAAATTCAACAACAAAAGAAACATTGACTTAGCCCCTGCCAAGAGTGGCTGTTTCCTGAACGCACAGAAGAGCTGCTCAAAGCTGCTCCATGCCTTGCATTCAGTGGGAGTGTTTATTTGGAGTCAGTTGAGGCATATAGGAAGCCTCAGGCAGTTTTCTCACTTGATCAAAGATAAACTCTCCACTAGCCAAGGTTGTCTAGAATGAAATGGTCATGAATTCAATTTTCTTTTAATTAACTAACTGCTCACATAAAAGCTGGGAACATTTGGCATCAGGGCTCCAGAGAGCATCCGAGCCAGTATCAGAGTCCCTTTTCACAGTGGAGCCATGTCAAGAAAAGCATTTGGAAAAGCAGGCAGTGCTAGGATCACTGGATGGCTGGGGAGGCCGGGGCCTGAGGAAGATGACCTAATTGTACAAAGTTGGTCCTCTGGCTACACTGGCCAGAAATAAGGTCAAGCTACTCCCAGGGACAAATGCTTTGGAAGGGAAGAGCCAAAGCGATCATGACTTCCCCCAAGAAAGATCTCAAATTAATTCTGCAGGCCATGGATCTGAGCAGAAATAACTGCTGAGGTTTGGAGAAAACAGCTAGATGAAATTAAGGAGGGATGGAACTCAGTGGAAACATTGCAGAGGATTTCAGAAAGGCCTCTCAGGACTAGCAATTTAGGGGGGGAAAAAAGCCTGGTGCATTAACAAGGCAGGGTGAACGGGGCATTGTACCAGGACACTGACGTTTAGAGGGTATGAAAATGTTAAATTATCATTTCAAAAGACTGAGCAATTTTGAATGGGAAATTCTGGACAGCTTGTATTAAAGTGGAATGAATAAAAACATTTATTAAGTATTTACAAAGTGCTAAGCATTGGGCTGAGCTCACAGGATGAAATAGAAAAGTAAAACACTGGACTTGAAGTTAAAAAACTCCCATGTTTGCTGCTTCCTATCTGTGTGACTTTGGGCAGGTCATCTGACCTCCCTCAGTTTTCTCATATGTAAAATGACAAGTTTGGACCTCGGGTCTAAATGAACGATCCTATTATTCCTCAGCAGCAGAGAAAGAACTAAGCACAGCCCCTGATTTGCAATAAACAAACAAACAAATGAATGAATGAATGAGTGAACAAGCAAACAAACAAATA
>NC_133618.1:11701915-11730586 GCF_048593235.1 Sminthopsis crassicaudata | reverse complement strand
AATATTATTTCCATTTTATGGCTGAGGAAACTGAGCCTCCGAGCCAGTGGTGTGCTGTAGCCAATTATTAAATTGGCTTGTGGGAGCCAATTGTTAAACTGGCTTGTGGGAGCCAATTGTTAAAAATTTCCTTGGAAGCATTTACACCTGGAAATTTAGCAACACTACCAATCAGGGCTGGATTTATTCCTTTGTGGATCTGTCAACCCTTCAGAAAGTAATGGTGAGAATGTTAATGATGCAAATTAAGCTTAAAATGTGTGTCATGTGAATGTTAAAAAAAATTTTAATCGGCTAGCCAATTGTTACTGACCAACAAATCCCTGCTTAGAGTGGTGAGGGCCCTTGACTATTGTTCTAGGCCCATAGGACACATCAGTCAAATAGATGCAATGTTTGGGGATCAGGGCTTCTCCTTCCTGTCTGCTGCACTGCTATCCTACAGAGCAAAGTGCTTGGAAATCTCCACATATCCAAGTCCCCCTTTGCTTCTCTTCTTTCAGGTCTTCTAAAGGGCCCTTGTTGGTCCTTCCTCTCTCCCCCTTTCCCCACAAAGTGTCCCAGAGCACTTGGATCACCCATTTTGCACTGCTGAAGCACCCCTTCTTTTCTGGGAAGTTGGGGTTGAGATGTGGCAGGAGGAAAGCTGGAAAGCAGGAAAAACAAGATTCCAGCACTATCATTGCAAAATCCTTTCAGAATTCACCTAATCCAACCTTCTCAATTTCCGGGTGAGGAAACTGAGGACTAAAATCATGAAGTGAGTTTCCCTCACTTGTTGCTGTGCCAGGACCACAAACCAGGTGCTCGCCCAGCCCAGCCCAGTCCAGTCCCGTCCAGCCCACCCTCCTCTCAGCAAGTTCTTTCACTCCTTAAGAGACCAGTTTCTTGGCAAACGTTCAGCTCTTTTTCTGGCCCCTGCAAAACTGCTTCATAAAATTGTTTTAACCAAATCAGCAATTATACTTTCTCCAAGATTTAACATAAAGTTTCAAGATAATTGCCCAGTTCTCTTTGTTTCTACCTTGTCCCCAAACACTTTGGATTGGATTCAGTTCAAACACACACACACACACACACACACACACACACACACACTCCTAATCATGTAGAATTTCAGAAATGAAGGCTGACTCAGGGGCCACCTAGTCAAACCTATTCCAAAATATGATTAATAAGAATGATAATTAATAAGAATTATTAATAAGAAGAAGAATAGCTAACATATATTGCAATAAGGTGCACAAAGCACTTTACAAATATTATTTCATTTGATCTTCACAACCAACCTGGAAGGGAGAGAGGTGCTATTAGTTCCCCCATTTTATATACAAGGAAACTGAGGCAGAGGTGGAATAAACTAGTAAATGTGTGAGGCTGGATTTGCAGCCTGCAATTCCAGTGCAACACTCTCCCATGCATGGCCCAAGCAGTGGTTCTCCAGTCTCTGCCTGAAGACCTTCCGTGAGGGGGAACCCACTACTTTCCCATACCAGCCCGATCTATTTTGCATAGTTTTCACTGGAATGAGATTTCCCAACATCAAGCTCCAATATGTCTCATTGTAATTTCCACCCATCGGTCCTGGTTACGTCCTCTGGGGACAAGTAGTACAAATCTATTACCACTTCTTATGACATCTCTTTGCATACTTGGAGACAGCTATTAAATATGTGTCCCCTCCTCCCTCATCTCCTCTCCCCTGATCTAAACAGCTCCGGTTCCCACATGGGGGAGACAATGAGAAAGCTGTGGTTGGCATCCGATCCGTGCCCCCAGCTGGCCCTTGCGGTGAGTGTCCAGTTCTCAAATCACAATCCTGTGCTAGAGCAGCAGCAGCAGCCTCATTCTCAGACCTAGTTTCCTTTGGAAGATAATGGACAGACCAAGGAAACCTTCCAACTGGTAAGTTAGAAGAGCAGAAGGAACATGAATCTTGGAGCACGATTGCCAAGAAACTCTATAGGATGCAGGTGCAAAGAGATTTTTTTTTCCCCCTTTCAAATTCAGACTCATTAAAATATGTATTTTGCAAAGGGATTACAGTCAAACATCTGGGGATGGGGGAAAATATCCAAAATTTCCCCAAAAGGGTGGGCCCACTGTTCCTTCTCCCCCCCCTCCAATTCTCCAAATGAAATGAAATTTTATTTCAGGGTGGAAGTGAATTATGTTTCTTTTTTTCCCCCTCATGGGGTTTTTGGTGCTGGTATTATTGGGGATGGATCAGAGATGAGGAAGAGAAAGAACTCAAAATTGATCCTGAGTGGAAGTGGGTTATGTTTCTTTTTTCCCCCTCATGGGGTGTTTGGTGTGTCGGTATTATTGGAGATGGATCAGAGATGGGGAAGAGAAAGAGCTAAAAAGTGATCCTGAGTGGAAGTGGGTTATGTTTCCTTTTACCTCTCATGGGGTGCTGCTGGTACTGTTGGGGAGATCAGAGATGGGGAAGAGGAAGAGCTAAAAAGTGATCCTGAGTGGAAGTGGGTTATGTTTCTCTTTTTTTCCCCCTCATGGGGTATTTGGTGCTGGTATTATTGGGGACAGATCAGAGATGGGGAAGAGAAAGAGCTAAAAACTGATTCTGAGTGGAAGTGGGTTATGTTTCTCTCTTTTCCCTCTCATGGGGTATTTGGTGCTGGTACTGTTGGGGACAGATCAGAGATGGGGAAGAGAAAGAGCTAAAAACTGATTCTGAGTGGAAGTGGGTTATGTTTCTCTCTTTTCCCTCTCATGGGGTATTTGGTGCTGGTACTGTTGGGGACAGATCAGAGATGGGGAAGAGAAAGAGCTAAAAACTGATTCTGAGTGGAAGTGGGTTATGTTTCCTTTTCCCTCTCATGGGGTGTTTGGTGCTGGTACTGTTGGGGGGGATCAGAGATGGGGAAGAGGAAGAGCTAAAAACTGATCCTGAGTGGAAGTGGGTTATGTTTCTCTCTTTTCCCTCTCATGGGGTATTTGGTGCTGGTATTATTGGGGATGGCTCAGAGATGGAGAAGAGAAGAGAAAGAGCTCAAAAATGACTCCGAAGGGCCCCCAGCCTTCTTCATCAACAGTCATAATTGTGGGAAAGTAACCTGAAGATGCCAAGCGACAGGAAATTACTAGAGAAATCTGTCAGCGCGATCAGCTGCTATTTTCATTGTTCTTTGGCAAATTTATACGCAGTCGGGAACACCTGGGCTGGCCGGCGGCCCAGGTTTGACTAATTGCCAGGGGAGAAGAGTCGTCATTTGTCTTCGGAGGGGTTTCCTCCGTTAGCTCCTCCAAACATGTGGTTTCACTTTCCCCCTCTCTCTGCAGGAAATAGCAGGACAGTGAGACGGGAAATAAATGAGTTCACTTCCAAGAGGTTGGCTCCTAAGAGGCCACTCCAAAAATAACTGTCTTGTGAGAGGTTGTTAATAACTGAGATTCGAGAGACTTGTCTTCAGAAAACAACATTTCAAAGGCACGGCCATCCCTGCCCCCCCTTTTCTGCCAGACTCCATGCACATTTAAAAAATAATCATTAAAAGGAGGGGGAGAAATTGGAGAGGGCAGCAGGAGTCATGGTGCTCTTCGGTTGGGGGAATAGAAATGGCCGTTCTTGTTCTCCTTTGCAAATTCTTCTTCGTAAATTGTCGACTTTTCCCCTCCTCACTGTCCCCAAACCCATTTTCTGAGGATATAAGTGGGGAAAGGGTGAGTTGGGAGCAATTGTCCTCCCTAGCTTTCTATCATGCACTCTTTTACCAATTGGAATGGGATGTGTTGAAAGGTATACGAATAACGGAGGAGCAATAACCACCTGTCCTGGAGTTGTAACTCTGCCTCGAGGTGGGTTGGGATGTCTTAAGGCTGTTTGTTCATCAAGAGATCCCGTCTTTATAAGAACCACCTGCCGGGATGACAGCCTTCCTCCTTACCTTCCTGCCATCTTGTTAAAGTTAGCATACCTCTACACAAATATGCACACGTATCTCTCGTTATTCACTTCCATTCGGGAGCCGTAACTAGGGCGGGTGACCTGAGCTTTGCCCCAAAGCGCCCGATTTCATGGGCACGGCAGAACCTACAGCCCTTCAGAAGGTAGAAACAACAGAATTTAGCACCTAGCTAGCAATAAGGATTAGTTAAAATAGGAAACCACTAGTCATTGGGCTAAGGTGAGCTCCTTTCTCACTCTGACTTACTTCTTTCCACCACCTCCCTAGCCCCTCTGGTCAGGTTTTGTTCATCTTTCCCAGGCTCGTTCACAAAATTCCCGCTCATAACTCCAAATCTACCTTCCTGGGGGTCAGGGCCATGTTTCTATGCCTTCTTCAAGGCAATCAGGCTAAGTTAATTGGTCTCCTTTTCACATGGCTGACTGGGGAATGTCACAGCGGCCCAAGGTGTGTTTCAGATTGAAACATGCATCCGCCTTTAGTCTATTTTCACCTGCATCATGTTCCACTTCCCCAATGATTTAGAGGGTTTGGCATCTTGTCAACAGAGACTCAACTGCCATTTTCTTTTCTTTCTTTCTTTCTTTCCTTTTTTTTTTTTAAGCATTTAGAACATGCGGCCCGCCGGCCGATCATTACCAGCCAGGGTGAAGCCTCCAACATTTGGGTTTCATTTGCTTTCCATGGCAGACCTCTTTCCCTGAGCTGAGCTGCACTGTAATTCTAAACTGACCCACCTTCCCCCTTGCAAAGGTGAAAAAATGTTATGGAGCTTTTTACAGCCCACAGCCCATCATTTATGCGGAAACACTGGTAGAGTTCAGACTTGGCTGATTTTCGCTAAATCAGAGATGTTTTGACATGTTTATTTGTTTAATTTGTTTATTTTGACTAGCTCTGATTATAATTGGCAGCAGTGAGCAGAATTAACATTAGACAGTGTCTTAGACTTGTCTGTTACAATAATGCAAAAAGCATGTGAAGGGAAATCGACCGGCTAAATAACAATGGCGGGCGGGCTGGAAGGCCTTGGTGGAAATGGCCATATAAACCTGATTCTAACTAATTTTTTTTTTTTAAATAAAAAATCAT
Organism: Sminthopsis crassicaudata; assembly: GCF_048593235.1. Taxonomy (NCBI): domain Eukaryota; kingdom Metazoa; phylum Chordata; class Mammalia; order Dasyuromorphia; family Dasyuridae; genus Sminthopsis; species Sminthopsis crassicaudata. The sequence goes on along the minus strand of NC_133618.1, from coordinate 11,725,565 downwards.
CACAATGAGAAATGTGCAAATTACAGGCTAGCAAGACCACCAACATCAAGCCCAGTAAATACATCTGCTCATCCCCTTGTTGTTATGTTTATACTTTTGGCTTCCCAAACTGACATTTGAAAAATCAAGTCAACTTGTGGAATTTGTTTTAAAATCCATTTTGTCACAGAGTGCTATTTTATTTGCCTAAAATTTAAATCACGCTGCCACTCGAAGAGCATCATGGTACAGTGGGCTCTGGAACCAACTCAGCTAACTATTCTGCAAATATTTGGGTCTTGAACCTGGGCCAGAGAGAGTTGACAGCTGTGCTGCAGCAAATTAGGCAGATTAGGCAAGTCCATACCTGTCCCTGTCCCCTGGAATGGTGGTCGTGTTTTCCTGTTTATTTTCTCCCCTTCTCCTAGGTGGAAAGAGAACCCACCAGAGTGGAAAAAAAAAAGGTTTCATTTTCCAAGTAAAGAAAATCCCATCTTCATCGTTACTTTAGTGGGGCTCAGAGAACATACTCCAAAAGTTTGGAAAGCATGAACCTGGACCTGAAGCAATATTATCTCCTTCAGGCCAACTTGAACTTCATCCAGAGTGTTGAAGAATCCGCTATGACTTCTCTGAGCTCATCTGATGATACCCACGGACGATGATGCTAGGGCACAGCCCCTCAGGCGGGATCATGGGAAATCCATTTCTCTCCATATTTGCCTGCCAATTATGCAGAGTGCACAAACATGCCTCACTCACGTTTATTCCCCCATAAATATTTTCCCAGTATGCAGTATGGTACGCCATAGTGTGTGATCCTGAGTTGGAACACCATATGTGCTCCGAGACCGGGGCCAAGTCAAGGTTCCATATCTATGCGAGACATTCTAGAGGTCTTTTGCTACCGAAGATTTGTTATTGGGACTCGGGCATCAGCAAGCAGTCGGTCCAAATGACAGTCCTGGATACTTCTTTTTCGGAATCACAACCACCGACGAGTCCGCCGACCAGTCCAGCTGCACGATGCCATCCCAGGAAGGGCGATCACCTTCATTCGTTTGTTCAATCCACCAAAGTTTTATTAAGGGTCTACCATGAAATAGACACTGTGCTACGTACTAAAGACAAGAACTTCACGGATACTGCTTGGTTTTGGAGAAGTCCCCTTTCTGTGTGTGGGAAGGATGTGTCGGTTTATCATTGGACCCAGAATCAGGAAAACCAGAATTCAAATATTACCCCAGACTCTTATCAGCTGTGCGAGCCTAGACAGGTCACTTAAGCTCACTATGTCTGAGTTTCCTTATTTATAAAATGAAGATAATAACACTAACCTTCCAGGGTAGTTGGGAGCAGCAAATAAGTCAACATATGTAAATTGCTTCCCAACCCTTACAGCATTATTGTAAACATTATATATCATTTTATTAGCGACTGTGTGTAAAGCACCATTCCAGATGCTGTGGATGCAATGACAAACTCTAAAAAGGCACTTACCTCAAGAAGTTTACAGTCTGTTGGGCAGGAGGAGGAGGGTAAGAAATATATATGTTGCAGGTCAACATAAAGATCTTACAATGTAATTAATATAGAAATTTCAAAAAGTATTGTGAGATTACTGGGCAAGGGGATGGGGGAAGACCAGGAAAAATCATCACATGGCTGGTGGCACCTGAACTGCACATATTCATGAATTGGTCAGTCAATCGGGCACCAAGAACTTACTGTGCCCTTGGCACTGGGTTAAGTGCTGGAAGAAAATTACCATGTGAAGGGAAGAGTCTAAAAAGATAGTTGGTGATCACTTTGGACTGCTAATGACCAGTTTGGTGATAGCATCTATCCTCCAATTAATGAGGCCCATCTGAGCATTCTATTGGCCAAAGAAATCAATCACACCAACAAGGCAACATTATTAAACTTGGCATGAGGAAGACCTGAATTCAAATCCTGATTCTGATATTTAGAGCTGAGAAACCATGGGCAAATATTGCTAATACTCCAGGAAAGCTGGAGGGGGGGATAATAATCATATTTGTCTTCAGCTAATTGATCAAAAAAGCATTTATTAAGCTGCTACTATATACCAGGATGTGCCAGAGATGGGATCCGAACTCGTCTCTTATCTCTGAGGCTTCCTAGCCACCCACTGCACCACACCGTCCCTGGTTATTGCTGATGTCTTTGTTACCAGTTATTGACTTGTAGACTAAATCATCTACTTAATTATTTAACTTAAAAAGCACTTTTCTTTTTTGGTTAACCTTCAAAATGAGGCATGAGCTCCTTAGAGACAGATGTTATATAAATACACAGTATTCTTATTATTAAAGCAAAACTTCTTCAGAGTACTTACCAAGGGACCCAGTTTTCAGAACATTGTGCACAGGAACAAGATTAAATAGGGGATATTCTAATGAAGTCTTGCTGTATGGGGCTCCAGGAGGGCCAGTTCTAAATCCAGTTGGATATCTATGTAATTTAAAATAAGGACAGCCAAGCTGGAAGACTGGCTGCTCGCAGACAGAGCCTGAAAACAATTTTATTAACTTCAGATAAAGCCCAACGGCTTCGGAGATTTACCAGGCTCTTATGGTCAAAAATCTGGAAGATTACTCCAAGCCTCCTTCATAAAGAAATAGATTCTTTCCTATGATGGAAGTTCATCTGATAAAGTTCAGTCCTAATCACAGAGTTTCAGAGTTGAAAGAATCTTCCATTGGGTCAGCTCGGTGGCACAGTGGATAGAGCACCAGCCTTGAATTCAGCAGGACCCGAGTTCAAATCTGATCTCAGACACTTAACACTTCCTAGCTGTGTGACCCTGGGCAAGTCACTTAACCACAGCCTCAGGGGGGGAAAAAAAGAGTCTTCCATGGCTATCTAGTCCAGCACACACAAGAACAAAAGTTCCCTTAATATCATTCCCAATAAATAGTCATATCCACTTTGCTTAAAGACCTCCAGGAAAGAAGAATCCGTTGTTCTATCAGATAGCAGCTTCCTTTACATATGCTCCAGTTTTTCAGCATCCTTCCTTTGATATGATACCCAGACTTAAATGTGGTCCTTTAGCTGTGTTCTGACTAGGACAAAAATAGTAGAGTGATATGACTTCCTCCTGGACATTATTCTTAATGTGATTTAAGATCAACTCAGCTGTTTTTGCAGTTATGACAAGCAATTTATTTTAACCTTCCAATTCACAATGTCCCCTTCTTCCCCTCTCCCCCGTGAGATGATAGATAACCATCCTTCTCCATTTGGCATTTGTGAAATTGATTTTTTGAACCCCAACACTGAGACTTTACATTAATCCCCATTCAGTTTTCTCTTATTAGATATTAGCCATCCTTCTTGGCCTCTATCCTCAGAATCAGAGTTTTTAAGAGTTAGATGAAATCTTAGAAGTCATCCACCTCAACCCATATTTAAAAAGAATTCCCACTATACCTACCCAAACAAAAGGTCAGGTTCCATTTCTGGGAATAGGAATCTAGGTAACCGGTGGTGCAGTCAGCTGATGAATTATGATAGAATTGAATCTAATGCCAAAGGAAATGGGGAGCAGCTCAGTCTCAGTTAAACCATGTGGATGTCGTTTGCCCGCTCTTGACCTGGCAACAAAGATGTCACATTGGCCAAATTCATTGCCAGATCGCTAGTGGAGTCCAGCATCAGACCTGTTTCATAAGCTCATAGATTCATATATTTAGAAGTGGAAATTTTGCTGATTAAGTCCAATTAATTAATTAAATCCAACTCTCATTGTACAGAAAAGAAAGCGAAGACCCAGAAACTTCCTGCTGGAGGGTAGTAGGGAACAGAGACAGGGTTTCATTCTAGATCTCCAGATTCCAAAACCAACTGAATACCATACCATACCATACCATACTTTCAACTTCCTAAACACATCACCTCACAGAACACACTAGAAATCTGGTAAGAATCAATCTCAGAGGGCACTGCCATTTTTCATTTCTTAGGTTATAAAAGGATTAAGAAGAGGAGCAAAGTGGGTGACCATTTAAGTTAAGGCAACTAAAAAGAGCATCAATATAGATACATAGATAGAATTCTGGGCCTGAAATCATTTAGACAAATGCTCACATCAGATACTTTAAAAGTGATTTGGGGCAAAACACTTAGCTGCTGTTTGTCTCAGTTTATTTCATCTTTAAAATGGGAATAATTAACATTTCCACAATGATATCTCCCAGGATTGTTGGAGGCGTCAAATGAGATAATAATATTTGTAGAGTTTTATAAACTTTTAGGTGACACATAAGTGGTAACTATTAATATATGTGACTGTAATGAGGAAGAAAATAAGCATTATTTGGTACACACTATGTGCCAGGCACTAGGCTAGTGATGTAGAGATAGTCTCCTATCATCCTCACAGCAGTCCTGCAAATAAGTGCCGCTGTTATCCCCCTGTAATCACTGAAGAACTTGAGACAGAGATTAAGCAATTTGCTCCGGGTCATGATGATAATGATGGTGATAATGATGGTGGTGGTCGTGGTAATGATGGTGATAAATAATAGCTAACATGGGAAAAGCAATTACTGGCCCACGAAGTGATGGTGACATTGATGATTGACTTTTTTTTTTTTTTTTTTTTTTTGGAGGCTGGGGTTAAGTGACTTGCCCAGGGTCACACAGCCAGGAAGTGTTAAGTGTCTGAGACCAGATTTGAACTAGGGTCCTCCTGACTTCAGGGCTGTACTCTATTTATTGCATCACCTATCTGCCCCTAATGATGGACTCAAATAGAATTGCTTCCATTCAAGCAAATAATCAATCAATAAACAGTATGAAAGGCCTACTCTTTGCCAGGTTATTGACCCACTGGGGATTCAATGACAACTGAGATGTCCTGAGTCTCAAAGATGTTACATTCTATCTGGAGAAAATACATGTATGTCTTAAATTATCAAAATAGATACATCGTGAGTAAAGTAATTGCAAGGGAAGGAAGTCCTATGTTTCATAGAGGTAAATATAAAGTTCCGCACTTGGGTTCAAAAATTCACTTTCACAATTCTGGAGAAGGAAATGGCAAAGTACTCTACAAGTCCTGCCAAGAAAACCCCCAATGGGATCATAAGCTGAACAACAACCTCATGTCGGAGTCAGTTCTTGAGTTCATCTTTGGAAGAAGCTAGAGATTCTAAGAGGTAGAGGAAGGGTATTTAAGGTAGGGGTTGACAGCCTGAGCAAAGGCACAGAGATGGGAGACAGAGCATTGTCTACAGAGAATGAGGCCAGTCTGTCTGGAGGTAATGTATATTGATATAGGTACTTGCCCTTCACGCTTGAAGAGAACCAAAGTGACATCACGATGTTGGGGTCAAGATACAGTGTGGCTGATCATGGCCGGTTAAACTCGAAAGACTCACAAATTGTCCTTCTCAACGTTTAAAGATGGCTTTAAATTTGTCAATCTCTTGTTTCTTTCCATCTCCTGCAATTCTGCTTTCCTGACAGCTTCTTTAACAAGACTTGGGACCATCCTGTGTGTCTCCCGTGTCTCACAATCAGGATCAAAGTTCCTCAGAGAGATCTTGACAGTGTCCTTGTATCACCTCTGCCTCTCGTGAAATAATTTCTTAGTCAAACAAACTTTGGACATTTGAACAAGGGGGCCAGCCCATCTGAGCTGTTTTCTCTTTAGGAGAATTTGAATGTTGGGCAGTTTAGCTCAAGAAAAGTCCCCTACCTTATTCTGCTCTTTAGAATCTTCCCAAGATAATTCAAATAGAAAGGATCCAGTTGGAAGTCAAAGGCTTCCCAGCTCTGCCAGTTACTTTTTGTGTAACCTTGAGCAAGTGCCTTCCCCTCTCTCTATCTCCACATCCCCTTCAGAAAAGAGGGAGTTAGTTTAAATCAAGAATTGGTAACTTGAAGTCTGTGAACTTTTAAAAATATATATGTTTGACTGTGCATTCACTTTGATCCAGCATTGCTATTATTGGGCTATATCCCAAAGAAATACTAAAGAAGGGAAAGAGACCTGTATGTGCCAAAATGTTTGCGGCAGCCCTTTTTGTAGTGGCTAGAAACTGGAAGATGAATGGATGTCCATCCATTGGAGAATGGTTGGGTAAATTATGGTATATGAAGGGTATGGAATATTATTGTTCTATAAGAAATGACCAACAGGAGGAATACAGAGAGGCTTGGAGAGACTTACATCAACTGATGCTGAGTGAAATGAGCAGAACCAGAAGATCACTGTACACTTCAACAACAATACTGTATGAGGATGTATTCTGATGGAAGTGGAAATCTTCAACATAGAGAAGAGCCAACTCACTTCCAGTTGATCAATGATGGATAGAAACCACTACACCCAGAGAAGGAACACTGGGAAGTGAATGTAAATTGTTAGCACTACTGTCTATCTACCCAGGTTACTTATACCTTCGGAAGCTAATAATTAATGTGCAACAAGAAAATGGTATTTAAACACATATATTGTATCTAGGTTATATTGTAACACATGTAAAATGTATGGGATTACCTGTCATCGGGGGGAGGGAGTGGAGGGAGGGAGGGGATAATTTAGAAAAATGAATAAAAAAAAAAAAAAAAAGAAATACTGAGGAGGGGAAAGGGACCTGTATGTGCCAGAATGTTTGTGGCAGCTCTTTTTGTAGTGGCCAGAAACTGGAAGATGAATGGATGTCCATCCATTGGAGAATGGTTGGGTAAATTATGGTATATGAAGATTATGGAATATTATTGCTCTGTAAGAAATGACCAGCAGGAGGAATACAGAGAGGCTTGGAGAGACTTCCATCAACTGATGCTGAGTGAAATGAGCAGAACCAGAAGATCACTGTACACTTCAACAACAATACTGTATGAGGATGTATTCTGATGGAAGTGGAAATCTTCAACATAAAGAAGATCCAACTCACTTCCAGTTGATCAATGATGGATAGAAACCACTACACCCAGAGAAGGAACACTGGGAAGTGAATGTAAATTGTTAGCACTACTGTCTATCTACCCAGGTTACTTATACCTCCAGAATCCAATACTTAATGTGCAACAAGAAAATGGTATTTACACACATATATTGTATCTAGGTTTTATTGTAACACATGTAAAATGTATGGGATTGTCTGTCATCTAGGGGAGGGAGTAGAGGGAGGGAGGGGATAATTTGGAAAAAATGAATACAAGGGATAATGTTATAAAAAAAAAAAGTTACTCATGCATATATACTGTCAAAAAAATTTATAATTATAAAATTTAAAAAATAAATTATAAAAAAATATATGTTTGATAACTATTTCCAAGTAATGTTTCCTTTGTAATCATATCTATTTTATTTACTACATTTTAAAATAATATAAGTATTAATTATATGTAAATATAATATATAAATGTAAAATAATATATTTAAATATTAAAGATACAAATGTAAATAATGTATGACTATTAAATATATAAATATAATATATAACAAATATGTAAACATAAAACAATAGATTCAAATATTAAATACATATAAATATAATATAGAACATATATGTACACATAAAACAATAGATTCAAATATTAAATACATGTAAATATAATATATAATATATATGTAAATATAAAACAATAGTTTAAAATAAATATATGGTAAATATTAAATAATATATTGAGATATTAAATTATCAATATAATACAGAATAAATATGTAAATATAAAACAATATGTTTAAATATTAAATATGGAACAAATGTATATAAGTTGTATCTTTAAATATTAAATATAATATATTTTAAAATAAAAATATATGATTCTGAGAAGGGGTACACGGATTTCACCAGACAGCCCAAGGGGTCCAAGACCTTCAACCCAAGCCCTGTGATCTCTCCATTTCTGCTCTAAAGTCATGGGCTTTTCCCTCATTCTAATCAAATGCCCACCCAAGGCTCTGTCTGAGTCTCAGCCAACCATCTGGATTTCCACTCCCAGCCCTCTGCCATGCTTCTGACTTCCCAAAAGGCACAGTCTGGCTCTTTCAGAGAGCACAGTAAACAAAGTAGGCTCGGCCACCAGGCAGATGGCAGCCAGCCTGCACCCGCCTAGTGTAAGGGGACAGCCAACTCCTGGGTGGGAAGCACCTCATTCCTAGCAGGTTTGCTTTCGAACAGGCCTGTGGAGGGAGGAGAGAGGGACACCCACTCGCCCTCCCCATGAAGAGTCTCATCCCCTCCTTCCTCTGGCCTCCTCCCTGACTCCCCTACCCCCTTTCTTCTTGCTCCCTCTTTTTTCTTTCTCCCCTAAGACCTGTGCCTACCAGGCACTTACCAGCAACCTCAATACCACAGAGACAGCTCAGGGCCAGAGAGGTTGCTGACCCCTCTTTTGAACTTTCAATCAAAGCCTGCCCAGGAGAGGATGAGCTTCCCGGCTCCTTTACCTCCTCCTCAGCCCTCACTTTCTCACAGTCCTGTTCAGGATTTTTTTTTAAACCCAACTAAATCCCAGGAGCCCTAGGCATCCACAACAACTGAATGTACAGAAGCATGAGATGTCAGAGTCAGGAAGGACCTCAGAAAGCATCTAGTCAGTACAGCAGGCCTAGCCCCTCTTTGCTACTGTATATTGTATGGTTCTTAATGCAGCTTGTGATTATATTAGTTTCTTTTTCTGTTGCCATCTCACATCACTGACTCATGTAGATCTCAGTCCACTAAGACCTCTAGATCCTTTTTCCTATGAACTACTACTATGAATGACTAAACAGCTAGCGTTTCTCCCATCTTGAAGTGATATAGTTTATGTCTTTTAAAAACAGACATTTCACTTTCTGATTTGGATTTGTTCAGCACCATTGAAAAACTGAATTCTGATACCTTGTCACTTTTGTCCCAAATGCACCAAGGTCCCGGTATTACCTCTCCCCTCAGCCCCAGCTATATCAAGTCGACTTTACCTCAGAGCTAATCAGGCAAGTGCCAGACTGCCACATGAGCGAGCCCTCTGTAGATCCTGGACTGGCACTCAGAGAATCTTGCTTCTTCTCCTATTTCCTACCTATACATGAGTTGCCCAAGTGATTTTCCCTCTCTGTGCCTTATTTTCCACAATTTAATTCAAAAACCTTAACAGAAGGGAAGAGAAAGGAAAGGCATAGGAAAGGAAAGGGAAGGGAAGGGAAAAGAACAGAAGGAAAGGAAAGGGAAGGGAAGAGAAGGGAAAAGAAAGAAAGGGAAGGGGAAGGGAAAGTGAAAGGCAAAGGAAGGGGAAGGGAAGGGAAAGTGAAAGGGAAGGAAAAGAGAAGGGAAAGGAACGATGTTTGGCATCTACTTGGATGTCGAGGGGATGGAAGGAATGGGAAGAGGGGAGGAATGGGAATCTGAATGACAGGATAACATGAAGGCTTTAGTCTGAATTATCTCGAAGCTCTTTTCTTTCCTGCTCTAAATGCTTGGATTCTCTCCGACACAAAGGCCTGGACTTTCCAAGACCATTCAGTAAATTGGGAGAGTCAGCAGAGTGCATCTTGGCAGAGGTTGGAGCCTATTATTTAGTCTTCCTAAGCTACAAACTGCATTCCCAGCCAATGATTCTGGCTTCCTTGTTCTGTGTCCTTAAAGGTAGCCATTATCACAGTGGACATGGCATTGGGAGACCTGGATTCAAAATCTCATTTCTTACACTTAACTGGCTAAGTTCCTTTATTCCTCTAACCTGAAAAAAAGGGGAAGATCAGCTTTTCCTCTTCACAGAGTTATAAGGGAAACATGATAACACCGAAACAAAAGGTATGATTCCCAAATCCTCTTCCCTAAAGCAGGAAGGGTGAGTTTCATATGTATATATTAAAAAAAAAAAAAAAAAAGTTGAGTGGCAAATTTAGAGAGACAATGACTAAATACCCAAAGCCAGCAGCGAGGAGGCCTGATAATCGATGGCATTTTGGACTTGCAATCAGACAGACCTCGATTGGAATTCTTCCTCAAACACTTAAAAACTGTGTGACCTTTGGCAAACCACAAGTTCTTCGGATATACCGGCACATAGTAAATGCTTAATAAATCCTTGTTGGTTGATTAACTGGAAAATGGGGAAAATAATAGCACCTACCTCACTGGGCTGTTGGGAGACTCAAGTGAGATCATGTGCTTTGTAAATCTTAAATTGCCATATAAATGTGAGCGTTTGTGATTATTATCTGTAAAATAAGGGAGTTACACTAGATGGCCTCCAAGCTTCTGTAGACCTCATTCTGTGGTCCTATTTCCTTAGTGATCCATCCAAATGCAACTAGAGCTAACTATATGAGAGGGGGTGAGGGTAGGGGGTGCAAGAAGGGAGGGGCATCTCCCACGCTTCAAACACCCCGCAAGGTCTTGTTCCACTAAAGATTTTAACTTTAGCAGCGTTCGCCAGAGAAGGATGTCGAGTGCAGGGACAATAAGGAGCATGAACAGCTCTCTGTTGCCATCGTGTGGCAGAAGGTCGGAATGATGGAAGGGCTGAGAGCTACAGCTGTGCTCATCTGCATAAAACCTTGTATCTTTTCTGGAGGATTACTTAGGAGCACCCCCCCCTTCCACATCCATTAGCTGCTACTGTTTATCTTTGAGATAAAGAGGCTTTAGCCAATCTGCACCCCCACCCTTGGCTCAGAAACTCAGAACTTAAAAAAAGAGAGATTTGGGGGACTTAAATCCAATCTGAAGTTTCTTTAATTGATTTTAAAGATGGAGGAGGGCAAAGAATGAGGAGACAGTTGGAGCCCCTCGCTTCATTTCTGTGCCAAATGGTAAACAAGCCCCTTTTATTGAAATCCATTTCGATAAAGTACGCTGATGAAGGCTGTCAGCTCTAATTAGAAGGGGAAACTGGTATAAATGGCATAATATTTGTAAAGAAGAGAGCCAGTGTGGACCCTGCTATAGACAACAGACAATGGAGATGGGGAAAGCTCAGAGAATACTTGCGATGAAGTAAAGGGGTCTGGATTTCCAGAAGGGATTTGCAAAGTCTCGTTTTTTCTCTTTTGCCCAAAATGGCGACTTTATGGGGTGTGGAAAGGCACAATGGGGTGCAATCAGAACCTACTGAACAATATTCTTTCATCCTACAAGTCAGTAAATATTCCTTAGCTAGTTGAATGACTAGGATCAGCTAAAAGACTTAAGTGTTTCTTCCATTCAGCTCCCAAAGTAATCTTCCGAAAACTTGCATTAATTCCTTCCTCAATTTCCTTCTAGGGAAGTTGGAAGATGGGAAAGGAAAAATAATTTATAAAGTTCCAGGTGCTGTAATATTATTTCACTTGATCCTTATAACATCTCTGGGAGGTGGGTGCTGTTATTATCCCCATTTTATAGATGAGGAAAAAAAGGTCAAGTGACTTGAGTGTCACACAGTGGAATTTAAACTGTTCATTGCACCAGTTAACCTCCCTCCAGGGTCAAATACAAAATCCTCTGTGCTGTGTTCAAAACCCTTTTTGACCTGGATTCCCACCACCACATTTCCAGGATTTTTTTGGTATTCTTTCCACATCTTCCACAATCCAATAACATCGGCCTCCTTGCTTTTCCTCATACATGAGATTCCACATTTCCAACTCTGACACTTCCTTATCTGTCCTCCCTTCCCCTAAGCCTAATAACTAGAACGCCTCCTCATCTCTTCCTCCTGACTTCCCTGACTTCTTTTTTTACTCATCTCTTCCTCCTGACTTCCCTGACTTCTTCTTTTTTTATTTTATTAATTTATTTTGTGAGGAAATTGTGGTTAAGTGACTTTCCCAGAGTCATTTGACCTCTGACTTCTTCAAAGCCTCAGCTCCAATCTTATATTCTGCAGGACACCACCTGACAGTGACTTCCCACTGAGATCACCTCCCATTTACTGGATATATATCATATACTATAGAATCGCTTGCTTAATCTCTTCCCTAGTAGAACGTGAGCTTCTTAAAAGCAAGAATCATGGGGTTTTTTTGCCTTTCTTTGCTTGAAAAACTTCTTGTTAATTTATTGACGGAATTGATTTCAGCCTGGAGAGAGGTCTCCAGTAGAACGCTCTGGGGAATTGTTTAACTCTGGACCCCTTCCCCTTTTTATTTGCATCCCCCTTCCCTGCAATTGCTCTATTTTCAGTTGTGTACATTTTGTATTTGCTTCTCCTGATTCACACTGTTTACCTCAATTGGACATAAGCTCTTTGAAGCCAGAGAATATTTGTATTTTTATCTTTGTATCCCCAGCATTAGCACACAGTAGGAACTTCCTAAGTACTTATTTAATTGAACCAAATTAAATTATTCCCATTAGCATTTTGGCCAAGTGCTGAGGAAAAGACATTAGTGATATAATTATCAAATCTTCAAAAGAGAGGAGAGAAAGATCAAATAAGAGGATGTGTGTAAAATTCTTGGTCCTGTGCCTAGCACATAGTGGGTGCTTAGCTTGTTCTTTTCCCTTTCCCTTGTTTAGCACAAAGGTAGGAAGAACATTGATTCATTGGATGAGACTTCAGCAAGCTAAAGTGATGGGCCAAATCCAATAAGATCAAATGGCCTAGGGAGCAATGTCAAATCCTATACTTTGGTCAGGAGGTCAGTCAGGAAATGCTCCCCTATAGGCCAGATATTGTGCTAAGCCCTGGAGAGACAAAGGAAGGAAGGCAAAATAATGCACGCTTGAAGAGAGCGTAGGAAAGCACTAGCCAAACAGGTGTTGGAGGTGGAAAAGATCCAGGATTTGAATGGACTATGAGTTCTAAATGATTGATTCGATGGCATGATCCAACAGCAACAACAACAAAATGAAGGGGATTCTCAGTGTTCAGTAGGAGGCAGAGGGCGTCCCGCTATCCTCCGTCTTGGTCAGAGAACATCTGGTTTATTTTGTCCAATTCTGGGAGCTACATTTTTAGAAGGACATTGATAAACTGGAAAGCGTACACAGGAGGGCAATCGGAATGGAGAAAAGGTTCAAGATCATGCTGTTGGAGGGTCAGATGAAAAAAATTGGGAATGTTTAGTCTAGAGAAGAGAAAACTCAGCAGGGAGGATGGCTGCCATCATATATTCACAGGGATGTTATGGGAGAGAAGGATTAGATTGGTTTTACTTGGCCCTAGAGCAGGGCCATAACTAGGAAGTTTTGTATCTGGGGAAAATTCAGGTGGGAGAAGAGATAAGAAGATGGTAGTAACACAGAGTCAGACTTGTAGTGGTATCATCCCTCAGAACCCAACTTTCATTCCTTTGGTGACTGTGAGAATAGAGCACTGGACCTGGAAGCCCTGAGTTCAAATCCAGCCGCAGACAAAAGCTCTGTTTGTGATCATGGGCCAGTCACTTTATCTCTGTCTGCTTCAATTTCCTCAGCTATCAAATGGGAATAACAATACCATGTACCTCACAGAGTTATGAAGAAAAAAATGAGATCATACTTAAAAGACTTAACACATTACCTGGTACATAATAGGCCCTTAATAAATGTTTGTTCTCCTCTCCCTCCTCCTTTGGTGGTTAGGAGAGGAAGTCAGGACCTGAAAGGAGGGCACCATGACAATGGCCTCTGGGGAAGCATTTTATAGCTTGACATAGGCCAAGAGAGGACCAAAAGGCAAGGCCCACAGACAGTCATTTCTGCAGGACTTGCAACTTCAGGTTGGCACTCTAAGGAAAAGCCCCACTTCTCCCATACTAGTTATAGTTCTTCCCTAGAAGCCAAAATTTGCATTGGATGGAAGCTGCAAAAAGGCAGATTTCAGCTCAATATAAACCCCAGATTCCTAATCATTTGATTTGTACTAAAGTGGAATGGACTGACGTGGAAGGCTGTGTGCTGATAGATATTTAACAATCAGCTCACTAAAAATTCCCTCTCTCTTTTAAGATCCCTTCTAGCTCACACCTTTTAGGATCCTATGGATAGTTAAAATATGTTCCTATGGTGTCCTTCATCCATACGGCAGTCCCCACTTTTGTGTGGAATGGGGTCTTGAAAAGGACTTCTTCCAGCAGATTCTTATAAGGTAAAAACCTAAAGAGGGATGGATTGCCCAGTAGAAACACTAGTAATTTATAGAAGTCAAATTGGCACCTGTTCATGGAAGCCCCTCTAAACTGTATAGATTTCTGAGCTTTGTCCATGTGTGGGCCATATGCCAGATTCATTGGCAACCACCCTTCCCCTGGAACCTGGTCTCCAGCTCCTGACCAGACATATGATCCATGGGCATCTGTACAATGGGATCATTGAGTCTGATCCCTTCATTCTACATGATAATAATCATCTATAGCATCTCTCTTACGTCAAATAAAAATGTATATATGTGTGCATGTGCATATCACTTTCCAAACTTCCAAAATGCTTTATAAGTATCCGCTATCAGCATTATTACTCTTATCATTATTATTCTCATCAACATCATTATCAAGAAGTAGTACATATATGAATGAAGAAAAAAGTCAAATGTGACAAAAATCTTTGTAGCAAATTTCTTATACAAGGATTTGGATATATAGTCTCTCCTATATAGTTACAATAGATATATTCTCTATAAATACAATGTGCCATAAATAACGCACAATCTCCAAAATCCACTTCCCAGTTGATGGGTAGACAAAAGATATGAACAGACAGTTCTCAAGTGAAGAATTGTAAACTATTAGCAACCATAGGAAAAAATGTTCCAAATAATTAAGAAAAAAATGCAAATCTAAACAATCTTGAGATCGGAATGGAACCAAGATGGTAGATTAGAGGCAGAAACCCAACTAAACTTTTCCAACATTCCCTCCAAACAACTTTGAAAAACTCCTCAAATCAAATTCTGGGATGGCAGCAAAGTCAACAAAAGGTCGGAGTGAGACATAGCCCAAGAGCACTTGGGAGGTTGGCAGAAGAGGTCTGAGACAACAGGGTGGAAGCAAGTCCAGTGCATGGCAGTGGCCTTGGAGGCAGCTCCAACATCAGCAGCTTTGAGGACTTTCAGCCCATAGACAATAAGGGGAGTTAGCCCAGCTTCTTAAACTATGGTTCATAACCTCACATGGGTTCTCACAACTGAATGTAAGAGTCACAAAGTTACGGTTTATTATTGATAGATGTTTGATTTGTAAACCTATTATGTATATATATAATAGTAAATATTTAAATTATTTAAAATTAATTAATAATAGTAATTATAGGAATAAACAATAGTAATTAATAATAATAACTAATAAAATTAATTAAAAATAGTAAGTGTATATATATATATATATATATGTTTACCTTAGAGGCACAAAAAAACTTGTAGTTTCCCAGAACTAGCTCTGAAAACAACAGAACAAAAAAGCCTGAAGTTTGGGCTATCCCCAGGTGAGCAGAGTCCAACTTCAACATAAAGCTCTAAATTAAGAAGCTGGCTGGAAAAATAAGCAAACAACAACAAAAAAAGAACTCAACCATAAAAAAACTACCATGATATCAGGGAAGAAAAGAGACAAATTCAGAAGAAAACAACAATGTGAAACATCTGGATGGATTGATTGCTTTTATAGATTTTGTTCTCTTCTTTTTTTTCCCTTTGGAAAATATTCTGTTTATGGGATGACTTTTTGAGAAGGGAAGGAGGAGGGACACTAGAACATTTAGATTATATAAAAACAAAAATCAATAAGAATTTTTAAAAATTCTCCTTGCCTGACTGCTTTTTTGGGAGGGAAACTCCCTTTCTCTCAAGATCTTAATAAAATTCCTTTCTGCTTTTATCTGGAGAAAAAAAAAGATTTAAAAAAAAGCAGTTTTAAAACAAGTAATTGCCCTTGTTAAGTGAGAATACTTCCCGATTGGATGGCAGTCAGAACTAGGTATAATCGGTCAACCAGCTTTTACTAAGGTTTACTACATACAGTTAAGTGGGTAAAAGTCTTTGCAGCAAGTTTCTTTGATATAGGTCCAAGACATATATGAAACTTAGTTAAGTTTATAAGAATAAGTGTCATCCCCAGTTGAAAGATAGTATAAGGAGATGAACAAGTCTTCCCTTGAAAAGTTTCAAGGCTAGAATGCTGAGCCCATAGTCACAAAAATGCAATTTCAAATCCAGCCTCAGATACTTATTATCTTTAATAACTTATCTTTAAAAAAAAAAAGAAACATCTGTTTGCTTCAGTTTCCTCAAACATAAAATTGTCATAGGATTGGGGTAGAGTAATAATAGCACCTATGTTCCAAGGTGTCTGTGAAAATAAAATAATATATTTATAAAAGCACTTAGCATCTTGTAAGAGTTATATAAATGCTTATTCTCTTCACATTATCTATAGCCATGTTTTTAAGTAATGTTCCAAACCACTACTCATTAGAGAAAGTCTCATGAAAGCAATTCTAAAGTTCTTCCTCCTATTGTTCTCTTATGTTTAATGCTTGAAACATTGTGCAGGTGGATAAATTATTTGTTTTAGTTAAATTGAAGTGTGAGAATGTGGCATCATCTTAAGAATATAGACTATTACAAGGCATCTTTGGGAATAGTTGGGGATGATATGAACTCCTTGTTGGTCTCACATGGTTTTGAGTTTTTATACTAACCCTAAATATTTTGAATATGCACAATATCCCATCACAGGTAGTTTGAAAGTTATAATTGTCCAGTCTAGTGATATTTATTTTAAAATTTTTCTTATATTTGTATATTATGTCCAGTGATGATGTGTGACATTTTGTCAGCGGAAATGCTCCAGTTACAATAGAAGTTATTTATTGAATTGGCAAGAATATTTTGATGTAGGTATCTTAGTATGGAGCATGTCATCTGTTATTTATTATCATTGTTATGATGATTATTAATAACAATGAGGATAGCTAACATTTTAAGTTTTGTGAAGCACTTTCGCTTTTTATTTATTTACTAATTTGTAAATTTAGTATATTTCAAATGCAGGCAAGTAGATGCTATTATTATCCCCATTTTTAGAGATGCAATTGAGGCAGGCATAGGTCAAGTGACTTGCCCAAGATCACACAGCTGGTAAATGTCTAAGGCTGGCTTTGAAATCAAGTCTTTGAGACTCCAGATCTGGCACACTCCACCACCTAGATGCTCTAGATTAGTAAGATTTTGATAAGTGCTCAACCACTTGCAAGGATATGCAAGGACTGATGTTCCAAAATTATCTGTGCATATGTTTTGAAAATAAAAAGCTTTGATTAAAACAATAACAACAACAACAAAAGTCTGTCAATGGTCATACACTTAATAAGGTTTCAGCAAGAACATGGATTTTGTAAGTGTTATATAACTTGTATAACCTACAATGTGATATTTCACAATTTCCACCAACACAAAAATCTGTACTGATTAGTAAGCCTGGGTTCCTTAAAGATACCTCTTGGTCATTTCTGAAAGAAATTACTTGATCTGGTATTGCTATTTTAAATCTCACCATTTCTGTAAACAAATCTGCTTGATGTAGCCATTTATTTGACAATATCTTGTCAAAATTGTGGATTGAGTTCATGTGGTGTAACCTTTTAAATCCATATTTGAGTCTTAGCTGTTTCATTATTCCCCATCTAGACATAAACCAATAGTGATTATATCTGACAAATCCACTAGCTTATAACTATTACTTAACTGTTCTATCATTCTCTGACCTATTTAGTGCCTATTTAGAAACATTTTTGTGAGCACATAATCTGTTTATAATTGTGGCTGAGATTATCTTTTTGAAAAAGGAAATTTAATATTTCTATGGCTAATTTGTTGTTAGGTTCTTACTAAATGCTAAGTCGGCACTTGACAATTTTCTAGTTCCGGCCTTTCCTGGTAGTTTGACTTGTGAGTTCCTGGGGAAGAACTTGTGTGCTTGGGAGGAGCAAGCTCATTGGTTGAAGTGGTTCTTCCCAGAAGCCCTTGCATTATCCCATGCCCATTCTCTGGGAGGATAAAGAGGGCAGTTCGGGAGGAAAAAAGCCAGTCTCTGCTTTAGACCAGGCTTGACGCGGCTATCTGCAGGAAGGGAAGTCACTTCTCTGGACGAGAGTTAATGGCAACTGTCTGGAGACAACAGCACTTTATAATTGGTGGTTCTGTCTTTTCTTAATATAACAAAGGGTCTCGTTCACTCTGAGAGCTTAGCTAGCTATATCTTCTCCTTTATGTTTTAGAGGGGCTGAGTGTCTCTAATATCATCACTTAGATACCCCTACTTCATGTATCCCCTAAATATCAATCGACCAGTTAATATTTATTTTCCTACCATCCTTAATTAACCTTTTGCCATCCCCCGATACAATCAACCAATTAACAGCAATTAAATATTTTTTTATAGTTTGCAATGCATTTTACAAATATCTCATTTCATCCTCAAAACAGTCTTTGTAGGGTAGATGTTAGTATTATCCCCATTTTACAAATGAGGAAACTAAAACAGAACTTAAGTAAATTGCCTGGGATTAAACATCAATTTGAGTTTGGGTTTGAACTCTTGGCTCCCAGATTCTGGGTCCAAAAGTCTATTCACTGAATGACCTAAACTGTCTTAGGTTCTGTAAACAATGTGCCTAGGGTCATACATTTAGTAGGTTTCCTAGGAGGGATTTGAACTCAGGTCTATTTAACCTATATTCTAACATTGTTATACCACTAGAAATCTCCCCATTCCACTATATTCTATCTCAGAAGCCAACCCACCCAAAATGTTTATAAATGAGCCAAAAAGAATCATGGAATACACATATACACACACATGTGCATGTACACACATAGAGATAGTTCTATACAGATCACATGGTATAATAACAAAAGCACCAGACTTGAACCAAAATAATCCATGTTCTTGCTGGAATCCTATTAAGTATATGACCATTGACAGGTTTTCTTTTGTTGTTGTTGTTGTTTTTATTAAAGCTTTTTATTTTCAAAATCATTTGCACAGATAATTTTTCAATATTGATCCTTGCATATCCCGGTGTTTTAAACTTTCCCCTCCTTCTCATACTCCCTCCCCTAGAAGGCAAGCAATCTATATTATACATGTTAAAATATATGTTAAATACAATATATGTAAACCTATTTCTACAATTATCTTGCTGCACAAGAAAAATCTGATCAAAAAGGAAAGAAAATGAATAAGAAAACACAATGCAAGCAAACAACAAAAAAGTGAGAATATTATGTTGTGATCGACACTCAGTTCCCATAGTCCTCTGGGTGTGGATGGCTCTCTTCTTCACAACATCATTGAAACTGACTTCAGTCATCTCATTATTAGAAAGAGCCAAGTCCATCAGAACTGATCATCATATAATCTTGTTATTGTGTACAATGATCTCCTGATTCTGCTCATTTCACTTAGCATCAGTTCATGTAAGTCTTTCCAGGCCTCTCTAATATAATCCCAGTCATTAAATCTTACTAAGGACATTCACTGAAAAAATAACGCAAGGACCAAAGTACCCAAACCCCAAGAAACCAGAAATACATTGTCTTGTTCCACTACTCCTTTACTGGGATTGGGTGGTGGCTGATGTGGGGCGTATTCCCTAAATATCAATCTACCAATCAATCAATTATTTTCCCATCATCCTCAATTAATCCCTTGCTATCTCCCCAATACCAACCAACCAATTAACAGTAATTAAACCTTACCAGGGACGTTCACTGAGAAAAAAAGCAAAGACCAAAGTACCCAAACCCTAAGAAACCAGAAGTACATTGTCATGTTCCACCACTTTGGTACTGGGATGGGTGGTGGCTGGGGTGGGGCAAAATAGACTCAAGTTTAAAGTGATTGCTACAAATATTCCTTCTGTCAAATTCAGATCAGTTTGTGGTAATTGTTGATGAATGAGTCTATACTCGGCCTTTAGAAGACGGCATTGACATGATGAATCAATTCAATCCTAGACTGGATCTAGCAGGCTTCTCCTCTGGGCTGGAATCTCTGATGGTTCATTGGAAGCTCACTGGGCTCTAATCTCATCCATCCCCTCCCAACACTCATTCACCTAAGATCAGAAAAGATTAAGCATAACAAGGACAAGAGTTATAGGTATCATGTGTTCACAACCATATGGTGACCTGAATGAGAACATAAGGAAGATTCGGTAGCACCTCCTGGTGCTGCTATTTCTCCATTCATTCTCTTCCTCCTCATTCAAAAGTTACCAGGCAAGAATATAACCTGGTCTAGCTTTTGTGGACATACAATTTTGACCGATCGGTCATTTAAAAGGCTTTTGATTACCATGGAGTTGTAGGTGTGCTTGCTGCTGCTGCTGCTGTATTTTATTTTCATTTCCCATGACATCAGGAAGGCGATGTCCTTGCCATGTCCAAGGTCATGACTTGCAAGTCAATTGGATTTAAGAGCACAGGAAACAGTCAGACAAATCCTGCAAATGCTCAGAAGCAATGAGACAAGAGTCTCTCCATCACATATTTCCTGAAGCAGTCCCATCAACCTCTGGTATGAGTTGGCAGTAGGAAGAAGAAACTAGATGTGCTTCAGGCAATGGGTTGCCTTATTATATTATATTATACTATACTATATGATACCACATCACATCATATTATATCGTATTGTATCATATTATATCATATTATATTAATTATACTATATTATATTAATTATATTATGCTATATTATGTTATATCCATATCACTTCGTGTCATATTGTATTATATTATTGTTATATTATATTATTTATATATGAATATATAATATATTAATTATATTATATTAACAGTCTCTATGTTTATAGATTTTAAATGTATATTAATAACAATTCTGTTTCCTTGTTATTGTTATTTACCATTTTAATAGGGAAGGGGTTACTTTTTAAATAAAATAAAAAATGAGGAACATTACTCAAAGTTTGTCACGCAGTTCAAATCTTACTTGCTGTGTGACCTTAGATATTTCTGAGTCACTTTTCTTATCTCTAAATGGTGGAGTTGAGACCGATGACTTCTATGGTCCCTTCCTTCTTTACGTCTACAATTTTATTTTCTGCAATAAGAATATTACACCCGAAATGCTGAATAAGTGGCTAATCACAGTTTCTAGACATCCAGCGTGGGGGTATTTCTCCATCCCCCACCCCCAGAAGTCTGTTCTTCCCATCCACTGGGTCATGGCTGTCTCTGGTTCAGCATGGACGGTATCATTTGGAATACATCAAGTGTAAAAAAAGGGGGAAATGCCACCTACCTAACAAGAATACACTAGGCAGACGGAGCTGGGGCTCCCCTTTGGACCGTACTGTAATTTCTCATGAAAACACTTTCTGAAAAGCCAGCCATATATCGTAGCCTAAGCCTGAAACCACTAGTCCCCCAACCACACAAACCAGCTGTGCCCTTGGAGGAAAGGTCATCGGCTGTAGTCATGTTTCTTTTTACTTTTAAAGAAATGTCAGGCTATTTTTCACATGGACCCTATGACAGGGTGCTGTTTATTGTATCACCAAGCCACCATAACTCCGGGATGAGGAAACTGCCATTATTTGGAGAGCATATATCTTTTTGACTTGCAGGAAAGATGAAAATTAAGAACGGCCCTCTTTCGGAGCGGGCGTAAGTATTCTTTGACAGTTTACTACAATAATTCAAACATCTTTGCCAGAGCCATAAAACTCGATGTTGGGGTTTCTCCCCCCACTGGGCCCAGGTTAAAGCTGAGGTGAGGGGCTAGACCTTGCTTTCCGGCGGATCTCCAGCACTGCTGGCCAGCTGTGGGGATGGACTCACTTTCTGTCTTATGCCCCCATTTTCTATCCAAGACCACTGAGGCATGGGAATATAGTGTGGTCTTGCATAGAGCTTCATGGACAATTTGGCTCATGGCGTTAGACGTTAAAGGGGCTTTAGAAAATGTTTCGTCAAACCCATTCCTCTCTCCACTGCACCATGCTGCCTCCTGGTTACGGTTCAAAATGTGGGCAGTGTAAGGGGGTGGAGGTGGAGGGCACTGGATGGCGGGGCTTTTGTGAATTTATTTCAATTCAACAAGTAGTTGTTCAGGGTCTGCCCTGTGCAAGGGTGGAGGGAATAAAGGGGTAGCCTTGGAATCAAGCAAACCTGTGTTTAAGTTCCATTTTTGGCATATTGTAGCTGTGTGACTATAGGCAAGTCATTTTATTTTCCCCCAGGAAATTCTAAAATCTGTATCTTGAGAGGGAGCTCCACTTGTCTGAGAAGCGCTCTCTCTCTCTCTCTCTCTCTCTCTCTCTGTGTGTGTGTGTGTGTGTGTGTCTCTATCTGTGTCTCTCTGTCTCTTTCTCTCTCTCTCTTTTTCTCTGTCTGTCTCTCTTTTTTGTCTCTGTCTCTGTCTCTGACTCTCTCTTTGTCTCTGTCTCTGTCTCTCTCTGACTCTCTCTTTGTCTCTGTCTCTGTCTCTCTCTCTCTCTCATTTATAAATGAGGAAACTGAGGCACAGAGGTATTAAATGATTCACCCAACAACCAAGCTGGGATTTAAATGCGAATCTTATTCTGGATTCTCTATCCTGCCTATCTATATTATTCCTGCCTACATCCATGCAAACATCCATGCATGCACTCATTCATCCATCCAACAAACACTCATTAAGCCCTTAACAACAGCAAAACCTTGAGCTAGGTCCTAGGCGAGATGCAAATACCCATAAGCCATCTGGGCAGGTTGTAGTGAAGGATGGGATACTGAAACCACTTTACAACCTTGTTCCATTATGTCGCAATGTGTCTCCCAAGCTTAGCCATGAGCGGGGCGTAGGATAGCTCCCAGCTCCGAGAAAGCGGGCTGCATCTGAGCCAAATGTCTGACTTGGAGCTGCAGGGAAATAGTTAATGAGTCAACTCCACCATTTTATTTAAATCCATCATGTTTCCTCCAAGTAGCTGGGAATCCCTGGTGGGAGGGGAAGTCTGGATCTAGTTAACAAAAGGACTACGGAGCCTTGTGATTGGGGAACAGCAGTCACGGGGGCTTGGGTTACTGCCATGGAAGAAGGCCACCTGTAGCTCATTTTTTCTGGCTTCTATAAAAGTTTGAGCTCAGTCATTCATTCAACAAACACTTGTTAAGGTTCAGCTACAAGTGTAATAATGTGGAGAAGAGATGGGCAGGTCCTCCCTCTCACAGCTCCAATCTCAAAATAATTTACAGTGCACAATTCTAGACCCTGAGGGGAGGAAGAGTGAGGTAAGACTTGTGCTTTGGACTAGGTGACTTCTAAAGTCCTTGTCGATGCTAAAATTCAGTGTGTTGTAGCGGATTGAACGCTGGACTTATCTGGGCTTCAGTTTCCCCATCATTTAAATGAGGGGACTCTGAAGATGACTCTGAGGTTCCTTCCAGTACTAGATTGATGATCTGTAACATGGGTGGACAGGGGGATGTCTAATTTTCATTTCATGTCTAACATTCTTTGCTCTATAAAGATGCACATTTCTTCCCTGACATAATAATCTGACCATTAAATTTAATCCTCCAGGTCATATAAGAAAGGACAGAGATAGGGAAAGATCTCATGGAGAAACTGGTCTTGGAGCTAAGTCTTACAGGAAATAAGAAATTCTAAGAGGAGGGCAGGAGAAAATAGATTCTAAGCATGGAATCAGTGCAAAGGCACAGACATATATCCCTGTGGGGAAAAACAGAAGGACAGAGAGGCAGAGAGAGAAAAAGACAGAAAGGAGAAGGT
>NC_133618.1:11689415-11699415 GCF_048593235.1 Sminthopsis crassicaudata | reverse complement strand
AAAGTCAATCCTTTAGACTCTACTCCATGCTGCCGCTATCCTACATTCAGTAAGTGCTTAATAAATGTCTGTTGGATTATTGAATTGAATGATGTTGAGAGTTTCCAAGGCTGGGTAACAGGGATGACACTGGCCTGGATCACAGATACAGAGGAGAGGATTAACAAACATCAAAGCAGGCAGAAGAGGAAGATGTTAAGTTTGATTTGGAACATCAATCAGTCATCAAGCATTTATTAAGCACCTACTATTTGTCAGTCACAATGTCAGGCTCTGGAGATACAAAGACAAAAATAAAACAACTTCCATCCTCAAGGGGCTTAAATTATAAGGAGTGTGTGGGGTGTTGATTTTGAGATGTTGTTATTCAGTCGTGTCCAACATATCCGTGGGTTTTTCTTGGCAAAGATATCAAAGTGGTTTGCCATTTTCTTCTCCAGCTCATTTGGCAGATGAGGAAACTGAAGCAAACAGGATTAAGTGACTTTTCCAGAGTCACACAATTTTTTCTTGCTTTTTATTTTTCCTTTTGGCACCACCAGTCTGCAACAAAACAACAATACCTTATCATCTTTTTCTTGCTTTCAGAGTCACACAATTAACAAATGTCCAAGGCCTGATTTGAACTGAGGTTTTCCCGACTCTAGGCTCAATACTGTACTGCATCACCTACCTGCCTTTGAGGTGAGTTCTCAGTAAAATCATCTAGGTGGAGCTGTCCGGCAAAAGGTGGAATTGGCTTAGAATTTAGGAAAGTTTGGCTTTAATAAATGTTGGCTGACTCACTCGATGAGGATTAACTGAAAAAATATTTGTAAAAGTATCTTGTAAAATTATTAGTATTACTCATGCATCTAATTGAAATGGATACATGGGTATCTCATACAATGGATATATTCCCTAAAAATCCTGCAGCCTGGAAAGCTAGAAATTTGGAAATTTTTTGGAAAATGAATTTGGAGAGCTTTCCAGCCAAGCTCCCACCTGGGGCAGAGCTCCCTTGGCAGCATCCTTGACAAAGGCTTTCCCAGTATTTACAAGGCATCAAGGCCGGATGACTCTGATAGTCCAAAAGATACTTTGGAGGCTTTCAATGCCCTTCCATTTACACCTGGTAGGTTATGTTTACTTCTAAGGAGTGAAGATGGATTTGTGTTCTTCCATTCCTGTTTTCTGGTCCCTATCTTTGGCATGCCTTTACAAGGCAGCTGTTCCAGGCTGGAAGGTCATAAGGACTATCACAAGGTTGAGAGGAGTATGATTTGAGGGCACAACTCCATTTGGAGACACTGAACTCCAGCTGGAGAGCCCTTCCCCCATGTACAACCCAGTTATGTATGAGGTGGCAGGGGAGATGTGAGGCAGCAATCTGAGGTTGTGGTCATGTCTAATTTTACCTCAATGATTCTCAGGCAGATCCTCAAGCTACTCAAGGGGATTCACCTTTGTTGCAGCAGTGTAGGGATGGGTAAGGGGAACACAGCTCCTCCAGACTTCCTTCATCCCCTAGTATTGCCTGGGTAAATTTTCAATCAACTAAATCTGTCCATTAAGAAGCATTTATTAAACCCCCATTATGGGTCAAGTGTATTATGTAAAGGCACTGCAACATAGTGGCTAGAGAGAAACTTGAAGCCAAGGAAATCTGGGTCCGTGTTTTGCCTCTAAGAAAATTTCTGTGTGATTCTAAGCAAGTCACTTCCCTCTCAGTCATCTAAGCAATTCTCTGAGATTCTGTGTTTCAAAGACAGCATAGACTTGCATTCATAGGTAGAATTTCCTCACCCTGGAATTCCCTATATCTATGTGAAATCACAGATCCAGTCTATAACTGTTATTGGCACTGTTAGTGTAGTCAGTCAGCCAGTAAACATTTATTAAATTACTTACTATGTGGCAGATGAGCAGTAGTGAATAGAGTTCTGGATCTGGACTCAGGAAGAATTGAGTTCAAATCTGGCCCCAGTCATTTACTAATTGTGTGATTCCCTTCATTTGCCTCAATTGATTTAAAAGTAAAATGAGCTGGAGAAGGAAATGACAAACCCCTCCAATATCTTTGTTGAGAAAACCCCAAAAGGGGTTTTGAAGAATCAGATATGACTGAACAACAATTACCTGCTAGACACTGTGCTAAGTACGAGGAATACAAAAAGAGACAAAAGATACGCTCTGTCTTTAAAGGTTGGAGTGAGGAATTACCATGTAAATAAAATTTATCCAAAACAAGCTCTCTATATAGGAAAAATAGTAAATAATAAACTGAGGGAAGGCACTAGAATTAAGAAGGATTTGGAAAGACTTTCTGCAAAAGATGGGATTTTGATTGCAACTTGAAGGAAGACAGTAGGCAGAGATGAGGAAGAAGAAGGTTCTAGATTTGAAAGAAAAGATAGTGAAAGTGTCCAGAACCAAGAAATGGAGGGTCTGGTTCACAAAATAGTCAGGAGTTTAGTATTACTGGATTAAAGAGTACATCTGGGGAGTAAGGTGTAAGAAGATTGAAAGGATAGAAGGTCATAAAAAGCTTTGAATGCCAAATAGAGAAATTTTTCATTCCTACAGGCAACAGGAAGTCACTGGAGTTTATTGAGTGTAGGAGGATGACATAGTTGGAGCTGTACTTTAGGAAAGTCACTTTGGTGTTTGAATGATGAATTGAAGTATGAAGACACTTAAGGCAGGCAGACCCACCAGCAGCTTTGCAATAGTCTAGATATCAGGTGATGAGCATACCATTCTGGTAGCAGTGTCAGAGGAGAGGATACTGGAGAGATGCTGGAGAGGTGAAATTCTCAAGAGACACTAGAGAGGCAAAATTTATAAGAGATGCAGGGAAAGATGAAATCTACAAGAGATGCTGTAGGAGTAAAATCTACAAGAGATGCTAGAGAGGTGAAATGTACAAGAGATGCAGGAGAGGTGAAATGTACAAGAGATGCAGGAGAGGTGAAATGTACAAGAGATGCAGGAGAGATCAAATCTACAAGAGATGCTAGAGAGGTGAAATCTACAAGAGATGCTGGAGAGGTGAAATGTACAAGAGATGCTGGAGAGGTGAAATGTACAAGAGATGCAGGAGAGGTGAAATCTACAAGAGATGCTTGAGAGGTGAAATGTACAAGAGATGCAGGAGAGATTAAATCTACAAGAGATGCTGGAGAGGTGAAAATTGCAAATGATGCTTCAGAGCTGAAACTGATGAAAGATGCTGTAGAGGCAAAATGCACTGGTCTTGGCAATAGCCTTGATTTGGGGGAGGGAATGAGAGATAGCGAGGAGCCCAGCAGGCTTACCTCTAGAATTGTTCTCTATAGAAACAGGGAAGCAAGGGAGAGGGAGAGTTTTGAGGGAAAAACAATGAGTTTCATTTGGGAATATGTTGAGTTTAAGATAGACCTCCATTTTGAGATGTCTGAAAGACAGTTGAAAATGTGACATTAGAGGTCAGCAGAGAGATTAGGGCAGAAAAGGTAGATTTGAGAATCATCAGTAAATTTCTGTAATGACTACAGGGATCCCTTCTTCATCATCCCTAACACCTGGCACCTGCCTGCTTCCTAAAGGTCCAGTGAGGTTCCAAGTAGGGGTGAGTGGTGCCTTAGAGACAAAGTGGATCACCACCTAGCATAGGCCAAAGAAGCCCAGTTTCAAGTTCCACAGATGTTGGCTGAGCAACTGCAGGCAAGTCCTCAATCTCTCTAAGACAATAAAAAAGGGCTGACCTGTCTTGAAAGAGGGAATTTTCTCATCAAGGGTGGTCCCTATACGAATGAAATCACAGCTTCAGGACCTGGCTCTCATTTATTAAGTTCCTACTACATGCCAGAACTGTGCTGAATCTCTGCTCCCAAAGAGTTTACATTCTACTGGGGGGGGGGAGAGGGAGGGATAAATGACATGTACATAAATAAGCAAGTACTAAGCAATTTTAGATAGCAGAGAATTAGCAATTGGGCAGCTCAGGCTAGGATTCATGTAGAAGCTGGCACTTGAATCTAAGTGATGAAGGGAGTTAAGGATTCTGAGAAACAAAGGTCCGGAGAAAGAGTATTCAAGAATGTCCTGTCCAAAGGCCAGAGGCAGGAAATGGAATGGGATATGGTAAGATCCACAAATAAGCCAATTTAGCTGGAACATAAAGTGTGCAAAGGGAAATAATGTGTAATCAGCCTGGAGACAAATGAAAAGAGCTTTAAAAAACAAACAGAAGAATTTGTTTTTTTCCTAAGAGGCAATAAGAAGTCACTGTATGCTCTGTAGCAGGATAGTGACCTGGTGAAATCTAGGCTTTGGAAAATCGGTTTGGCAACTCCATAGAAGAGGAATTGGAGGAGGGGGTCAGGATTGGAAAGGAGGACCTTAATGCAGGGAGATCAGTTTTACCCATTGGCACTAACTGCCACGTGCAGAGAAGGCACTCAGTGAATGAATTAAATCTGTTTGTGCTGCCCTCACACTCACCTTACTGAACATCAGCCCAGATGTAATGTGCTCTCTGCTGAAGTTTGAGATCAAACTAGGATGACCCAGGCCAGAACCTGGAGATTTCTTTTTGGGCCAGGTCCCAGACATCGGCCTGCTTCTCTTCATATGATTCTCATTCCTGAAGTCGAAGGATTGAAAACGAGGCTCTATTTAGATCTCAGATCACAGATGAGAGACATCAAAGCTGGAAAAACCCTGAGCAATTATGTGTTCCAAGCATCTCATTTTACAGATGAGCAAACTGAGCCCCAGAGAGAACCGGTTATTTGGCCAAGGTCACATGGCTTGTTTGGTTGAGTCAAGCTCTACTTTATCCAGGTTTCACAAGAGCTGCTTAGTGGGCTAATGAGTAATGTTAGCATCTGAGAAAGCTCCTCTTGGACTTTAACCATCCCCAAAGAAATCTTTATTAAAAATAAAAATAATAATCTTTTTGTTAGCAACATGCCCTCTCTGGTGGCCTGTAAGGGCACTGTCCACTGAAGTACTTACTAAGGAAGGATCATGGGTTAACTTTTAGCCTGCCCAAGATGGGACCACTGACGAGGGACCAACAGAAAACCTTCATCCAATTTTTTTCAAATTAAATCAAGAACGTCCATAATTAGTTTCCATCGGAGACATCTAGTGGGAAATGAAATAACTGAAAAAGCCATAAACTGCCTGCTCTCTTTCATTAATATTTGCTCCCCAATGCAGGTCAAATAAACCACACTTGCAGTTTCAAATGAGTTACTTTAAATCTGATGAATTACTTTCTCCCTGGATTTACACCACCTGTCTTGGCTAATTACTCCCATTCCTTTCTCCCATCACATTTGAGGTTTTCTAAAGAATGAAGAAACCAAAGTGAGTTTCTGTTGAAATCTTAATAGGTTTCTTTTTTCTTTCTCTTAAAAAGATTCTGCTCACCACCTTTCCTTCCAGCACCACACCTGGCACCAGGCAGCTTCTTCTGCAAAACTGGGCATAGAATCCAATGTTGGATCCTTGCAGATTTGTTGAAAAGAATGGAGTTAAGCCCCTCTGAGATGCCCTCTGTGGTTTAGGACCTGAGGCATAATCTATAACATCAGGAGGTGAAAATGCTGGTCTCAGCACGGTCAGCAGCTTACAGTATCTGGGGAAAATGTGGCACTAAAGGGGATCTTGTAGATAAAGTGCCTGATTGGGAGACGGGAAGAATTCAAATCCTGCCTGAGATACCTATTAGCTAGGTGATCCTGACCTAATCACTTAACCTTATGGTGATATCTACTTCTCAGGGTGGATCAAATGAAATAATATTTGTAAGCACTTTGCAAATGTTCAAATTATATATATATATATATATATATATGTATATATATGCATATATGAATGTATATAATATATTATTATATATTAAAATATAATATATTATAAATATAATAAATATATAGTTAAATATATAGATAGTTTTTAAAATAACGTTATATTATAATATTATGTAACACATAATATAACGTTATTTTTAAATCCTCAAAAACCATATTAGAGAACAATTACAATTAAAGACAGAGGATAATAATATAA
Source organism: Sminthopsis crassicaudata (assembly GCF_048593235.1). Lineage (NCBI taxonomy): Eukaryota > Metazoa > Chordata > Mammalia > Dasyuromorphia > Dasyuridae > Sminthopsis > Sminthopsis crassicaudata. The sequence continues at coordinate 11,693,373 of NC_133618.1, read as the reverse complement.
GATATATATATATATATATGTATATACATAAAGCTATTTTATAGTAGAGTTCTATAGGTACAGAGGGGAGACAATGTGTATATGAAGATAAAGGATGTGGATTTGAATCTTCATTCTTCCACCTTTCCTACAACCTGTGTGACAACGGGCTCACTTTATCTTGTTGAGGCTCCTGCTAAAAAATGAGGAGATTGAACTACATTATATCTAAGGTCTAAATTGACAATCATGTGGCCTCTGAGAATCTGGAGTAATCTTGGTTCAGACCTCACTTCTAATACTTATTAGCTGTGGAATTGTAGATAGGTCATCTAAGTCTCTGAGACTCAGTTTCTTCAACGTGAAAAAAAAACCCTTTAGTTCCTCTCTTAAAGGGTTACAAATTTTTATGTAAGGAACGCATTTCGCAAACTTGTCTCTGGGTGGAGAAACAGAGTTAATGTCAACGTCCTGTCCTCCTTACTTAGATCAACATGAAGCCATAAACAAAAGGTTCTTCCTATCGCCCCTGCCGCTCTTGTAGCTATTCTTTTCTTCCTTGGGTGAAATATGCTGGATGGAACAGACAAAGCAGTGATTTTGTGAGTTTTGAAAAGCTGAGAAAATGAGCTGCTAGAGGTCTCAAGATGAGAGTTAATGCCAGAACTTGTGGACAGCCAAGAGACGTCTCAAGCTTCACCCACTGGATCTAAGGCAACAAAGAGGGAGTTGCCCATCTATCAACTATGACACATTGGGAAGTGAACTTGGTAAGGGACAAATGCTTCACAGAAATGCTTCGTTTCAACCCACCCTCTATGAGTGCCAAAGTAATATAGGGGAGAAGGTGCTCTGGACTGCTGGGATAAATGGTCTTCTGGCCCTGCTATATCTTCTCAGTAAATATCCCTTTATGAAAGATAAAAAAATAAAATAATTAACCCTTGATATATAAGTACTATGCTGGTAAATCAAGGAATGGGATTATAGATTTGGATTTCAGAAAAGCATCTGGCAAAAGCTTTAATGAAATCCTTGTGATATACAGTAGAGATACATGTTTATGTGTAGTTCACAGCTATGTGAATTTAGAACTAACTTAACCTAAAAAGTGCTGAGGGAGAATTAAGGATCATGTGATCAACAAAACGATAGACTAAATGTTTCCCCTATTCCCTTCTGTATTTAAAAAAATCCTCACAAAAAGAAAATTGTATTAGCTATAGGACAATTACAGTTGAAGACAGGGGATAATAAAGCAAGAATACCAACAAAGTAAAAGTTTTATGAATGCATGGTAGAAAAAAAAAATAATCCTTAAAATGAATAAATCCTTCCTTAGCACTCTGCTTTATCAGCCTCCATACTTCTAACTAGATACACAAATCAATTTGTGGCCTTCTACTTGGGGTCTTCAAGAGAAATCCCCCTTCTGTTGCAGAAAATGTCAGCACACTTTGTCTTCCTGTCCATCTTTTACCCTTTTTGCAACAAGCAAATTTCCCCTGCCATATTGGGGCTAGGGAGAGAGAGAAAATTAGACTTCTTTATGCTTAGATCCACTTTGGGTTAGGGAATCCCAAGACTGCAAAGATTCTGAAAACAGTATCCATCCAATGCTTCACCAATCTTGTAAAGAATAGGAAAAACTGATTCAGTCTAGCAAAAAGAATGAGAGACAAGAGAGGAGCAGAGCTGAAAAACTTCTTGAAGTTCTGTAGCAGGCCTGAAGCAAAGGGAATGAAATCCAGTTGAAGCCAGCCCTGTCTCTCAAAAAACTAGTTAGTCTAGAAAATGAATCTCAGTGAAAAGCAAGCAACCCCTTCCCCATATTGTGGGAGGAAACTGAGGCAAATTTGAAGTCTGGGACTTGTATACACTATCCAAAGGGGAAGAGTCAGAAAATGAGTTATATGGGGATATTGGGTAAAAATGCTAAAGCACCAGCAAGAAGGAAAAGAAGGAGAAGAAGAAGAGGAAGGAAGAAGAAAAAAAAGGAAAATATAAGGAAAAAGAGGAAAGAGGAGGAGGAGGAGAATTTTTTAAATAGAGCAGATAAATCTACCAACAAATAAATCAACAGGAAGGATATTAAAATTAGAAAGAAGGACATGTAATAAATTCTCAAAAATATTACAGAGCTCATTAAGAAATCTTACAAAACAAAGGAAACTGAACTAATGCCTGATGAAATACAGGGCTGTTACAAATCCCAGGAGATTATGAAATAACAGGATATCCAATATTGGTTGAAAAGAAAAATGAAAACTATAAGAGAAGTTAGAAGGGAGCAGACAGATGTCAGAATTGATAGTCTTTGTAACAGAAATAATTAGCAGAGTTCAAAAAATATTAAATATATAGTGATTTCTCCATAGAAGAGAAGAAGCAAAAACAGATTTGGGAGACTAAAATATCTAAATGAATAACATTCTGAAAGAAAAGATGAAAAAGACAATAATATAAAAAGAACATAAGATTTCCATATAGGAAAAAGACATTGAAGTTGAAGACAGAAACAAATTAAAAATCATCAATTTCTTTAAGAATGTGATAATTTTTTTTAATTTAAGTGCAAAATCCAGGAAAAGCACATTGCTAAAGAGAATGAACCAATATAAAAAATTGGAGATCTAATGATTTCCCCTCAAAAGAGAGTAACTCCATAATAAGTACAAATAATTATTTAAAAGAAAAAATGTACTCTCCACTAGGACTATATGAGTATCTGGAGGTGATTAAACAAAATATTTAAAGCGAAATAAAAGTTATGTAGTGGAAGGTGAAGAAACAGATTAGAAATGAAATTAATAAGCTTTATCCAAACAACTGACTCCCTGAAAACTAGAATAGACCAAATAGCAATAGATGATTACATAAGATAAAAAGAAATATTAGAACAAAATCAAAATATTAAAAACTAGATATGTGTATGTTTGTAAAAAAAATATTCTGGAAAATAGAAGAGGTGACAATTTAAAAAATCTTTGGATTCCCTGAAAATCATAGTGGGGTTAGAGGGAACGAAAATTACCCAGATCCATTATAATCAGAGGGCAAAGTGAAGATAGAAAAAGTGCACCAATCATCTCTTGAAAGAAAACCCCAAAGGAAAATGGTGTAGCCAATATTCAGAGCATTCATATCAAATAAAATAATGCAAGAATTCTTAACATTTCAGAAGTTTTTAATGCAGAAAAAGCACTAATTGAAAGAATCCACAGATTGCCTGCAGATGAGTATTCATCTGAATGGGTCAATATGAATGTGGATGGAAGTTTCCAATGTGATGCTTTGGAAGTCATGCCTCAGCTTACTCTGTCCCTTTCAATTCTCTTTCCCCATCTATCTGTCTCTGTCTAGTTCTATATTGAGTGAGCTGAATGAAGGCTTAGAAGACATATCTTTCAAATGAAATAATGATAATTGAGATAACAACCATTTCAGAACAATTTATCTCTGTGATATCCAGTCATTGACTAATAAAACTTAAGGTCTAAATTAATACCAGACTAGAAGAGAAATTTAAAAAAATATACATTTCTGGGTCATGTGAGTAACAAGATGGAGACCTAAACATTCTTGATCTTGTGACCTATCAAACCTCTCCAAAGCAGAAATTATGCATCTAAGAAAAAGAAACTTTAGCTGTCTTCATGGTCTAGAACACCCAGAATCCAAGAGAAGTTTTTTTTTTTTTTTTTTTAAATCCCAGAAATGAAGCTCACTAATCCTGGGCATGATACCAAAGAGCTGGGTAGGCTTGATGAACAATGTTTACAGACCTCTGGTCTACTTCTGGTATTTCTGGGGAAGAGAAAGAAAGAAAGAAGGAAGGAAGGAAAGAAAGAAAGGAAAGGAAGGAAGGAAGGAAGGAAGGAAGGAAGGAAGGAAGGAAGGAAGGAAGGAAGGAAGGAAGGAAGGAAGGAAGGAAGGAAGGAAGGAAGGAAGGAAGGAAGGAAGGAAGGAAGGAAGGAAA
>NC_133618.1:11668969-11683969 GCF_048593235.1 Sminthopsis crassicaudata | reverse complement strand
AAACTTTAAGTGATAAAAAGCAAAAGGTATCAATAAAAAATTGTATAATCCAGATTTCCAGAATTCTAGGTCTGGGCCACTTTTGATGCTGGTGCTTAAGCCATGACTCCAAAATGGTGACGAGAACATTAGTGCAAGGCTGCATGTCTATGGCAGAGAGCAGTTGGCATGAGAGTTTTTGGAGAGGAAACATTCATTTTTTTTTTGAAAGCGAGAAAAAAGACAGACAGACAAAGGGGAGAAAAACGAAGAGAAAGAGAAAAAGAGAGAGACAAAGAAAGACAGAGAGACAGAGACAGATAATAATCATGGTTGAAAAATGGGGGGGGGAATTGACTCAAGGAAGAAGAAAGATAAAAACTTTGGGGAAGAGGGCAGTAGGATGCTGGAGCCAGCTTGCACCAGCTCAAAAAAGCCTGTGGTTACACATCAGTAAGAGCATTTACGCTTTAGAAACTGGACGATATAATTCGAATGTAATATGAGTCGCAGAAATTGTAGAAAAGGACATGCAGCCTTGAATTGCTTCTTCTCCTTACTCAAGGCAGGAATCCTAGTTTCTCTTGGAGAAGACTGCGTGTGACCCCAGAGATATTTATCCATTCTCTTCATTTAGATGAAGCATGTGGGCATTCATATTTTCTACGGGGACATATACACTTGACTATTTTTGTAAAAGGGCCAAGCTATCACTGCTAGTACATAGCCCATCGTGCTGAATAATGAATGATTGAATAAGGATGTGACTTTCATCATGAGCAGCACCTGGGGAGCACCTGGCAAAAATTGTAGCAAATTGAAGGGCTAGATGGGTCCATCACATCTCAATATTGAAAGTGATTGATAGGTCTTTTAATAGAGGAATCCTATTACATGGATGGCAGAACCAGAATTCTAAAACTCTCAACAGGCTAGAACAATGGGCTCAATCAAAAAATATGAAATTAATTGAGATAAAATTAAAATTCTATTTTTGTATTGCCAAAAAAAGAGTCAATTTTCCAGGCTTAAGCTGGGGAAAAGAAATAGGTTCTTGTGCATTAAGATTAGGGGTTCTTAACTTTTTCATGAGGGGGTTGTGAACTGTTAAAGGATATGGATTTCTCAGTATCATGTTAACAAACATTTATGAGCACCTACTATGTGCCAGGCACTGTGGTATTGTCTAGGGATAGGAAGAAAGGGAAAAAAACAGTTCTTACTCTCAAAGAGTTCCATTAGGAGGGGGTAACATAATGTATCTATGTATAAATGAGCTAGATACATTGTAAATTAGAAATAATCAACAGAAGAAAGATACTAGGTTAATGGGACCTGGGAAGTCTCTTGTGAAAAATGGGACTTCAGCTAAAATGTAAAAGGAAAAGTGTATGGAGGGAGACACAAGGGGATTGTGTGTCAATCAGGGAAGCCAGAAAGCAGAGAAAAGAAAGAAAGAAGTTCCAAAGATGGGGGATGGCCAATCAGAACACCTGCTTTCAGGAGATGTAGCATTTTGTACAAGGAAGAGCAAGAAGGCCGGTATCACTGGATTACAATCAATTTACATGTCACTTTTAATGAGACTTCTCTGAAAACCCATATGCTTATGTACCTTCATTAAAGACATTTGTCTCAGAAAGTCGTTTTATTGAGTGATATTTGGTCTACCACACTGATTTATCATCTACTTGTTCAAGATCTTAAAAATAAGAGAATTTAGTCCAGTCCCCTAAATGATGAATAGGAAGAGGACCAGTTCTGTGGGTGGCACCTGCAATCAACTATTCAGGTAGCTCTGAATTAATAATTTTGATGCAGAACTAATCTCCTAATCGATTATTGTTGCATTGCCCATCCGAAAAGACATCATCAAGATAAGAGTATAAATGCTTGGGTCAAAGACCATATCTTATGTTAATTTTATATCTCCTTCAGAAACGAATACCTAAGGAGCTTAATAAATGTTTGTTGTATCAAACTGAATTCAATTCACTCCTACTCCCTGAACAGCTTCCCCGCATCCTTCTGGTACTCCTCTTGTAGATCTCGGATCCCCACAGTGTGTTTCCCATTATTATGTAAACAATTACATGCCACTGGTTTTTAGAAAAGGGATTTACTAATAAAGTATAACAACAATTGGTGCAAAAATATCCCTCCCCACCTCAAAGTGAGGCACACAATCCCCTTGTATTTCCCTCCATACACAAGGTCCTGGGGAGAGAGACCTCAAAATTTTTTTAATAGTTTTTATTTACCAGATAGATGCACGGGTAATTTTACAACATTGACAATTGCCAAAACCTTTTGTTCTAATTTTTCCCCTCTCCCCCCCTCCCCAAATGGCAGGTTGACCTATACATGTCAAATATGAGACCTCAAATTTAAGGACTTTTGTGGCAAATGGGAAACTCCTAGTTTTTGGCCTTGAAAGTCTTTTTCCTTTATAAAAGATTTCTTGATTATAAAAACTGATTCTCTTTTCTCAATCTTTATTCTTATTTGCCTATTTGTTGTATTTAAGTTTACCACCCTTTCCTCTTGGATACTCTTTTCTCTTTATTTTGGGTTCCCCTTCTACCCATTTGATCCCTTTTTCTTTCCCTCTTTCTACTCCCCTAAATTTGCAGTCTCATCATTATCCTAAACAACTCATTCTCCCTCATCCAACATATCCAATCAGTTGTCAAATCTTCCTCTTTCTACTTCCACAACATCTTTTGTGTCTGATCCCTTCCCTCTCTTTAAGCAGTTACTGCCTTAGTTGAGACCTTCATCACATTGCCTGGCTTATTGAAACAGCTTCCTAGTCTTCCTGATTCAACTTCCCCATTCCTCTAGTTTAGTCTGATATTCCTTGAATATAGAATACACTCCCCAATTCAATCATCTAGGGAAAAAAATGAACTCCATTTGGATTTTAAAACTCTTCACAATTTGAGTCCAACCTATTTTTCCAGCCTTGCTGGATATTATACTTTCACTTTTTAATTCAGATATCATGCCTTCTGTAATATACTCCCTCCTAATCTTTATCTCATACAATTCCTCTCTTCCTTCAAGATGGAATCCAAACTCCTCCTTCTCCATGAAATCCTTCCTAGCATTCCCAACTGTTCACACCCTTCCTCTCAACTTACCAGTTCTGTGGGTGGCACCTGTAATTCATGTAGCTTTGAACTAATAATTTTGATGCAGAACTAATCTCCCAATCGATTATTGTTGCATTGCCCATCTGAAAAGACAATCAAAGCAATTTTTAACTAATGTTATGCTTACACGAGTCCTTGTCTTCCCCATTAGAATGTAAACTCCTTATGACTTTCTTCTAGTCTCAATTAATATTCCACCTTCTAGAAGAAGCCTTTTTCAGTCTTTTTTTTTAACTTTAGAAACTTCCCAGTGAAAGTATCTCCAGTTTATATATGTGTGCATGTTTGTGTGGAAAAAGGAAAATAATAAAAACAAAACATTGTCATAGCCCTACATAACATCAAGGAGGATTTAAAATATGTAACAATAAATTTCCATTTCAAGAAAGCATATATAATAATAGTAGAGATCAAATATATACGACTGCCCATCTTTTCTTTGCTTCTTTATAAAGTATTTTGTTCTCTGCTGTGCACTTTTTACTTTATTCTTTTTTCTTTTTATTCTCCTCACTACAATTACTCACAAGTAAATTTACATATCCATATATTTGCATGTGTATTTATATAATGTATACATATGCATATTCACACACATACATGTATCAATATATCCAATACACGCATCTACATGAATACGTAGATATGCATTCACATTTACATGGATGTAGATATACCTCTAAAACAATACTAATAGTCTGGTCATATAATATAGATTTCTCTCAAGGGGACAACTTGTGATATAATGTAAGGCCCCTCCTTCTACACTTGTTTTCCCTCAGCCAAATTCCTTATTATTATGAATAGTCAAGTTGGAAGACTGGCTGCAACATGACAAGGGCATAATATCGGTACAAAACAAAATGCTCTTAATGCATCCAGTTAAGAGGAGTCAGAGGCAATTGGTGTTCCATTGTATAGATGGATGAATTGAGACATAGGAAAAAATAACTTGTTGAACGTGAAGGCTAAATATATAACTTCATTCTCTGGAGCTTCAAAGTCAATAATTTTATTTTGAGCTGTGAGGTCTAGTTTTTTTTATCTCAATCTGTGATTTCACTGACAATCAGTATGGGGATCTCTCAGAATAGGAATTTTCTTCACACATTTGAAGCAGTTACTTTTCTGTAATTTATAAGTTTAAAGGGTTGCCTAGGTGACTGAAAAGTGAAGCGATATGGACATCTAGTATATGTCAAAGGCAGGACTTGAACTCAGATCTCCCAGGTTCTATGGGCAAGTTTTTATCCACTTTAACCAAGATGTGAAAACAGGACCTGAAGCAGATTAAAATGTAATTGGAAAATATTTAACCAAATAAATACAACAAGAACAAAGATAATATTATATTTTAAAACTAAGTCCCAGAGATGCATATTTACAGATCAGGGCTCACCCCTTTATTTCAGGCTGCCTTTCTAATTTACATGAACCAGCCTCCAAGATGACTATTTTCCCTATCACCAATCCCCACCTCTCTTAGATTTTGCTCTTTATTAATCCATGAGGGGCATCCATTTAGCACCTCTTATATGCAAAGCACCATAATAGATGCAGAGGAAGAAAAAAGACACAGGATCTCCTATACTCCTGAGACTCCTAACCTTCAGCCTTGATGACTTGATTACATTAGGTTTTCCTTCACTCTTACATGAAATAGTGCCCAAATAATACTCAAGGGCATGTTTTGGCTGAGCTGCCAAATATTTCCTGACCTATCCCAGAGTTTTTGTATTGCCCTATCCTCTGTCTTGGAAATGCTTTAACCACCCTCATCTACACAAGTAGCTTCTTAGTGGTGAAAAGGAGGGGGAAATTTGGAACACAAGGTTTTGCAAGAGCCAGTGTTGAAAAATTACCCATGCATATGTTTTGTCAATAAAAAGCTTTAATAAAAAAATGAATAGAAACTCATGGAACAGAGATGATCCTCATATTTTCATATCAACTGAAAAGAGCTATGTTGAATCAATTAAGCAAAGGCACTAAACTGATCTATGCCTTGTGATGGCCTCTGACTTTTCTATAAAATAGCAAGCCTGTTGACACCTCACATTGGAGTGTTTGTCAGCTCAGAAGAGAGAATAATTATAGCCAAATCCCTGAGACAGACTCGTTTAAAGAGAGGGGAGAGAAAAAGAACCTCTGTTCCCTTCATACAATCTCTTGACCAGAAAATCGGACATTAGTTGTTGATGGTAGTGTCTGTATTGGAAAGCAAAGTACACACATTGAGGGGAAGAAGCTTTATGACTTTACAAGAACTATACTTTACCTATCGGGAACATTTTGAGGATTCTAGCAAGAAAACTTCCTGGAGTTCTAAGTTCCTCTTTTCTTTTTACTTTTGCTAAAAGTTTGAGCTCACTTTTTCCTGCACTCTGTAGGTACTGGTGATAAAGTCTCATAGACTTTTGAAAAAATCTTTTATACCCATATTATATCACCTCAGTAAAATATCCCTTTCTGACAGTTAAATTATCTGTTAAACTGATAATCAATGGGGAAGCACACCAGTAGGGGCTCATGAATGGTAGCATTATAAAGATTCTCCCTACCCCCAGCAGTCTCACAGGTTCTTCTAGGAACCTGATGGGAAGACATAGCATCGGAGCTTCTGGGACCTTAGCTGCCATTGAGAGTAGAAGTTGTCAGAGAGCCCAATACTTATATGTATCAATACAAATTCACTGGAAGCTGCTCAGAACAGCCTGGTGATTTTCAGGGGAGGACAGCTTCTGTCACTGCTCTTTCCCTGATTTTTTCTGCAGTAATACATGACCCAGAACCCGGTCTCCAGACACATAATTCCCTGTCTATACTCTGTGTGCATCGTGATTCAGAAATTCCCCCTGAATACGGCAGAAGAACTGGGAAGGCAAATGCCAGGAGTTGAGGGGGGAGGTGATTGGAGGTAGATTGCTCCACACAGAACCTCTCACATAGTAATAAATGTTTGTTGATTTTACTCATTGGCCTGTCATGGGAACATAACTTTTTCCCCTTCTATTTTCTTTCTGTTCAATAAATTATGTGGCCACAGTATAATCTGAGTTCCATGAATACAAAGGATTGTGGCCAGGGTGAGGAAAGCCCAGTTAATAAGTAGAAGAATTCTCCAGGAGAGAATTCAGATTTTTAAAAATCTCTTGAAAAGCTCCATTTCACCCTCTAAATCAGATACACCGAACATCCAACTTGTTTATAATATTCCGAGTGATATTGGAACCAGATTAAAATGTAAATGGGAAACATTTAACAAAGAAAATAAAAATGCGATTGAATGCTTCTGCCATCACTATGTGGTTTTCTAAGTGTTTGGCCCACGGGGATCCTAGTGGAGTGCCTTGTTTCCACCTGAGTTTGACACGTCAGTCCTAGATAACCCTAGACCTTGCTAGTATAGATTTCAACTGCTTAGTACTACAGAGAAGCCCAGGTGAAAACTCTTTGGTAACCAATGAGGATATAGACTGTAGTCAGTCTGGTGTTCAAGTGCTTACATAACACCTGGCACAGTGTAGACACTTAAATGTTTATTGAATTGAAATCAATTTGTACCAACCACATGCCAAAAATGAACTGAGGTGATTCTAGCAAAGTACTACCTACTACAACTTATACAGTGAATTAGATTGACTTCCTGTAGCCATAAACCTACACAAACAGATTTCTGCTACTACGGTGTCATGTATAGAGCACACAAGTATCCAATTAATAAAGTCCTTCTACTCAATGTTATCTCACTTGAACTTTATAAAAGCTCTTTGAGATAGATAGGGAAGATATTTTTTAGTCAAATCATATTTTTGTTTATAAACATTTATTTACTTAGAAATATGATATTTGTGTGTGAATATAAATATTCATATTTATTTATAAACTTTCCTAATTCATTTTAATTAATTAATTTTCTTTTTATTTAAGCATTTCCTAATTACATTTTTTTTTTATCTTTCACTCTCTAGAGAGTTAACTTAGCATAGTAAATAGAGAACCCACCTCAGGACTAGGAAGTCTTTTTAAAAAAATCTTTAGTAAAATAAAATAGTTATCCCTAAGAATTAAAGTATAAATATAATAATAAAAATAGTCTCCTTCAGTTTCCTAAAAAAAAACAACAACTATAGGGCTTCAAGTCATTTGATCAGTTTTGAGTTTTAATAGAATAGTCTAAATACTTCATTCTTGGGAATCTGATTGTGTTGTATTGTGTTGTTGTTTTTTTTAAATGTGAGGAAATAAAAATGACAAAAAAAGAAAAAAAGTCTTATTTAGTGTTTTGTTTTTCCCCAATTACATTTAAAAACAGTTTTAATGTTCTTTTTTTTCATATTTTGAGTTTTAAATTTTCTCCTTCCCTTCCCTCCCCTCTCACTGAAAAAAAACAATCAATTTAACACAGGTTATACATGTGTAGTCATGTAAAATATATTTCCATGTAAGTCATTCTGTGGAAAACAAACAAACAAACAAAAAACCCCAAGAAAAATAAAGAATAAATATCTATGATCTAGTCAGGCTCTACCAGTTCTTTCTCTGGAGATGGCCAGCATCTTTCATCTTAAATCCTCCAGAATTGTCCTGGATTATATTGCTGAGAACAGATAAACCATTCACAATTGACAACAAAACAATGTTGCTGTAACTGTGTACAATGTTCTGCTCATTTCACTTTGTATCAGTTCATGGAAATCTCTCTGTGTTTTTCTGTGTTTCACCATTTCTTAAAGCACAATAGTATTCCATCACAATCAAAAAAAAACATACCTTGTTTAGCCATTCTCCACTCAATAGACATCTAGGGAGGGTGTCATTACCTTTACTTTAAGAATAAGGAGATAAACACAAACAGGAAATGTGATTTTTTTTCCCAGCATCCACAATGGTAGCCCTGAGACTCAAAGCCCGGCCATCTGATGACCAGTGCAGAACTTTTTCTATGCTAGCATAATGTCAGAGATTTAGAACAGATTCCAAATAATAAAGAATCATGAAATCCCAGATTTAGGGAGTGAAAAAGATCTTTAACTATCTCATTTTGAGGAACTGAGGCTAAAACAGATTAAGTGATAGAGTCATGTAGCTAATGCCTGAAGCAGGATGCACACCCCACTTTTTCTGACTAAAATTCTTATAAATCATCTAATCCAACTACCTTATCTTACAAATGAAGAAAAGAAGAATAAAATAATAAAAGGGATTGAGGTAGTTAGTAGAAGAGCTGGGATGAAAAATCAGTTTCTCCCACTCCAAATCTAGGTTTCATTTCCTTTTCCCACGTTTCCCTCCTCTTTTCCCTCCATTTTTCTTCCCAGCTGGCCAGAAAATATCCAGTTCCTAATAGGTTTCCTTCGTCATTCCCCCACCCTGCAAATGTGAGGAAGGGACCACCCTGCTATCTGGGCAGCTGTCCTTGCTGGGTCCAGGCTGGCTAGAATCCCCACAGAAACGATGACTTTCACCTCCATGCATTCTATTCCAATTCCCCTTAATAATACATCCCAGGCCCAAGGCTTCAGGCTGATGTTTACATGGATACATGGGTTATTTCCAGGCCCAACCATTACCAGCAAATGCGGTGACATTAATATGAGTAAATGCAGGAAAAAGGATGAAATAAAACATATCCTATTGAAGGAAATGAGAGATCCTTAAGAAAGGAAAACACGCATAGGAAAAGACACGGGCATATCGAATATAAAGGGGACCCTGGGGGATTCCAAATTCCACAGGCATGATGTTATTGAAATAGCTGATACCAGAATAAGCACCTGCAGATATGAATTACATCCTTGTTCGGGCCGCTAACATCGCAGGACTGACATCTCAGGAAACACTCATGTTATATCTCAAATCCCCCTGCCAACTGCGCAAATATCCAATAAATCCATCTAAGATATAAAGGACATTATCTGAAAGGGCTTAAAATGCTGAGCAAGTCACCTCTCCTGCCGCAAAGCCACTGACACTCTGAATTTATTAGGGCTTCCCATGTCACTCACACCTCCATTCCCCAAAGCCTTCTGGGAGAGAGAGAGAAGGGGGGCAGAGGGCAAAGTATTAACTTCTTCAGTGCTGGGCTGACCAAGAACCCCGTGGGCAGAGCCAAGTGAAATTCTCCTGAGCTCGCTTGGATTTAACAGAAAACAATCATCCATGGACGCTGGACCTGAGTCGGGAAGACTCATCGTCACCTGGCTTCAGACACTAACTGTGTGACCCTGTGCGAGTCACTTAACACTATTTGCCTCCGTTTCCTCAGCTGTAAAATGAGCTGGAGAAGGAAACAACAGACTAATCTAGTATTTTTGCCAAGAAAACCCCAGATGAGCTCATAAAGAGTCTGAAATGACTGATTGACAATAAAAATGGACTACCTAGGCACAATTGCCCGGCACTGGAAGTATGTCTGTTTTTTATAAGCATTATTACAAAGTGCCCCCTTGAAATAGCTTTGCCTTCCCTCAGGTCCTGCATCCTTGGCTAATCACTGGCATATGCCCCCGGCACAATCTTTAGACATAGGGCCAGAGATCTGGAGCTGGAAGGGGCCTTTAGAGGCCCTCCATTCCTACAGATGAGAAAACTGATATCCAGAGAGGAGACGGGACATGATGACAGAAGTAATGGGGAATAGAGCTCTAGGATCATGGATCTAAAGTCAAAAAGGGCCCTTTCATATTACAGACCAGAGACCTGAGGTCTAGAGAGTTTAAATAAAGATTTCTCCAAACTAGTACAGAGCAGAGTCAGGATTCAAGTCTGGTCCCTCCAGACCCTCTGCCCGCCCTCTGCCGATAGTTGTCTGCATTACATGTTGTCTCCCTGGATAGACTGGAAGATCCTGAGGGCAGGGTTTGTCCTGGGCACATATAACTTCTAGTTCCCTCCTCATATTTCAGACAGAAATAAAAGAGTAGGATTTGGGGGGGGGGGGGAGGATATCGTGGCCCTCAGGGAGGTTACGTTCTATCATTGCAGACTACTACTCCTTCAAAGAGCCAAAGGAAACCTCGGCCCTGATGGCCAAATTTAATACTGGTGCCCAAAGAAATAAAGGGCCATGGTCTATGTCAGGAGTTGGATTCGAACTCAGAGTCAGGAGGATGTAAATTCAAATACCATCTCTAACAGTCGCTCCTTGTGTTTCCATTGGCAAGAGCCATCCCTTCTCTCAGCTTTGGTTTCCTTATAGGTAAAAGAAGCATACTTATATCTATGACACTTTTCTTACAAGTTAAGAAACTCAAAGTTAGTCAGTCAACTAGCATTTACTAAGCACTTATTATATGCCAAGTGCTGTCCAAAAAGCTCTAAAGAAATAATGTAGCATTCAAAGTACTTTAAAACTTGAAAAAGAGTGCATGGCCATCCTTAATATTAGGTCTTTGGCCAGTGCCGGAGACTCTGGTCCACAGAAGGGGGATGCAGAAAGGACCTCTGGGAAGCTTGGCCGGATCATTTTGTCTCTGAACATGAGTGAATCATGGAGCAAAGCCCAAGGAGACCACTCCATATTTCATCTCAAGTTTAATTTAGATATAAATTCCCAGCAGATCAATTTGCTCACCCCAGGGAGAATTAACATCAAAATTAATTGGGGGATATCACTCACACTCCCTTCAATTTCTGTTTCCAAAAGGGTGTGTATTATTGGTTCTTTCAGAGTTTTACATATGGAATTGTCTTCCCTTTGAATAATAAATCAAACTTGTTTCTGCGGTGATTTCTTTCGCTGACCATTTAATCCTCGTCGTATGCAGCTTGATTCAATGGACAACGTAGGGACAGCTTTAGCAAATTTATACATGGAGTACCTAGCACATAGAAGGCACATAATAAATGCTGACTTATAGATTGATTTATCCAGCGCAACATGAGGTACTGTTAGGAAGCAAAGTTAAACATGAGACATGACATCGGGGGCACACAAAGGGTCTCCAAGGACGTGGGGAGCTGACAGACAGAAGAGACTAGTTGGGAAGGAAGAGTTGGGGAGATGGAGAGAAGCTTCAGAAAGGCAGGACTGGGAGCTTCCTAACCATCAATGGTCAGTCACGTCCAACTCTTTGGGACCCTCTCTGGGGTTTTCTTGGCCAAGGTACTAGAAGCTCCAGTCCGTTTTACAGATGAAGTAAAAGGGGTTTAAGTGACTTGACCAGGGTCCCAGAATTACTGTCTGAGGCAAGTTTGAATTCAGGAAGATGTGTCGTCCTTTTTCCAAGCCCAGTGCTCTATCCACTGAGCCACATAGCTTCCCCCAGTGATTAATACAATAATCACACACACACGTATATATGTATATGGGTATATCGATATATGTTATGTATATGAACATATATGTGTGTACATGGATATATAGGTATGTATATATGTATGGGTATGTATATATATGTGTGTGTGTATGTATGTATGTAAGTATATATGTACATAGATATATATATATAGCTATATCTATATGTGTATGTGTTGGTATAGGTGTATATATGTGTATACACACACACACATATATATATGTGTGTGTGTGTGTGTACATGGGTATGTGTGTGTATATATATGTATGGGGGTATATATGTGTATATATATAAATATATATGTGTATATGGGTGTATATGTGTAAGTATATATGTATATGGGGGTGTGTATACAGGGATATATAGCTATATATGTTATATATATGGGTATATATGTGTAAGTATGTTTTACATGAGTGTATATGTGTATATATGAGTATATATAAGTATATATGTTATGTAGGGGTGTATATGGGTATATGTGTAAATGTATGTATGTGCATGGGTATGGATATGGATATATATGCGTATATATATATATATATATATATATATATATATATATGGGTACATGTGTGTATACATATATATGTATATATGTATGGGTGCATATATAATCTAAGACTTGTAAAGCACACAGCATGTTATCTCATTTGATTCTCACAACAAACTAGGAGCAAAGGTGTTATTATTATAACTATAGTAATATATATTATTATTATATAATTATATAATATAAATTATAATAAGAAAACTGAGAATGAAAGAGTGTGACTCAACCAATATTACACAGCTAGTATCTGAAGCAGGATTTGAACTCAGGTTTTCCTGACTCCCATCTCTTCACTTCACCGTGAAAGCTGTATTACCAGGGAATGAGTTACCATGGGAGCAGAGTCCTACGTTAGCAGCCTGGAGTGGGGGAGCGTACACTTGGGGGGCACTTTTGAGGTTTCTATTATTCAGAAAAGGTGGCCACCGAGGAGAAGATTGATGCCTAATAAGAGCCCAGCTAGGGAAGGGAGAAAGGCTGATAATGATGAAGCCAAACCTCAGTAGTTATCATCAGCAGTGAGTTAAAAAGAGAAGAAAGTGTCTGAAGGGAAGATTCTATCAATGCCTTTTAAATTTTCCACATTGATGAAAAACCCCAGCTGCCCCACCCTAGTTATAGCTTAGCTTCAGAGACAGCAGAGAGATGAAAAATGGCCCCAGGGGACCCACAAATGGAAGCTGGGAAGGCTGCCTCAGGAATATCAAATTCTTTCTCCCTCTAGGTTTTCAGGCCAAGACCAGACAACTCCTTTGAGTGTAAAGTGTTAGAAAGAGGATTTTGGTTCAGCAACAAGTTAAACTACTTGGTAGCTAAGGTCCCTTCAACTCTGAGCTTCTGTGAGGTTACCCGACTTCCCTGAGTCTCTTCTGGAAAAATGGGGATAATATTACACTTGAACTGTCTCCCTCATGGTAGAAATGGCTTTGTCAGCTCTTGAGTCAAAAGAAAGGCGTAGGTTATTCAATTAGAAGAAAAAAAGAACAAGCATTTATTAAGCACCTACTATATGCCAGGTACTATATTCTCTCATTTGGGAGGTAGGTATTATTATCATCTCTGTTTTATGCTGAGGACTTTTCCAAGGTCACAGAACTAGTCAGTGTCTGCGGCTGGATTTGAATTCAGATCTGCCTAAGTCTAGGCCCAGAGTTCTATCCCTTCCATCGCTCTGCCTGATTATGAAGTCCAGTGACTCCCCTTAATTTTGTCATTTTCCAAGTGCCGTGGGGATCTTGCACATGCTCAGACCCATCCCTTGTTCAGATGATGTCTCCAATGGAAGTCACTAGGGAGTGGTTCTGGGAGAATCCTGGTGATGTGGGGGAAGCACTTTGGAGAGACCAGAACATTCAAGGCCCCTCAGTCATGAACTGGCTATCATGAGGAGCCTGTTTCCAGTGATTCCATGGTCAGAATTACAGGTACTTTCCAAAGGCAAGAGTCAACTTTGGCTGCCTTTTAATGGTCATTTTATTGTCTTCAGATGCTTTTTTGGTGTTGAGAAGGGATACAACATTTACTATGTGCCAGACACTGTGCTAAGTGAATTACAGTGATCCCATTCAATCTTTACAATCATCCTAGGAAGAAGCATCCCCATTTTGCAGAGGAGGAAACTGAGGCACAAAGCAGGGAAGTGACCTTTTCAGGATCACACAACTTATAAGTGTCTGAGGCTGAATTTGAACTTGGGTCTTCCCTGACTCTAAATTCAGAACTCTACCTATTGCACCACCTAATGCCCCAATAGGACAATGAATGGTGAGAGATTGTGCTATAAGAACCACCCAGAGAAACAGGATCGTCTTGGCCTTTCATTCATTCTTTCCCATTCCAGATTCACAAGGAATCCTTGGGAGTTTCAAAGGCTGAGAGAATAAGCTGCAAGAATCAGGGAGCTGCAATTCAGGCCTGGTTTTGCATCCAGCAAAGTATGGATGCCCTGGGAAGCAAGAAGAAACTTTTGGAAGGGACCTTGAGAATTTTAATTTAGCAGAATTTAACAGCAGTGCTACTGCTCAAAAAAAAGGAGGAAACGAGCCTATTTGTACACACACACACACATAATAGTCTTTTTGTAGTAGCAAAGAATTGGAAATTGAAGAAATGTCCATCCCTTGGAGAAGGACTGAACAAGTTGTGGTCCATGATTGTGAAGGAATACTCTTGAACTATAAGAAATGATGAGTAAGAAAATCTTAGAAAAATCTGAGAAAATTTACATGAACTGATGCAAAGTGAAGTGAACAGAACCAGAATATTATGCAATGATAATATTCCATGTTGATCCACTGTGAATGACAGCTATTCTCAGCAATACAATAATCCTAGACAATTCCAAAGGACTCATGATGGAAAATGCCGTCCACGTCCAAAGAAAGAACTGGTGGAGTGTGAAAGCAGACTGGAGCATGCTATTTTCACTTTATTTGTATGTATGTTTTTCTCTTTTGGTCTGTTTCACCTTTCACAATATAAGAAATATGGAAATATAGTTTATATGTATATATATACAACCTAAATCAAATTGCTTACCATCTTAGGTGGAAAGGGAGAAAAATTGGAACTCAAAATTTTCAAGAAGTGAATGTTAAAATTTGTCTTTATATGTAATTAGGAAAAAATAAAATACTATTAAATAATTGCAAATGGATTTAAAATGTAAAAAAATGACATTGCTGCTATCATTGGACATAAACTTGGTGGGACCAAGTCTAGGTAGGAACTAAGCTAAGTATCAAGCTTAATTCTTCCACCAAAGGCTATGGTGGTGTATGTTCCAAGATATTGAGAAAAGAATTTATATCTTTGTTCTTGGTCTCTCTTTAACATATTCCTTTGTAAAATGTAGAGAGTTAAGTGGAACTGGGGTGCTAGTCGCTATACCTCCTAAAATTGGGGGAACACATTTCAAGACAATGACAGAGAAATTTGGGGATTCAAAACTATGAGGGAGAAAAAAAAAGGAGATTTTTCAAGAAAGAATGAAAGACATCTGGCCTAGAGAGAG
>NC_133618.1:11566469-11663969 GCF_048593235.1 Sminthopsis crassicaudata | reverse complement strand
GGCTGGAATCTGAGGAATCAAATGGGAGGTCCTTGCAATAGCCCAGGAGAGAATAGATTGAGAATTGGAGACCATGTGAGTGGAGAAGGAAAAATACAAGAAATGTGGGATAAAAAAGATAAACATGACAAGATTGAATGTGGGAGACCATAATAATAGCTAATATTTGCACTAAGCACTTTACAATTATTATCTCATTTAGTCCTCACAATAATACTATAAGGTAGATGCTATTATTCCCACTTTTCAGATGAGGAAACTGCGGTTACATGACTTGCTCAAGGTCACACAGGTCTGAGGCTGTATTTGAACTCAGTTCTTTATGAGTTGCAGCCCGGAACTTATTCTTGTAATTTAGAATATCTCCAAACCTTGGGTGGTGATGCTTGGAATGGAAATAGAGCATTTGAAGGAGGGAAAGATGGAGTGTTTGTGTGTGTGTGTGTGTGTTTGTTTGTGTGTACTTGGGAGGAGGGGAGTGTCCAGTCATTGTGGACATCCTGCATGGACATATAAAAGCAGACAAAGTTAGGGAACATCCAGTCATCCACTTTGACTGTTTTCTCTCCATAAAGGACATAAAGGGAAGGACTATGAAACCAGGCAGAATATTAGGTCCAAGGCAGACTGTAGAAGTCCCTCATTTTATTTTGTTATTTACTTCTTGTCCCTCCCTTAGAGTATAAGTTTATTTGAGGGTAAGGACTCTCTTTCTGCCTTTTTTATATTCCCAGATTTTAGCCAAAGAAGGAAGTGGCAAACCACTCCAGTATCTTTGCCAAGAAAACCCCCAAAATGAAGTCAGACACGGTCCAAACAACTCAACCATGAAAATCTTAGCTAATGCTTAGCATGCAGTAAATGCTTAATAAATGCTCGTTGACTTGACTTTAGGAAAGAAGGCGACGTTAAAATGTTCCCAGCAGAGAAACACAGTCAGAACTGATTTCTGATAGCTTAACCCTTCATGGAGTTACCCTGCATGGATAGGGGAGAGTAACCCCTCCACTGACACGATGGGACCGTCTGGAGCTCAGTAAACAGCTGCTACGAGGGAGTGAAGAATTCATGCTGCTATCGAGTGTCTCTGGATATGTATGTCTAGAATGACTGTGGAACCCTAGATGGTTTCTCCCTAGGCCTGTGCTGGGGACTTTCACAGCTTGGTACGGCCCTCCAAAGCCCACATTTTTCTGGCAGAGCCTTCAAGACTCCCAGCATGCAAATCTCTGCAACATGAAGAGACCTTGGAGAAAGATTTGGCCATGCTGTTATACACCATGAGTCAAATGTTCTGTCGACATTGGTCCTGAAAAGTCAGCCCTTGGGATAATGAGGTGATTGACTCTCCCTGTTCTTTTTGACATTCTAGTGGCTGTTGACAGTAATAATTGGAGGCCTGGCCTCCTGGCTGAGCCAGCAGAGATGCCGGCTTTCCTTTGGGGGAAGGGAACCTACTTGACCTATCTAGGCAGTCTATACTGTCACTCAGCTTAGACACAAAGGAGGACCCTCATCATCCCGGACCACTCAGTCCAGAGGACTGATGGGGAATCATGTTAGCCACTTCCTGACAAAGAGGCAACAAACTCAAGGCACACAACGAGATGATTCTATTCAAAATAATCAGTGTGACTGTCTATCTACCCAGGTTACTTATACCTTTGGAATCTAATACTTAATGTGCAACAAGAAAATGGGATTTACACACATATATTGTATCTAGGTTATATTGTAACACATGTAAAATGTATGAGATTGCCTGTCATCAAGGGGAGGGAGTAGAGGGAAGGGGGGGATAATTTGGAAAAATGAATACAAGGGATAATATTATTTAAAAAATTACTCATGCATATATACTGTGAAAAAATTATAAATAAAATAATAATAATAATAATCAGTGTGGGAATTTGTTTTGCATATTTGTTTTCCATATCTGTTATCAGAGATTTTTTCTTTTGTTTTTTAAGATAAGAAATAGGAAAGAAAGTCAATAAATGTTACTTAATTGAAAAAATACATTTTTTGTTTGCACTCTTGTCTTTCTACCCAGGTTACTTATACCTTTGGAATCCAATCTTACGTGCAACAAGAAATTTGGTTTTATACACATATATTGTATCTAGATTATACTGTAACACATGTAAAATGTATGGGATTGCCTGTCATCGAGGGGAGGGAGTAGAGGGAGGGAGGGTAAAATTTGGAAAAGTGAATACAAAGGATAATGTTGTAAAAAAAAATTACCCATGCATATGTACTGTCAAAAAAATTATAACTATAAAATTAATAAATTTTTTTAAAAAAGAAAAAAATACATTTTTAAGAGGTTTATGAGGCTAGAAGTGGCAATGATTAGGCGCCTACTATGTGTCAGGTACTGTGCTCCACTCCTGCCTGAAATGAGTTCTATATTAGCATTAATAACATTGATAATATCAATAATAGCATTAATTAATAATTAATACCATTATTTTTAAAAATTATAGTTTTTTATTTACAAAATATACGCCTGGGTAATTTTTCAGCATTGACGATCGCCAAGCCTTTTGTTCCAATTTTTCCCCTCCTTCCTCCTCCCCCTCCTCTAGATGGCAGGTTGACCAAGACATGTTACATATGTTAAAGTATAAATTAAATACAATATATAATACCCTTATTATCAACAGCAAAATAAAGTGCCTAAAATCTTCCAAAACACTTTGCATTTGTCATGTTATTTTATCCTCATGACAACCTTGTGAGCTAAATGCTTTTATTATTTCCATTTTACAGATGCGGAAACTGAGGGTTAGAAGTTAAGTGACTCATTTGCCTGGGGTCGCTCAGTTGTATCTGAGAGTCGGCACAATGCTCCTTAGTGGAGTCTATTGGAAGGCCCAAGTTGAAGGTCATCTTCATGAAATTTAGACCAACTATGAATCAGGGCCTGCCCTCAAGGATCTTACTTTCTCCTGGGAGTGTGGGAAGCACATGTGAATGACCCAAAAGGAACACAATGAAGGAGGAAAGGGCGGCAGCAAAGACTTAGAAATGGGAGATGAGGAAAGGCCTCTTGTAGGAGGGGCTCAGAGGGAGTTCTGAAAGGTAGTGGGGAGGAGGGAGACAATCCTAGGCCCTGTACAAAAGCAGGGGAAGACGCTGGAATAATGTGAATGGCCGGTTGAATTGGATGGAGTTGACAGTGATTCGAAGGGATTCACAGGCAAAGTTTGAATACTTGTCTGTGCCACAGCAAGCCCTGAGAGTGATAGTATTGAAGGCTCCACCTGCCCAATGTTCAGTGATTTTGCCCAAGTGAGCCAGGTCATCAACTGGATGTTATTAATATAATCTGTAAACTGGGCTCAAGGTAGCACTGAATTTTCATTTCATAACATGGGCATTTGGTGATGAAAATCTTCCCTGATCATAACGTGCCCCTTTTTTCAGTCAGCCCCTCATGGGACCCCCTTTCTACTCCATCAGCCTTTCTAAATTACTGTTTCATGAAAAGCAAGCAGAGCCATAAGATGACATGCAGAGATCATTCCAACTTTCCCTTCCCTCCTTAACTCCCACTTCTGAGCTGAGGGGGAAAAAAACCCCCAAGAACTCCCACATTTCTCACTGCACTGGTTATTGGATGGGCGCTGTTTCATCAATCATTAATATCTTTCTCAGAGACCCTGTTCCCAAGGAAGAATAACCCCAATCCCTCTTCCAGCATTCATAGCCATCATCCCACACGACCACCCTGATTCTCAACCAGGACTTGACAGCCCTAATCTTTCTCCTCAAGGAAAATGAAACTCGTTCCGAGCCTATGCTCTCCACCCCACGGTAGGAGACAAGGGTCATAAATCCAAGGGATATACCTCGAAGCCGGCTGCACCTCCATCGAGGTCAGGACCTCTTGGCACCTTCCAGCTGACAGAATTAAGGAAGTCCAAGAAATGGCAAAAACAAAATACGATCATATTGCTTTTCTTTAAAAAAAAGAAAAAATCCCCAAAACAAACTTCGACAGGAAGGGAGAAAAAAATCACCCCGCTCAGCTGCAATAAGGTGAGAGGTTAAATGTGGACAGAAGACTAATACATAAGCAGTTTCTTAGTTCTCTGGTGGGAATACTTAAGAAGCTAAGTATGCTTAGATCCAGATGATCTGTAATTGGGTCCAACTTCTTCCTCCAAAAACTGAACCAATTCATGATGTAATGCCCTGGGGAGAGCATACTTCTCAAAAGAGAGGATCTTTCTGGGGACAAGGTTGAGGAAAACATCTCAATATCGTTAGCCAGCTTTTGGCCTGTTTGCAGGCAGAGAGTCTAGGACAGCCTGAGTGAGGCAGGAGAATGACGGGAGTGAGAGACCGCGCATCTCTGGAGATTTGGGGGTCCGCTCAGCGAGTCAGGTTCCCACCAGTGAAGAAAAGCATTTGGAATCACATACAACATGTTGAGAAATACAGGCTGTCTGAGCTGGAGGGAATCCTAGAGATTATCCAGTCTGAGGATTTCACTTGGATAAGGTGAACAGGAGGGGAAGGGACTTGTCCAAGATCACACAGCTAGTAACCCAACGGGAACCTTCTTACTCTAAGTCAGAGTGCACTCCAGACAGAAACATGAGCAAGTAATTTCTCCTTTCTTCGTCTCAGTTATTTTTTTAAATCTTTAACTGGGGAACGATAGTATTGGTGCATCTACCACACAGGGCTTGTGTGAAAAAGGTGCTGTGTGAGGTTTAAATTAAATGCTTCAGAAACATGAATTATGGTGACTGGATGGCAAAGTTGTAACTAGGATGGGGCAGCTGAGCTCTTGTCCCAAGGGCCAACTTCTTGGAGGAAGGAGTTGCCTGTCTGTTGAAGTCCAGAGATTGAACCATCCATGTGTCTTCAAATTATTGATCTTCCACTAGCCCATGAGTACTTTCATAGAAGGAGGAAGGAAAATGTACTTGACCCAGGAGGAGTAACAGAGGGTAAACAGTTATCCCTTCTCCCCTCATGAGGACACTCTATCAATTTTCCCTTCAGGACTCATCCATCCAAGGCTCAAGAGTTCTAGTTATGGCTCTGGTGAGTGAATGACCTGACTTTCATAGTTATGTGAATGCTAGGACTGCTCTGACCGACTACTAAAAGGACTGGTATCTTTAATGAACGGCTCTAAAATTGATCATCTTGGTTTTCTATTATTTACACCAAAAGGAAATTAATATCTCAAAGGAAGAGTTGTCAACCCTTAATCTCTTCGATTTCAAGGGAAAATCAAAGGAGTATGTTTTCATTTTTAGTACTAGAAAAAACCTTCGTGTCTGTCTGATCCAATTTCCTCACTTTACAGACAGCAGGACTGAGTCTACACTTGAGAAGTTCTGAGTTCAACTAGCCTCAGATATTTGCTAGCTGTGTGACCCTGACCAACTCACAACCTCTCTCAATTTCAGTTTTCTCATTCATAAAATGGGCGTAACATTAACACCTAACTCACAGGGTTATTGTGAGGATTAAATAATATAAATAAAATAAATAAATATGTAAATGAATACATATAAATTATATAAAGAATTAAATAATATAAAGGATTAAATAATATAATGTAAAGATAAATACATAAATATAAATAAATAAAATTAATAAATATAAATAATATAAATAAAATTTTGTAAATCTTAAAATGCTACATAAATGCTTTGCAGTTGTTTTTCAGTTGTGCTTGACTCTGTGACTCCATTTGGGTTTTTCTTTTTTTTCTTTTTTTTCCTGAGGCTGGGGTTAAGTGACTTGTTCAGGGTCACACAGCTAGGAAATGTTAAGTGCCTGAGACCAGATTTGAACTCGGGTCCTCTTGAATTTGGGTTTTTCTTGGCAGAGATACTGGAGTGGTTTGCCATTTCCTTCTCCATCTCATCTTACAGATGGAAAAACTGAGGCAATCTGAGTTAAGTGACTTGTTCAGGGTCACACAGCTGGGAAATACCTGAGACCAGATTTGAATACATGAAGTTGAGTTTTCTTGACTGTTATTAAATCAAAAGGAGAAACAGATACCTAGAGATGTTAAGGAATTTGTTTTAGTGTCACATGGGGTAGAGGAAATCAAATTCTGATGATTGTAGGAATGAGAACAAGACTGAATAATTCTGATATTTTAATTTAACCATTAATTTCAAACTCTTGTCCAAGTCATACCTTAGTAATAATAATCCCTGTAACTTGGCTTTCTTAGGACTTTTTCTGCAAAGAAAAAAGCTATTAGATTACAAGGCCTTTGAGAACAGACATTTGGTCTTGTCTTTCACAAAGATACTTAAATTCTCTGAATTTACAGAGAAATCTCTTAACTTAAAATCTCTGAAATTACATGACACTATTAAGTCTAGTGATTCTGCCAATGAGCAAATCCCTCCAATTCAATACAACAAGTAATTTATTAAAGAAATTGGGAATACAAAGACAAAATGAAGAATTATCCCTGCCCTCGAGCTTGTATTCTACCCAAGGGACTTACTATCGTGTATGCACAAGATAATGTGAGGAGAAAGGAGAGAACCCAATAGGAAGGGCTCCTCATTGGAGGTGGTTTCCCTTGAAAAAAAGGGAGAGGTTCTAGGATGTAAAGATGGAGAAGGAGCAAATCCCAAGCCCAGGAGGCAGCCTGTGCAGAGATACAGGCTGGAGTTGAGAGATGGAGGGCTAAGTTCCTAGTCGGATCACAGATGATTGCTGGGATATTGAACAAATGACTTGACTTCTCTGTATTTCAACTCCCATCTATAAGATAAGCAGCCAAAATACCTCTCACATGATCTCTAGGAATACTGGAGGACAAATGATAGGATGACAACATAGAAAAATGGAACTTGTAAATGGAGAGAGCAACAGCAACAATAAAAAAAAAAAAAAAGGAACTAGTACAGTCTTATCATGAGCAAGCTGGGTCTTACCTAAAAAAAAAAAAAAAAAGTGAGAATACAACACTTCTCTTCATTTTGTAACCAGAAGGTTAGATTTGGTCTGTTTAATTGAGCTGAACTTTTCCCTTTTTTTTTATTCCTTGTTATGGAGGATGAGTCTATAGTTGGGATCAGGAGGGAGGGATATTTGTGAAATGAAGGTAGCTTAAAAACAAAAAGTATACGAAGGATAACATATGTATGTGTACATACATAAACACATATGTG
Source organism: Sminthopsis crassicaudata (assembly GCF_048593235.1). Taxonomy (NCBI): domain Eukaryota; kingdom Metazoa; phylum Chordata; class Mammalia; order Dasyuromorphia; family Dasyuridae; genus Sminthopsis; species Sminthopsis crassicaudata. The sequence goes on along the minus strand of NC_133618.1, from coordinate 11,656,797 downwards.
GGCATGTGTATTTCTTCATTAGTTTCTATGGTACTAAAAGCCATATGGTGGGGGAATGAATTGGAATGAACCTGGGAAAAATGCAGAAAGTTTAAAGAAGTGAATGGAGTCAGGGTTTGGGTTGTTTGATTTCTTTGGTTCTCTTTGAAAGGAAAACACAATAGAGCAGCAGAAGAAAGCAAGGAATATAAGAGAGGCTCTAGAGTACCCCGAGTCAGGAAACCTCACTATAGACAAGAAAAGTTTATTGTAAACTCAGTAGAAGAAATAGGAAAATAATTGTAAACTCAGTAGTCAGTAGGGAAACTAGTGTAAACTCACTACAGGAAGTAGAAAAATGTCACTATAAATTCACTACAGGAAGTAGGAAAACTTTATTATAAATTCACTACAGGAAGTAGGAAAATTATTGTAAACTCAGTAAGGAAGTAGGAAAACTTCATTGTAAATTCACTACAGGAAGTAGGAAAATTATTGTAAACTCAGTAAGGAAGTAGGAAAACTTCATTGTAAATTCACTACAGGAAGTAGGAAAACTTCATTGTAAATTCACTACAGGAAGTAGGAAAACTTCATTGTAAATTCACTACAGGAAGTAGGAAAACTATTGTAAATTCACTACAGGAAGTAGGAAAACTTCATTGTAAATTCACTACAGGAAGTAGGAAAACTATTGTAAATTTAATACAAGAAGTAGGAAAACTGTTGTAAACTCAGTAAGGAAGTAGGAAAACTACTGTAAACTCAGTATAGGCAGTAGGAAAACTTCATTGTAAATTCACTACAGGAAGTAGGAAAAACTTTACTGTAAACGCTACAGGAAGTAGAGAAACTTTACTCTAAATTCACTATGGGAAGTAGGAAAACTATTGTAAACTCAGTAGAGGAGATAGGAAAACTTTGCTGTAAACTCTACAGGAAATAGGAAAACTTTATTGTAAACTCAGTACAGGAACAAGGAAACCTTTATTGTAAACTCAGTACAGGAAGTGGGAACACTACTACAATTCAGTAAAGGTAACAAAAAAACTTGATTGTAAACTCCATAGAAAATAGGAAAATTTTATTGTAAACAGTACAGGAAGTAAACTCAGTATAGGGAATGGGAAAACTCCTACAATTCAGTCTAGGTAACAGGAAAACTTGACAGTTAATTTTACAGGAAATAGGAAAGATTTATTGTAAATTCAGTACAGGCAATAGGAAAATTTTACTGTAAACTTCCCTTTACAAATTTCTCAAAGATATTGACTATGGGTGTAAAAGCAATTGCTCTGCTCTCTTGGGATTCAAGATGGAAAAAATTGAGAGTTTCATCTCCTCCCCTCATCAGTCCCAGCTTCCTCACTAGTGTCAGGGTCCAGGACAAATGACCTGTAAGTTTGGTAGATTCAGACCTAAGAACTCCAGGAAAACTTCACTTTTGGAACTGTCCTTTTAAGAATCTTTCACTGTTTTCTTTCCATCTCTCACCAGGGATCCTGGTCCCACATCCGAGATTTGACAGCCTGGGAGCCATGGACCTCAGCAATACCCACTCGCCAAGGTCGAGTCCATCTCATTTCCCACAATGCGGTGATCCTACAAAAACTCTTTTTTAAAAAAAAGCTTTTAAAATGATTTATATGCCCCGTGCACGGCACTCGGGGTGCTTTATAGCAGCCTCCTTTGACTTCACAATGATTGTTGCACAGGGAAAGCTGCAAGAAAATGTGGACCATTCTCATCTTGGATTGCAAGTTTCAGGCAAGGTTTTTCTCTGTAGGGTTATTTACAATATGAAACTTGAACCTATCGGTCCAGTGGGTCACGTCCTGATCATTTCCACTCATCTAGATTGTCTGATACCGTTCAGCTAAAATTTTCCATCCAAGTCCTTTTTTTCAAAGGGATTATTCTCATGGTGGATTGAAGCCTTTGCCCCCATTCTGTGAGGTATCTGGGCAGGATGCCTAGCTTGGGGATTTATGTTTTCTTGGTGAAGGTACCTCGAGACCTCCGGGCACAGGTAACTATAAATTAGAAGTTATTATTGTGATTAATAATAAATATATTTTGTCAGGCCCATAAAACACAACAGGCTACTACAAGATGAATTATCTTGCATATGCAAGAAGGCTTTCTCTGCAGCCATCCAAAGGATGGATGTGGAGAGGAGGGACCCTGGTACGCAACGTTGGAGCAGGCTTCATAAAGGTAGCTTTGAAACTTGACTTTGAGGGTCCTAGTGAATGTTAGGCGGCTTATTGCCAAGGGGGTGTTATTGATAAGTTGCTGGGCTTAATGTTCTCAGGACCCTCCGGTTCTTGGGAGCTTTTATTCATTTAAATCCTGGAATTTCAGCCTTTATCACCCTTTGGGGGCCTATGCAGAATTTATTTTCATTAAGGGTTGCCGTTCTCTGAGACAAGTTAATTTAACAAATAACAAAGAGTACAAGCATGTGTATGGGAACCCCCCCCCCCAGTGCCCCACCATCACAACTCCCTCCCAACCAACAGCTAAACTTTTTTTTAAAGAGTGAAATCAATGCCACCTGCAAGCTGTAAATATGTGTATTTAATTTTTTTCTTTTCAGTATTTGCTTTGGCTCTGACCTATTCTAACATTCAGCTGAACAAGAGCTAAAAATTGTCAAACTAAATTCTTGTTTGAGAGCAGCCTTCGAACGACTGCCAGTTTCTGAGGAGCGCAGATCCAGGCTTGGGGAATGGATTTTGTTTGTTTTGGCTGTGACATGGGGCAGAACAGTTTCCATCTCATCCGAATGCAGTCAAAAGGGTTTGAAATATTACACAATAAAAGTCATTCATTATATCTGTCTCCTCTCCCTTCCAAAAACAAAAATGGCTGACCAGTTCCAAATCCGCACAGGGGGCAGGAAGATGGGAGTCAAAGGTTCACTGGAAAGTTCCCAAAACTAACACCAGGTTTTTCAGGTTGGGACTTGGGAATCCGTTCCGACTCCGCGGCCTCTGCGGAGGCTGGAGCTTCTCACTTCCAGCTTGCTTGGAGCGGCTCGTTGCCGTTGTAGGAGATTTACAAGGCCTAATTACAGAACGAAAACGTCGATCTTGTTGGAGCCACAGAGATTAAATAGAACAACAACCGCAAACTCGCCGGGGCCTAGTGGGGTTAGCTGTTCCTCCTTTTTAAACACACAGACACAAACACACAGAGACACACATTCACACATACACACACAACTCTCCTGGTGTCTATGGATTTGGGGGCAGAACACTACCCAAAGTTCCTTGCAAGTGTGGTCCACTGTAGAATCTGGAATCAAGATGTCCCAAGTTCTAATCCTATTCTCCATAAACTGGGTAGTCACCGACAAGTTATTCAGAAGCCCTGGGCCTCAGTCTCCATATCTGTGAAATGGGAGAGTTTGGCCTCTGAGACCTCTACCTATATATCTGTGATTGCATTATAAATTGTATATTTTTAAAAGTATATAAAAATGACTACGGGTCAGCCATTTGGATTCTCAGAGCTATGTTCATGTCTAAAATAAAGGGGATGGAGAGAGGACCTAGAAGGTAAGAACAATAGTGAGGGAGCAGCTCGGATCGACAACTCTGATTTTATGGAGAACAGCCAGACTCCATTGTTCCAGGTGGCATTGGGGAAAAGAGGCATATGTTCCCCATAAACATCTTGAAATCCAAAGCAACATCTTGAGCAAATCAACAAGCATTTATTAAACACATATTGTGTGTCAGGCTCTCTTCTACACACACACACACACACACACACACACACACACAGAAGTATGTACATCTACATGCACATCTCAGGATCTACACGCACATACATAGCTCAAAATCCATCTACACCCACATAGGTATTTAAGTTCCACTCTGTATGTGTATATAGTGTGTGTTTATGTGTATCTGTGTATATATATATATATATATATATATATATATGTATGTTTATCTGTGTATATATATATGTATATATATATATATATATATATATATATATATATATATATATATATACATACATAGTTCAATATCCATCTACACCCACATAGGTATTTAAGTTTCACTCTGTATGTGTATATAGTGTGTTTTTATGTGTATTCTGTGTATATATATATATATATATATATATATATATATATATATATATATATATATGTATATATGTATGTTTATCTGTGTGTGTATATATATATATATATATATATATATACATACATATATATATACATACATAGTTCAATATCCATCTATATCCTCATAGGTATTTAAGTTTCACTCTGTATATGTATATATATGTATGTGTGTGTGCGTGTATGTATATATTGGTATCTATACACACACCCAAATGAAAGTACACTTGGCCCCAAGAAGCTTGCAGTCTCCAGGGAAGGGGACACGTATATAAATCATCATCCGCAGAGTACCCGTATCCTAGAAGGGTTTCTCCTCTCCACCTCCTAGCCTCCTTCCAGTCTCAGCGAAAATCCCACCTCTTGCAAAAAGTCTTTCCTCTTGATCCCTTTCAGTGCTAATCCCTTCTCCATATTCAGTCTAATTTATCCCAAGTATAGCCTATGGGTGCACAAGCATGTTGTCTCCCTCATTACCCTGGGAGCTTTTTTGCCTTTCTCTGCATCCCCTCCCCTCTACCCTGCTGACCACCATTGGCCCTTTGTCACTTAAGTCACCAAACCTTTATGAAGTGTCTATTAGGTCCCGGACATAAGGGGCTTGCTCCTATATTTATGCCTAACATACAGCGCACTGCCAGAGGCCCTTTCTAATGCCAACAAAGTCTGTCTTGTCATTATCCCAACTGGAAGATCTCTCCTTTGCGATGCTTTTATTTTTCCTCAGTTGACTCCAGCCCCTCGCCACCTTTGCCTTCCTCACTCCATATTTACTCCTCCTTTTATATGCTCCTTGATAACCTAGTAACAAAACTGCCTTGTCCCGTCATCTTCTGAACTTTTCAGTCCTCCATATATCTGAAATTGTAAACAACGTGGCTTAGCAGCCAGCCAGCCTAAGACGGGAAGACCTCCTTTCAAGTTCTACCTGATACGTGATGTCACTGAACCGAGAGTAGTAAAGTTGAAGAGATGCTCAACTTGAACTGAGAGAGTCCATACCTATGAAATCATGGGTCCAGTATCTATTCCATTATTTATGCACATGTTCTAATGCCGCAATAGAACATAAAAAATCCTTCCAAAGCAAAAAAATAATTTTTTTTCATGAAACTGTAAAATTAGAACTAGATATATAGTATCCCGGAGGAAGGAATGGTCCTGATTTCTAGGAAATGGAAGTGAGGTGGGAATGCGTATTTATTATGGGGGCAGCCTATGCAAAGGGGATGGAATACAGTACAAAAAGAATTAGCCAGTCTAGCTGAAACTTACAATTGTTTAAAAGGATTGAACTGTAATGGGCCTGGAAAGGTAGAGGGAAGCAGGGTGTGATGGCCTTTAAATAGCACCTTTCTTTTGATGCTAAAGGTAATAGGGGTCCACCTAGCATTTTCTGAATAGGGACAACAGATAAAAGCTTCAAGAAAATCACTTTGGCAGTTATGTGGAGGACAAATTTAAAGGTAAAGACCGGAGACAGGGAGACCAATTAGGAAGCCTTTTATAATAGTATAGGCAACTCTAGGGGAGGGGGTGAGAAGGGGAAAAGTTGGAACAGGAGGTTTTGCAAGGATCAGTGCTGAAAATTTGCCCAGGCAAATGTCTTGTAAGTAAAAAGCTATTTTTAAAAAAATTAGTATAGGTAAGATATTGTACATAAAGCATTTGCTCGCACCATGATAATTCCAGGAGGAATCCAAGCAAAAGGCAATTCTCCTCATGCTGAGAGGCAGCTAGTGGGCCTGAAGTCAGAAAGACTTAAGTTCAAATGTCACCTAAGGCCTTACTAGTTATGACATAGACAAGCTACTTGTTTGCCTTAATTCACTCAAGAAAAATGGCAAACCACGCCAGTACACTCCCCAATTTATGTTGTCTACTTCTGGGATAAACCTCTATCTGCAGTTAGATGCTTCCGTGGATAAACACACTGGCCCCAGACTCAAAAGGACCCGAGTTTAAATCTGGTCTCAGATACTAGTTATTATTAAATTTGCCTCCATTTCCTCATCTGTAGTGAATTGTAGAAGGAAATGGTAAACCACTCCAGTATCTGTCAAAAAAAAAAAAATGGGGTCACAAAAATGCCTGAGCATCTTGTGTGGTTCCTTACATATATCTATTTCCCACTAGACTGAGAGTTACTTGAAAGCAGATCTGAGGTTTTTTCTTTGTATCCCTAGCTCTTGGTACAGTACCTGGCCTATAGTAGGTGCTTAATAAATGCTCTAGAAATTGCCTAGTTCCCAAAATCCAGGAACTTTTTTCAGGGGGTCTATAAAGTCAAAATTATTTCCATTATGAAACATTTTAATTTTCAATTATACTAGACATGGATCCATGTAAAACCTCATAATCAAAAACTCAGATTCTCAATGTTTATCAATATGGTACTTGCAGATAACACCCACCAGGGATCATTGACAAATTGTCTAAGTGAATGGAAATATCGAATGGAAACTAATATTAAACCAGACACTTCCTAAAACCTCTTCAGCTGAAAACACACAGATAAAATAGGCTCTTATAAAGGACCCCATCTAGTCTTGACAGCTGGGGAAATTGAGGCCCTGTGACTTGGCTGGTAACAGAGATAGTAATCAGTGGGGAAAGCATTGTCATGCCCTCTGCCTTCCACATAAAAATACACATCATGCTTCCCTGCCAGTTTGAAAAAATTCTGATACTTTCCCCACCGTATAAAGAATCCTGTGTTTGGATTTATTTTATTGCTTGTTTGATCCATACAATTTAATCTGAATCTCTTCTCATCTGTAAAATGGGAGACATGCTTTTACAATTTTGCTTCATACAGCTGAGAATTGAATGGGTTATATGCAGTAAGCTATCAATAGAAGTAAAGTGTGACAAGATTACATGCTCTTTTCAACAATGAGGTGATTCAAGGCGACTCCAATGGACTTGTGATGGAGAGAACTGTCTGCATCCAGAGAGGACTATGGAGAGACCGAATGTGGTCACAACATAGTATTTTCATCTTTGTTGTTTACTTGTTTTTCTCCTTTTTTTCCTTCTCTTTTGATCTTTCTTGTGCAGCATGATAAATGTATTAACATGTTTAGAGTTGTTATCTAGGGGAGGGAGAAAATTAGAACACAAGGTTCTTTAAAGGTGAATGTTGAAAACTATTTTTGCATGTATTTTGAAAAATAAGCTATTATTTAGAAGTGTGCAAGTGATCATTTGCTTCACGAATTAGAGACCCCAAATATAGATGTCTCTGCTGTGTGCAATTGCTATCTGGAGTGGGAAAATGTCACCTGATTATATCCCAGTCCTCCTCCCTGATGAATAACGCCCTAACACTTTTGAATTTTATAATTGCATAGGAACCAATTTTATCCAAATTAAATCATATTAAGGAGCAAAAATATTATGAAGAGTTATGAAAGATAAACAGCAAATCCTAAAATCCTACAATTCCTCATTTCCCATTACAGTTTTTCAGTGGGGATTATGGTTTGACAAACACGAACCAGTTTTTAAGTTTAGTGTCAATGAAGCATGAGTACAGGCAATGTAAAACTCTGTGTAATCTGGTTAGATTAGGACCAGGAAAATCTGTTGTGGGAAACTGGAGATTCAGTTCACCAGAAAAAAAATTTTTTAAATCAACAAAAATGGCATAAAGCCTATAAAAGTGATTTGTTTTACTCTCAAACTTCAAGCAAAATTCTTAGAAACTTACCTTCTGGCAAATCTTTTTCTGTTGAATTTTCATTTCAATCTTTATTTTCTTTAAAATATTATTAGTTTGTTGCCTAACGTCCACATCATGGCTAAAATAGAATTGCTCCCTCTTTTTTAATTCAGCAATTATTTACCAACGCAGTGGGGAAAAATACAGCACACGTTTTTAAGCTGGCGGGAGTAACATTCCAATTATACCTCAGCTCGCTCAGGATTTTCCAACATTTCTCTAACGGGTCTCCATTGACCCTGCATTTCTTGGGAATAGAAAGTACTGTCACTCTTTACCACCGTCACTTATCCCAACCTGATTTCTGGTATATTAAGGGCCAAGCTCCTTTCTTTTGTCTAGCAGTGACCTTAAATGAAGGATCGCTTCCCTATCCCCTCCTGAGGGGGGAAGAGTTACTGGAACCCAAGGGAAAAATAGAAAATGGAATCAAACTAACAGGTAAAAACCAGTTTTCAAACTAGAGAGCTCTAACCTAGTGCAGTCCCCAAGCAGCTCGGGATAGCCGGCAAGATGAACTGGCTCCATCGAAGGCCCGAAATGGAGGGGGCTTGTGAGACACGCATCCTGATCTCCCCAGACTGACTGGGGGAAGTCTATTCTGGGTTTGGACGCAACGTTATATTAGTTATTACCTCAGCTCATTTCCATGTGATCTGCCTCTACAATAAAAGCGAGGGATAAGAAAACAAATATTTCTAGTTGATGGTTTCATTTTATCTGTTCATGTAACCTTTTCCTGCACGCACTTCCCCAACCTTCCCCTTCCTCTAAATTAAATACATTTAAAATAACAAGTGCTAGCTTTAAAATCTATTAGAAAAACCGGCCTCCCCAATTCTGTCTGTCGAGCTGAAGGAAGATTGCTGGAGCTAAGCACGAACCTGCCCCATGGCTCCCCCCACGGAGGGGAGTGAAGGTAGAGGCGAGACTGCGAAGAACGGAGAAAACAGCCGCAAAAATTGGGGTTGGGGGGAGGGGGAGGCCTAAGACGACTGACAAATGTCGCTGCGGGAAATTGTCCGAGGATAATTTGCTAGAAAGAATTTTTTTTTTTTTTTTTGGGGGGGGGGAGGACACCCAGCTTGGCTGCCTGAAGTCTTTATTTCAACCCAAACGTTTAGGGGATAATTTAAAGAACAAACACACAAAAATAATCAGGTGTTGCCCTGGATTTATAATTAAATATACACAAAAAGCCTCATGTCAGGCTGCCATCTTCTGGTACAAATATGAATTTACATCAATATAAAAAGCAATTCAAAGATTCTATCTTAACATATTTAGGATACAGGAAGATTGAGAAAATGTACTAGGAGTAAAGATGTTTAGCAAGGCAGTCAGAAAAAAAAGAACACAACATAAGTACATCATGATCTTTGTTTTTACCACCCATGAACAGTAAAAGCAAACAAGCATGATCAAATACAGAAATCTTAACGTTTAAAAATTTTACAACACAAACAGAGTTTGTTGGATGAAATTGCTTCTAAGTTGCTTTAATTCTTCAGATCTTCTGTTTTTGGGAAAACTGCCTATTGTTATCTGTAGAAATCAAGTAAAATATTTATAATGAAACATTTTGAAACCAATAGTAATTCAAAAGTGTATACAACATAATATTTTATTTTCATCTTTAGTCATAAAAAGACAAAAGTTTACAATGAAAGATCACTAAGAGATAAGGGAAACATACACATACCAAATATTTTCCCGTCCCTGTTAGTAAAGGCTGGGAATTGAAACAGAAAATTCAACTTTAATTTATAAACGTAGAAGCCGTCTGATAGTGCATTAGGCTAGAGAAAACTGAAATATCATAGATTATGTCAGACAGAGAGGCTTTGCCTTCGTGTTAAATGATTAAACAAAAACTGATAAAATACGGAAAGCTATATTTGTTGAGAAAAATCGAGTACTTTTTTTTGAGGTACGGATGATTTGCTAACATATTAACCATATATGGGGGAGGGGGGAGGAGAAAGCCCATAAATGCTTTATATTGCAGAAAACAAACTTTGGAAACAATCCACCCTTTAGCAAGAGTTGGGATCACTTTGAGTGTTAATGTAAAATACATTAGTCTTAGCAGCAGGAGTCCCAGACCTACTGGTGCCAAGAAGGTAATGCAGTCTCTTTACAGAAGTGAAAAAAATGCTCCATCACAGCAGGAGTTTTTTTCCTTGTTGTGTTATTTATAAAGAGTTCTATTTGTTAACAAGTTTCTGCTAGCATGGTAGAAAGGTTTAAGAAGGCCTTCAAAGAAAACTGTTTAATGACACAATGATTTATATGGATTTTTATAAGTGCATGACAGACCAGTGTTTTTTCGGTGTCCAATACTCCTTGTGCCCATTCTCCCGGGAAGCGATTGAGACTCCCGCTCAATGAAAAAACGCTAAGCTCACTCCGGTGCGAGCAAAACTCCTGAGTGGAAACGCCACAGGACAGAGGAGAAGATGCTGCTTTTTTAAAGCAAGCGGGGGCCTACAGCCACCTCTCTACACCGCACATGACTTTTCTTGGCCCAATTATTTTAAAATTTTCACTGCCAACTAAATGTGATAGCATCATTTCATATTGAGAAGAAATTTTCCATTAGCTTCCAAGTTAGCTCTAACTTTCTGGGAGATAATTGGTGCCAAGAATTACAAAATAGTACATCTTAGCCAGTCACCTATTTATCTGAAGATAAATAGAGAGATAGATAGATAGCTTAGCTGAAAGCACACAATGCCTTTTAAATTGAGCTCATTTAAAAACAAATTCTATGTATCTATATCCTCAATGGTGCATTTATTTTTTGAAAACAAGTCACTGGAAAAATTATTTTAAATACACATATTGTAGATTGGATTTTAATAATCTTATGAATAATTTTCACTGGGGACAGACAGAACATTATCAATCTTTGAAAATCTGCAAAGTGGAGTCTAGCTTACCAACTGCCTAAAAAATCGTTCTTTACTTCCTAGACAAAATTTTATATCCATTTTTATATTTAGAAAAACTCTCTCAGCCTTCTTACTGTATTTGAAAAGTGAACATTAATCCTTCTGACTCTTTTACAGTCTCAGGTTAATTGGATTCCAATTTACAACCTCTTGTAAATCTACATAATAAATATCAGTTACAATTACTTTTTCTGAAATGATCTAATTAGCCGTATTTGAATAACTAATCAAAAATACCTCTGAATATCCAGGTAGTTCTGGACATTTACTCATTAAAAAGCATTAATGGGCTAAAATGTCCATTCATTTATTAAAGCATCATTTGCTTCTAAGAAGCAGGAAGAAAAAAAATGGTTTATTTTCCTTAAAAAAGTTAAATATTAAGGCATGCTTAACATCTATCTTAACCAGTTTAGTGGGTTGACTTTTCACAATAGAAATGTTAATGAACGATGCAGCATTCTGCAAATAAACAATCTCAAACATATATAGTTACCTTCCCCCTCATAAAACGAGTGCTGGAAATGTCAGATATTGTTTGGATTCTCCAAGACTTCAATTTTGTCAAAGTCCTTTGGGTGGTTTTCCTCATTCCTATGAGAAAGGCTTGTTCTCCTGTAGTATCTGGGCCGGGAAGTACTTCTGGTCTCTGAAAGAGCAGAGGAACAAAAGCTCTTCCTCCTGGTTCCATAAGAAGCACCAGATACTGAATCATTCTCCAAGTTTTCCCTGCTTGAGATAGAGGACAAAAGACAAGGCCCTTGGACAAAGGACAGATTTTCAAATTCTCTGGTATTAGATGAACACATTGTGGTCCTTTTGGCTTTCTGAGAAATATAGGAAGTAGAAGGGCCTGGAAGTGAAACCCAAATGAGACCCTGACCGTCAGAATTTCTTCGAAACCTTGTGCTGCGTCTTACTTTTGACCCACTAGTGTTTAATCTCCTAAAGGCCTGTTTGATGGATTCGGTTAAATTGTTGAAAAGTTCAGAATTGTCAACAGGTAATTCTTCCATTGGATAGGAGGTAGGCGGCTGATTCCCGGGGTCTTCAAAATGCATGATCTGATCAGGTGGACAATAAATAGAGCTTCTTCTCCGTCTCTTCATAAGATTTTTGTAAGTTAAGATGCCACTGTTTGCTTTTGATTTTCTCTGTTTCAGCTCTTGGCCACGTCTTACGGTTTGTTCCACATCCTCGCTCATATCAGCATCTTCTGGATGATTCAATTCTGCCTTCGGAGCACTTGCTAAATGAGTGCTCTTCGGTCTTTCTTCAGAAGCCATTAAAACATCTTTCTGCTTTCCACACGACATACCGACTTCTTCTACTTGCTGTGTGTTGTTGTCTAAGCTTTCAGATTCACACACACTTTGCGCATTTGGAATAATGGCAGCAGACTGCAAGGGCTGCAACAGAAGAAAACTGGAATTGGGGATAACTGGAGGTATTTCTTCTTCCGCTGCAAGAGTTAATGTTGGAGAAAGAAGACAGACGTTTTGGTTCTTAGTCCTTTTCTTTGTATGCTCTTGATGCTCCAGCTTGTTGGGATGCTGAATACAACCACTTCCATAAACTGTTATCATACTTATATTTGAATCCCGGTCAAAAGACACAGGACCAAGAGATGAGTCACTTTCTATATCAGAACTGGAGCGTTCAGAGACGTCATTTTCTTCATACGATGGATCCAAGATTTCTGGGTTCTGGGACAAATATTTATTTCTGAATTTTCCAACCGGTCTATTTGGGCCAGAATTCACGGAATCTTCACCTCTTACTTTGGAACTACTGGAATCTTCTTTTAGCATGTCAAGACAATCTGGAAAATGTTAATAAAAAGAATTAAAACTTTAAAAATTGTTGCTTATAAACACCTGGTTTTGCACCTTGTAAAACTATAATGCTACTTATTTTCTTGTAAGACAGCTTACCAAAGGTTCCACCTGTCACAAACAATACTCTCCTTAGCCACCTCGTACAGGTTGGGTACCCAAAATATTTGTGGAATCAATCAACCAGTAGCTTCTGGCTCATAAAAAAATTTCAGTTTTATACAATGCTTTCCTGATTATATGCTTCCCTCATATTCCTGCAATTTGTCTGTCATGTAGGGAGACATGACTAAAGAGCTGAGGCGGAGGAAAAACAGCTAAGCTGTCTCAGATCAACAAGACAGACTAAATTCAGATTTTCTTCCTTCTTTGATAGAATTCCTCTCTTCATTTCACTTTTTTCTTTTCATAGATAAGTCACAACATTACACTTAACTACAATGATTTGCTACTATACGGTTTAGCCTAAATGTTATATTTCTAGAATTCTAAATTGTTACCAAAAACAAAACAAAACAAAACAAAAGTTGAAAAGATCAGTCTTTTCTACTTAGCTAATAAACAAACCCCATACAAATTAATATAATACATAATTCGGCATTAACATGACGTAGATCTCGTCTATACCAATCAACCAGTAAGCTGGGTTATTTCTAGAACTTTACAGATATTTGAATAATAACTATCTGTACGAGGTCCAAGATGATCCAGTCTTTCATCAAATTCCATCCAATAATTTATTTCTAATGCATCACGTTTAGATAAGTAGCTCAGAGAAGAAAGCAAGAAAGAGAAGAACTGAACCAACTACTGAAAAATAATAATTATATAAAGCTTCAATATTAAATAGGCACAAAAAGTTATGTTGGAATTTAGTCAGTAAAGAAAATTGTAGTTTATTTTTAGATCTGTACCTAGAGCACTGAGAAGTATAATGTTTAAGGAACTCTCCCCTCTAGAAAATAGACGGACAACTAGCTTCTGTCTTCTGACCGCCAATAAAGAGAGAATCTTGAAGAAGCCCTTTTTAAATTGGAAATATGTTTGCATACCAGACTTGTCTAAATCAGTGAGACAATTAAAAAAAACTTTTTTTTACAGAGCATAGTGAGATTTTGAAGTGTAGAAGATGCTTGACATTAAATACGAATTAAATATGGAAAATTAAATTCTAAAGGTTCAACTAGTATAAAAAAAAAGAGGCTGGTCTAGGAGGCTGAAAGACCAAGGGTTCAAATCTTTCTTTTGCATCATACTAGCTGTGTGATGATGAAGCAGTCATTGATCTTTCAGTGTACTAAGCAACTCTCTTATGTATCTGATTTGATAAGTCTCACCAAAAAAAAAAAAAAAAAAATGGAATATTGAGCCAAATGCTTCTTTAAAATATATACCCCAAATTATTTGCCTTAAAAATATTATTAAAGTTTATATTCTTGTTGTAATGTTGTAATGATTTGATTTCCATTTGCTTTAGGGAAGCTGGCTACACTCAGTATAATATTCTTGGATAACATGGAAAAAAAAATTAGTTAAGACTGCATTGAAGCCATGAATCAATCCTCATTACAGTTCTCTATCTGCAGCAGCATCACACTGGGCTTCACATCCTATTTAACCATCCAATAGGATACCACACCCAGGGTGGGCACCTTACCATCTGCAGTGTCCCTCTCCCTCCTCTCCTTGTTCAATATTATCATTAATAACTGAAAATGGTGTGAATCTATAGCTCCATGGTCCCATTTACAATCCCTGTGATTTCCTAGATCAGTTACCCAGTCTGCTATAAGAAGCTTATTAAGGGACTCTGGGGATTATATGGTGAATGGTTAGAATGAGTCTAATGAAAAATGCTAAAAAGTAGTGGTGCTGGTGAAAAATGTGGATTAGAGAAAGATGAGGCAGCAGGGGCAGGTAGGAAAGGATTTGTGTATCTCAGAAGTTGGCATCAGTTGAAGAAATGATTCCCAACTGAATACATGAAAATGTGAAAAAAAACTTCATTATACTGACCTGGAGAAAAAACAATAAGCAACCCATCATCCCCTATCCCAAGTGAAAGGCAAACTAAGATTAATTTATTTCTTATATCCAACACGCATGGTTCAACTGTTCCGATCAAATGAGACAAGCAAATTAACTGAAAGCCTCTTGGGCAGGGGATAGAAAAGGTTCAGGAGCCTGGAGCCTTCTCTTGCACACTCCTCAGGCCGCAGGACATCTCAGGGAAATGTAAAGTCCTTCAGAGCACATTAACATTAGTATAGCCAGCACGGGGTCATGTGACCAAGAGATGCTTTTTGGGCACATTTTGTGCTTGTGGATTATTGTTATTCAGGAGAGAATAAATATGAGCGAGAATGATGAGGGATGTGGTGGAAATGGACTGCAACCTTAATTTACCCATCCACGTGGACAGAAGTATGCTTTCAAATGGAAGCACCACGTACCTGATTTCCATGGAACTGGAGGTCTCTCTGTGTTGAGCGCTGCTGTAGAAGGGGTCTCAGGGATCTCAGGAATAGGACTCAGAAGAGGTTTCTTAGAAGCTACCTCTCTTAGACCATAGAAAGACTTCTGTAAACTCTTTCCCTTTCCTTTCCTCCTCCTGCAATTTTTTAACACCTAGGAAAATGTATAAAACATTATAATCAAGGCAGAAGAAGCAATACAATCCTTTATAATTTTTATATTATTTCTCATCACTCAAATTCTTTATTAGGTAATCTTCATACATCTGAACAATTTTCAATGAATTATCCTCACTTACTTAATTCAAAACCTGATATTAAAGATTATCTCTACAGAGAGAAGGCCCTGTTCCTGGTCTGCAACTGACATCACTGTTCTGATGGCATTTGGGTCCAGAACTTTGCAGTCTTCCAAATTAGAACCAAAGTTGCTCAAAAGAATACTGCTTCATTTACTACACATCAAAAATTCAAGCAGATAAAGAAATGCCTATGGTTCAGATGAAGACAGGCAAATGGATGGACAACCCATGGAACTTTACTGGCAGCAGCATATCCACCTTAGAGACACTGTGGAATGACTGAAAAGCTGGACCCAGAAGCAAACAGCAAGAGAGGGCCCCGGACTACCTTTAAGAATCTACGTGATGATTCTAGAGATCTCAAGAGTTTTGGTAATGTTGAAGGCTACATGTCTTGGAACACTCAAAGAGCAATTGCCAAATGAGAATTCTGTAGAAAGAACAGTGAATAAGATATCATCAGGGATGCACAAGTTTTGTTTCAAGATCATCTGGCCACATGGCAAAAAGGGAAACAGCCCGGGGGGCACTCATGGGTCCTGTAAAATGCGGACAGAACAGAGCAAAGCAGAGTCAGGATCCACTAGTGAGGATGTGAGCTGCCACAAGAGAGGTATATCAAAACTCCGAGCAGCAGAACTTCATTTAGAATTTTTAAGTTGTTTTTTATTTTTGCAAAGTACCTGATAGTGTTCCCTTATATCCTTAGGGTGAAAAATGGGCTGGATATTTATTGTGCACTTTTATTAACAATAATATATTCACATAGTACTTTATGTTGTAAAGTACATTATTTAATCATCACAAGAATATTCGACAATATAGTTGGTACACTGTAATCACTTTACAGACGTATAAACTGGGACTGAACTTTTCCAATATCCTAAAGGCACAACCAAACCTCTAATTCCAAGGTTACTTCTTTTTTTGCACCTTAACATTCTGAACTATTGGGATGAATGTAGCTCAAATCTCCACTTTAGAGAGCACTTTTCTACACATCTAGGCTGGATGAAATCTGTCTATGATAAAAACAAACAAACTAGGCATTCAAAATTATCTTGGTCATAAAAGCAAAGGACCAAATTAAGCCTGGAAACTAAAAGGATAAGATATGAAGTCTTGAATTTAGCCATTTTTTTTTTAATTGCAATTATAACATGGAAGAAACCTGGCTCTGGCAGCTGTTTTAATTGATCCAAGGCAACACACATTTATTAATGACTTGGCACGTGCTGAACATTGGGAGACAATGAAACCACAAATTTTACAAAAAAGTAAAAATGGTTCTTAAAAAAAAAAAAAACCCACAAAACATTTATCTTTAGGACTTACTAATACAAAAGTCCAGTGTTATACTAGACTCCTCGATCATACCTGGAGTACTAAGGGAGATACTTGTTAAGAGTATCATGTTGACTAGCCAAGGATACAGAAAAGACAAGAAAAGAGAAACACAAAAGTCTGGGAAGCACATGCTGGAGAAAAGAGGCCATGGAATTTCAAGTAAGCAAGGTCAGTTACTTGAGTTCCCTCCTACTACTTATGAAGGATGATCAAAGAGCAGCGGCCTCCTTCTGTGCTGTTGAATGACCATAGGGAGGCCACTGGCTGCATCCCCTGAACTCTGACCTCCCCGGTGAGCCAGGTTCTGTCATGATAGAGAAAGGACAAGGGCCAGAGCTACTTACTTGTATCCTTTTCGAGGCTGTTCGGTTTGTGTTCTTTGTTGCTTGTGCTTTCTTTTTACTGGGTCTCTTTTCCCTATCATTCTTAACATCTGTACTAACTAGGTTGCTAAAATCAGCCTCTGCAGTAACATTAACCGATTGCTGTAGCAAACATAAAATTTGAAGTTAGAAAGATGATGTTAAGTTTTAAAACTCATGTGTGAGTCATTAACTAAGACAACGGATAAAAAGCACATTCTCTCAATCACATAATTTATTTACTATTTTTTTGCTGCACTGCCCCTTACACTTTCATGTGTTACTTTTCTCTCAAAGACAACATTTCATGTGATGATAACCAAATTTAAGGCTCGAAGGAGAAAATTGCTAGAATGATTCATGACAATCTAGAAACTAAAAGTCTCCAACCTGGTCTTGAATTGACACATAAAGTCAGGCCTGTATCACCTGTTATACCAATTATCTTTAAGGAAAAGGAATAAATTATTAACTTATTTTAAAAGGGAAAAAAAAAAAAGGAATAAGAATAAATTGGATTAGGTATGATTCATGAATCCAGTATTCTGAATATTCAAGAGTATAAAAACCCAGAGAAAGGGGCATTTAAATATTTTGAAATTACAAATAATTACAAATGACAAATAAAGCCTAATTCAATATCATGGAAAAGTCAACTGCAATTAAATTTTAAATATTAAAACAGAATATTGTTTAATAGATTTTATTAATAAAATAAGCATTTAGAATCTCATTGCTCCAAGGCTGACTGCAGCCCACTAAAATTTCAGAATGACAATACAGTTACAACAAAAAGCAGAAAATTCTAAAACAACGTTTTCTTGAACTAGCTCACTTGCTTGCTAGCTACATTAACAAGTTATTAGAGAAACTATGGAGTTTTAAAGAATTTCTCTTTTAAGAGCTCACTGGAACCTAATCAAAAAGTATCTTACAAATGGAGGACTCCATTTTTTTTTCACTCAAAAGTACATTAACAATCAAAACTTTGAGTTATAAGTGTTAATAAAAAAAAAATAGAACAAAAAACCAAAAATATCTTACCTTTCTTTTACTAGCGGATCGTGTTATTCTAGAAACTTTGAGAGGGGAAATTTTTTCACATTTACTTGAAGTATTAACAGCATCAAAAGCTGAATAAGTAAAACACATGGCAAAAATCAGAATTTTATTTAAGCTGCCTAATAATAAAGAAGATTCCTCTCAGATACACATACACTAAAACATCTAACTCATCATTTCTAATGCAATGAAGATATTGCTACCTTGATGCCTTTAAAATGCCCAGGATAAGTCTGCAAACAAAGTATGTCGACTGAGCATACTGTCTTAGAACCACCCAGTTCTGTTTCATTGATGCAGAAACATCTGCTTCCAATTCATGACATGGTGCATCTCTAAACCACAGATACTTGTGGACAATCATATAAAAGAAATCACCCCTGTATGGCCTGGCAGACTTCCAGTAGTGACTTAATTCCATCAGTGTCTTGGCAAACTAAGATTGGCGCTGGCCCTGTAACTCAGTCTTTCTAGTTTGTCTTTGTCTGTGCTAGAATCTTCAGAGATTCCAAGGATACCTCCATGTGTTAACAGTCTGAAATATCAGAACTATTCAATAGGTTAGTAAAGAAATGTTAAAATTTAACAATTACTTCAAAGAATTAACTAACAAGATTATCTGTCCAGACTTTCTACTATGGAACTGAGGACCAAGAGAATCCTTACAATAACTAACTCTTTAAAATTCCCAAATATAACATCTTCAAAGTTACCTCAACAGTAGGAAAGCTATCTTTGTTTTGTATTTACTACTTTGTTTAAGGAAATACTAATAATAGTATGAAAAACATAAATCATACCTTCAACAGTTTCAGAGGATGAAGAATTAGTGGCCTGTCCTAGAACTGCAAAAGACACTTCGAGTGGTTCCATTTTTACCTGGACAAAGGGGAGTTGAAAGGAATGGGAAGAAAATTAAGATTCATATTCAGCAGATGACCAAGAGAAAAACTGCTTACAAATAAAGGCCTCGGTAAGGAGTGATTCAAATTCATTTAACCTAATATATCTTATCAAATTAGAAAAGAGAGACTGCAGATGTTATCTGAAAAGGGAGCAAAGAAGCAGGAGCCGCAGAGATGAGGGAAGGATATCACTATTTGAGGTCTCACTTTCCTAATCTATAAATGGGGAGCACATAATACTAAATAAAATAAATAAAATAATGCATTTGTACTTCCTTTTCCTTAGTAAACAGTAAAGCACTATATAAAGGAAGCTATTTTCTTGAAAGAAAAGTGTATTTTCTGGTACCTTTATCAGTAAATTGAGTTTATGGACACATGCAATACAGCAAAATATTAAATTCACAATTACAAGTGATAATACATCTCTGTCCACTATTATTTTATTTGTAAAAATCACTTTTCTTAACACTTCTAAGAAATATTTGAAAAAGTTTTTCTTGCACATAAACTATTTATGCAGTATTAAATATATGGCCTTAGATTCAATAATCCCAAATCTTACCATTCCCATTATTGGCTGAACTTTCATAAATAATGAACACACACACACACACACACACACACACACACACACACACACACACACATTACATTTATCTACCTAATAAGAGTTAATGGTGATTTTTGTGAATAAAAGTTCCAAAGATCCAAAGATATGTTCTCTCATTTGAGGGGGTACAGCTTATAAATGAAACTTGTACATTTAATACTCCCAATAATTTCCTCAGAAAATCTTATGAGAAAGACTTCATTAGAAATAATCAAAAAATTTTAGGCCACATTTGAAACTAAGTTAGTCATGCACAGCATTAGAACATCAAATTTAAAATACGATAAATAACTATATGTTAATAGTTTAAACCAAGTCTTAACTTGGAACTTCTTTTTAATTGACAATAATAGTATTTCAATATAATTGGCTTCCCTTGTAATCCCACTATATATTTTATCATGTACATTTAAAAATATTTTTCTGCAGAAGGCTCCATAGGCTTCATGAACTGCCAAAGGATGGCACAAAAATAGGGTAAATTGCCTTGTTTTAAATCAATATTCAGCTCCTAGTTTTTATAGCAAATGAGCAATCTGAACCTGTTCTATTTAAATTAAACATCCTCTCCCCCCATCCCTCAATCCTGGAATGGAGGCGGTAAGCATATAAGCACAAATATGGGACTCAAATATCCAAATCAGGCTATTTGCAAAAAGGAGCCATTGCTCCAAGGGTGAGCCTGGCTCTCTGGGCCTTTTCTCACTTACAAGCTCCTGTTCTGGCTCTTCAAAGCTTGGTTGAGATATTGCCTCCGACAGTCTTGGGAAAAGGGGAGGATGAATACTTCTAACATCTTGATTTCGAGCAGGTGTACCCCCTTTTCGCAGCGGGGTGTTTGCTGGCAATGATTCGTCAAACACTTCTGGACTTAGCTCTTCTCCAAAAGTAACTCTCTTTCTGTGCCATGGTTTTGGGAATTTTAAACTGCTTTTTTCTGCAGCAGATAAAAAAATGGAAACAATCTTATACTTTCAAGCTATAGATTTAAAAACAGCTATATAAAATGAATAGCAATGAGGATGATTTGGAGTTTTTTCAATGTTTTACAATTTATATAAAACGAGAGGTAAAATTCTATTTAAGATTTTTGCCACAGTGATTGGTTAAGTTGAAAAATCAACAACTCAAACTTAGTCATCAATAACAGGGAAAGCCCATACCTGCTGGGGGAAAAAAGGGAATTTCTACTAACTCCAGCTCCCATCACTCTAGTTCAGGTTCTAAATAGGCTCCAAAAGAAACCGAATTTTCTGAGACACACCCTTCCCCCTCCCACCCCAGGGAACAATAACCCCATCGGATCTCATTTCCCTAGTGATTAGCCTCCTTCCACACAGCATCCCCGCTCCAGTGATTCTGAACTTGGTTGCAGTATACAAATCCCTACTGATGGAGCATTCTTGTATTTCACCCCAACACCCCCTTCTTCTGTGCTTTGTGAAAAGTTTGCTGAAAGGTAACAAATCAGCTTTCAATTTCAATTTGTTCTCCCCGGAGATGTGCTGCCTCCTTTGAGGGAGCTCTCCAACAGGCTCAGCAGCAGCGCTTATGCAGCCTTTTCCTCCAACTCCTGCCTTCCCCTTTGGGGACTTCAGCATTCGCACTGGCGCTCTCTCAAACCCTCTAACCTTTCAATATTGCAGCTTACTCCATGAGTCTCTCCCCGACCCCACCTCAACTACAGACATTTCCCTCTCGCAATAAAGTGATGCAGGTTCATGATCGTGATCGGATAATAATCTGTCACCATTCTACTCCTTCCTAAATCTTCCAACTCCAAACCTTGTTCTTCTTCTTCAAATATGACCACTAATCCTTGACCCCTCAGTTCTTTCCCTGTACTGATACATTCCCTTCTTTTCCCCATCTTGACCAGTTAGTGAGCCTACTATCATTTCTGAACCTTCCCCCTTATCTAAGACTTCGCTCTACAAAACCACAGCCTGACATTACTTCTACCATCTGCTGCCTTCACTCCTATTCACGTGCTATTAAACAAAACCTGGGGTTATTTTTTATATTGTGTTCATTGGACCTACTACCAATTTACATTACATAATCTCAAATGGGCCCTCACTAAGGCAAGACAATCCTCTCACATCGGACTAAATTCATTCTACTTCCCTCTGCAGAGGTGTTTTTTCAAACCTTTCCAATCCTCCTCCAACCTCCCATGGTCCTTTCCCCCTAAACCATAGTTGAGATCTTGCCTCATATTTCACTAAAAAGACTGAGTTCCCTCTTCTCCACTCTTCCTCATATCTCCCTGCAGATGCCCCATATCTCCCAAGAGAAGATCCTTCTCCCTGCCTAGGCAAAAATGAGCCCTCTCTAGATTTTCCACTCCCTCCTCTCTAGATTTTCCACTCTCTCCTCTCTAGATTTCCATGACCCTTCTCTCCTGGTTTTCTTCCCTTACTGGGCTTTCATCTAGCTCACAGCCATACTTCATGAGTGTTCCCTATGCAGAGGCTCTCTTGAGTGCTGTCTCCTCTTTTCCTCTCTATAATGATTTACTTGGTGATCTCTTCGACTACTATGGATGAAACTCTCCCAGATATCCAGCCCTAGCCTCTCAACCTCCAGTCTGCTAACACCAAATGCCTACTGGACATCTTGAGCTGGATGGCTTGTAAATTGTTATCTGAAGCTCATTATATCTAAAACTGTTCTCAGTATTTTTCCTCCCAAATCCTTCCCTTCTCCATACTTTCTCATTACCATTTCAGGTTCCCAATGTAGGTTCATTCTCTCATAGTTACCAAGTCCTCTCATTTGTACCTCTGTAACATGTTCCCCTCTCTTCCACCCTAACTGCATCTTGGTACAGACCCTCATCAGCCCATGCTCTACCCTTGGACTATTTCAATAGTCTGCTGGGTGGTCTCCGCCCCCAGGCCATCCCCTACTCAGGAGTCAAGCTTCTTAAAGCACAGATCAAATTAAGTCACACAAAACTCTCCTCATAAATTTCTATACCTCCTTCTTACACCAAGGATCAAATACAAAGTTTTCTATTTGAGCCTTTGATGTCTTTGGCCACTTCACCTTTCCAGTTTTATTCTATTTTCTTCCCCCATCTATGTACTCAGCAAAGCAGCATCACTGGCCCCTCACTGTTGTTCCCCGTGTCAGAGATTCCCCCTTACTCCAGCCTTATCATAGACTATCCCCAAGCCTGGAATAGCATCCTCCCTCTTGGTCTTTACCTTCTGGCTTCCTTCAATGCTCAGACCAAGTGGCACCTGCTGCGGCAGCTTTTTTGGATCCTCCCAAGGGAGTGCCTTCCCTGTTGGTCACGCCCAGTCTAACCTACCTATACCTTGGTTACACATGTCTTGGACTATTTCAATAGCCTGCTGGGTGGTCTCCGCCCTCACGTATATGCTCTATCTCTCCCATCAGACTGTGAACTTTGGAAACTATGACTGCTTTTTGCCTCTCAGTATGCTTATCCTTTATCCTAGCGCCTAGTATATAGCAAGCCTTTAAATGCTTGTTGGTTTATAAGGGATCCTGAAGACAGAAATACTACTCAGCAGAAGTGCAAAGACATAAGGAAATGAAAAGAGCACTAACCAAATAATTATTGGTAACAAAAAAATAACATTTCTTAGTCTCAAAAAAGAATGCAATTTTTCTTACCGTTTTTCAGTTCCTCACAACCTTTTGAAAGATCTGAGAATGAGAATGATTGTTTTCCATCATAACCAGTGGTGTCACAATGTTCCTAAGAAAACAAAACCCAATGACATATTTTAGCTCCCTAATGTTATTTAGGAAAACAGTTTTAAAACATTTTCTAACAAGAATACTGTCAATGTTTAAAATCTGTTTCAATTTCACTCAGTACAATGCAGACTTGGGAAGCACAGAGTGGAAATTGGAGTCTTCTTATTGCTTACTATGAATACTTGCACATCCTCATTCAAAACCTGTGAGGAAAGTGTTTTATACATAATAGAGCAGAATGAAAATGGGAATTATGTCTATTCTTACCTTCAAAAAAACCTTCAAAGCCTATGAGAGCTGACTGAGCATCTCCTTGCCAGAGACACTAACTCCTATGTCCTCCTTTATTCCCATTATCCTGAGCCTTCCTTTATCATCACAATATTCCTTTTCCTTTTTCTTATCTAACTCATAAGGACTCTCAGACTTGGAAAACTTTCCAGATTCATTATAGAAACTATAAAGGCCTTGAAGGCAGTGGCAAGGTATCAGGATACGGTAGACAGTTTGAGCCCTAAAAGGATGGTTCCTGAAGTGCTGTTCCCAGATGTCACTCACAGGTCTTGCTTGGCAGGTTTCTTCTCATTTGAGAGCTAGGCAAACTCTGACAACTTCTTAATAGAATCATTAAGAAATGTACTTACTGCTTACCCCTGAAGGTGAAGAAAGTTTGAAATTGCACTACAGTCATCATTTAGTCATTAAACACACAAGTGATAACTAGAATTATATGATGATATAATCTGTTACTGGAAGAAAGCCCCTCTTCTTTTATAGGGACCCAGAAAATAGGAGATGGGATTTGATCTTAGGATTTCCAAAATCAAATCCATCACCCTTTCTACACTTGTTTCCTTACAGAAATCTCTTCCTGCTGTTATACCTCTGGTCTGCAGAGTCCCATTAGTGGAGAAAGATGACAGGATATCCATGCTCCCCCATGCCTGGTACTCAATTCTCTGCCTCCAACAATGGAGGAATCCAGACACTTGACAGAAGATATAGACCCGGGGGAAATATAGAAGCCAGCACCACATGGATTTCACTAGGGAAGAAGGCAAAGCACCAAAGGAAAAGCCACCGAGCTCCCTTTAACACACAACTCTCTGACCAACTGGTTTTCTTTTGCTTTCAACCCTAAATTTAAGACAACACCCACTCAAAGACCCAACTTCCCTTGCATCACCCCAATATACTCCTTTTGACAAAACACACTAGGTCCTGAATAGGTACCTACCTATTGGCACCCCAATAAAGGCACATTCTGTTTAACAAATATTTATTCAACACCTGCTGTAATAATTACAGAAATCCCCTCCCAACAAATATCCATATTTGTGAAACAGACATTCATCAAATACTTAAACGTACTTCTTTTTGATTAATGAATGTCTACAAATTAATAGGCACACACTTCAAAATTCCCTCAGTTTGATAAATATTTTATCCTTTCTTCCACAAGAGAGCAGCATGTGTTAGTGGAAAGAATGCTGAACCTGGGAATCAGGAAGCTGTATTAGAATCCTTCAGTTATCCAAGTGTCAACTATTATCATGAACCCAGAGGCCTATGTAGCACACAGTAGTGCTTAACACATGAGTGATGATTCTGCTGCAGGATAGGGAAACTAATGGAGGCTTTGGGGGAAGTAAGATATATTTAAAAAACAATTGAAACTGAAGTCCATAGAATGGAGCGATCATCTCATCTGTTTTGCCACTAAATATTTATATGGCGTTAGCTAGCATCAACCTGGGCCTAAATGAGGTGTACCAGCTGTCAGATAGACTTTTCCTAGGTGCAAGATGAGAGGAAGCCTGCCAGGCATGACCTGTGGATCTGAGAACAGCATTTCAGGAACCATCCTCTTAGGTTAAGACTTTCCACGATGCCCAAATACTTTAGCCTTCCTCAAGATCTTCATAGTTCCTATAATGAATCTGCAGATGTTTCAGAGCCTAAGTGTCCTGATGAGATGTGAAAAAGGAATAGTATTATTATGAAGATGAAGGGAGGTTCAGGATAATGGGAATGAAGGACCGGAGTTAGACAAATAGCCAGTTGAAGAATTCTCTTTTAGCCACACAAGTCTCTATTTACAAGGATGGTACCTGTAAGCTTTCCAGAAGCAGCTTCACGGGAGTCTTCTTCAGCACAGATCGAAGGAAGGAGGACTCGCAAGATGAAAGGTCCCCCTGGTACACAGGTGCAATTGGCGGCATGGTCTCATTGAATGTTTCTGTGTTCAGTTCTTTCTCAAATTTGCTTCTCCTTCCACGATGTCTTGATGCAGCATTACTTGCTATTTCTTCCTCTGCACATCCAGCTGTGTCCTTCCCTTCAAAAGAAACATACAAAAGTTAAGACTTTAGGGGCTAGTCAGCCCAATCTAGATAAAAAAATAACCATTTTACAGAGAAAGCAACTTTTGAAAGGATTTTCCCCCCTAGTTCTTAAGTGAAATATCTTACCCTACAGTACACTGGAGAGAAGAGCAAGCTTTTAGTTTTAAGTCTGTTCTCTGCAAAGGTGTACTGGGAGACAGCAAAATGATGCGCCTACGCACCACTAAACATTTCAGTGTAGCTGCTGGGGTTGAAATACTCCAGCCAGTCCCTCGGTCCCTGGTGCTAACCTGCCGGAATACAGACCCTGGAAGGGCCCTGGAATCTGACATCATGGCCCAAAGGGACCAGGAAAGTAAAGTCAGGGCAGTGTGTTTGTGTTAAAGGTAGATATTTAATTATCACTATGGATCTTGGTGTGGAGAAAAATATTCTAAAATGCCACCGAAGATAGAAGCATTCATGTAAAAAAAAAACTTTAGAATCCATGGCCAACCACGGGGGCAAACAACTCTGATCTGCTACTACTGAGGAGGTTATTTGAGCTGCAGGGGCAGAAAGCTGGTAAGGGTTGATAAAAGTGGTGAGCCTCTGGCAATGAAAGGGCCACCAAGTTTCCTAAGGAAGGGAAGACTGGCCCGGAACCAACACTGTAGGTAAAAGCTGCTGGTCTTCAATAGGAAAGGGCCAGGAGGCCACGGCTGCACTACTGGCCCTGGGCCAGACACAGGGAGGACACACAGGCTCAGTAAAAATAAAAACTTTGAATCTATACTGAGATTAAGGATAAGCAATAATAAGGAAAAGGACAATAATACACATGATTTGTAACTTTTCCAGCCTCTAGCCGAACTCTTACATAACAAAATCTGAAGAATTAATGACTTGGAAAAGGGAATCAGTAGAAAGCATCTAAGGACCTGGATCCTGCCCCAAGTGATAATGGACATGGAACTCTACCTGTCTGAGCCACCTGCGTTTTCTTTCTTTTTACTTGAAGAACAGGAGTATTGGCTTCTACAACACTTGGGCTCAGTTTGATAGTAAGACTAAGACTGCTGAGCCCCGTTCCCTCCCTTCAATGCTGAGAGGGCTGATGCATTACAATGGTTCCCAATTTCAACTCCTCTATATTTGCAGTCCAGATCCAAAGCATTAATGTATATACAGTATACTTTAGGCCATCTCTGCTAAGTCAAATTACTTTTCCCTAACAGTTCTGAGATAAAGCAAAACATCTTAAGATCAAAGAAAACTATAGCCCTGACACAACTTAGAAAGCTGTGAAAAATGCATTAAAGAGATCAATAACCCCCTCTCCCCCAATCCTGCACTCCATTAATTGTTACCAATGGCTGTTTGTGGGAGAGCATGACAAGAATAGCCTTAAGTCAACTTCCAAAGCTTTTAGAAATTATAAAGAACTCCTGAACTTTCCACTAAAATAGTGAGTAATGAACATATTTCTCCACAAATCTCTCTAAATTCTTTTGGAGGCTTATTAAACATTTTTAGTCTATTCAAACATTTGGGATCATAGATTCCACTTGTGAATGCTTGTCTCTACCAACCCCTTCCTCCCCCAATTTCTCTTAGATTCAAAGGAACATCTCCTTTTAGTATGTCACATACCTGGCCTTTATTGGGAAATGTAATAATGCCTTCAAAAACTTTAGCTTAAATAAACATTAAAACATGTAATACTATGAATTTAGGGAGGTAGTTTGAACTTTATTCAGGTAGGCTACATAATTCAGAAGGATTTTGAGCAGAATAATATGCTTGGATCAATGCACAAAGCAAAATTTATCCAATACAGCAATGATGTATGATAGGAATGATTAATTAGGAAATTTGAATATTTAACATAATCTGTAATAATCTGGACTGGGAGAATGGCTGTGGAGTTACACATGAGGGAAACTGAAAGGTAAAGAAAAAGGGGCGGGGGGGGGGAATCAAAAGAGCACTCAATCAGCTAAATAAAGACATCAACTATTAGAAAAAAGTAAGGAAACAAAATTGTTTTGGGGTAAAGATAATAAACTTTGTTTGGGAAATACTGCATTTCAAGTGATGGTACAGAGGTCGTCTTAGTTAAGTGGATGTGAGTTTAGAGCTTAAGGGAAAGTCAAGAATGAAACTACCTATTTTGGGATGTCACCTGCACAAAAAGATGTTGGCCAAGGCTGGATGCTCAGGGAACCTGAATGGGCTGCAACACAGACAGCCCGGAGAACAGTCTCACTGGGCTGTTACTGAGCTTTCGCCTAATGCACAACCTCAAATGAGCTGCTTTTCTGCAATATCCCTAACAAGCAGCCAGATCAGTTTCTACCTGAGCACATACACTGAGTGGTGAATGACCACCAATCTCAGAAACTCAGCAAAGTTCCGTGAACGGTTAAGGGTTAATTCTTTACAGAAATTACATTTTTTAACTGCCTTTCACTATTATTGTGTATGATAGAAGCAAATTACGGGCACTTGCCTACAAATGTTCAAGACTTCTTCTAGTTTTGAGAACTCAGGCAAAAGGAATCAAGGTGATTCTATTTTGAATAATCAACAGTTAAAAACTAATTTCTGTAGAAAAGTAGGAACAGAAGGTAGATAACTAAAGATACAGGAAGAAAGAGAAACAAAGGCATACAAGGTACACAAACATATTAAAAAGTTTCGTAGTTATTAAAGTTTGAGAGCAGAAAAATTCAATCAATTCAGGGGTTTTTAAGTCTGAGGAGATTTGAACATGTATATACACAGAAAAGGAAGCAACAGAAAGAGTATGAGGGTGGCATAGGGCAACAGAGCATGATGGATATACCGAGGATTAGCCTTTGTAAAAATTACAGGGTAAAAGGAAGGACACTGGAAGTTTAGGAAATGACCCGAGAACTCAATGGGCCTCAGTCTTTGCAGGAATGGAGGTTAGGATGCACTGCTGGGAAAACTAGTCAGAAGTGAGCTTTTGAACAGAAGCAAAAAGGAAAAAGTCTGATAATTAGTTGGATCATGAGACATGGAAAGTGAACAGTGATTAATAATAATTCCTGCAGAGCAGGGAGGGCCTAATATTATCCAAATCTGATTAGCAGATTTTATGTCCTCTGCTTAAATACCTTTAGACAAATACTATTCAAACCACATTATCTTGTCTCTAACAGATGGATTATGCCTATTAACATGCTGATGAGTCTCAGGCATGCTAGGTTTGGGGAATATCTTACAAGCATTGGTTGATCCTCCCAGAATGGGAGTTCTAAAATAATGGCAAAGTGCAAAAGTGCTGCACCCTGGAGTCGGAAGACCTGAGGTCAACCCAATCTGGCCTCAGAAACTGACTAGCTGTGTGCCCTGGACAAATCACTTCACTCTGGTTGATTCAGTTTCCTCATCTGTGAAATGGGGATGATAACAGCACTTACCTCCCAGAGATGTTGCAAGGGCCCAATGAGACAAAACAATAAACATTTTGCCAACCTTCTAGTACTATGTAAATGAGATATTAGGAGTGCATTTTAAAGAGAGCATGAGGTCACCACAATAACAATCGGAATAATTACCCTTTGCAGCCCCTGAGAGATTTTTCAGTGAAGTCTCCTCTAAAACTGAGCATCCAGACTGTGCAACAATGGACGGATCAAAAGATGATTCCTAAGGGGAAAAAGTGCTGATTAAGGTCAACTTAATTGCAAAACACCAACTAAGCAAATGCAGATTTCTTCTCCAATCTGGACAAAATACTCCTGTTTTCAATTTGGCTTCAAAATGGTAACTGGGCACAGGAATAGTAATAACTATCTGTTTTCACTTTTAACAGGCAGAGGGAATCTTCCTGGGTCAAATTTAGAAGACAAATACTCATTTTCTAGTTACCTTATTTCTATAAACCTGGATTCTCTGGTAATCTCTAGAACAGGCCAGATTTTGCTCAATGAAGATATATGTTAGGAGTTGTTTTATTTAGCAGAATATGTTTACACTGTCAGAAATGAATTCTTAAACTATGGTAGTCTTAAAAATTTACCCAGATCCAGGAGTGAAACAAGGTTGCCCACTATCACCATTTACTATTCAATATAGTACTAGAAACGCTAGCTTCGGCAATAAGAGCCGAGAAAGAGATTCAAGGAATTAGAGTAGGAAATGAGGAAATTAAACTATCACTTTTTGCAGATGACATGATGGTATACTTAGAGAACCCCAAAGACTCTGCTAAAAAGCTACTAGAAATAATTCAAAATTTCACCAAAGTGGCAGGATACAAAATAAATCCACATAAATCCTCAGCATTTTTATATATCACTAACAAAATGCAACAGCAAGAGATACAAAGAGAAATTCCATTCCAAACAAATGTTGAGAGTATAAAATATTTGGGAATCCATCTACCAAAGAAAAGTCAGGAATTATATGAGAAAAATTACAAAACACTTGCCACAAAAATAAAGTCAGATTTAAATAATTGGAAAGACATTCAGTGCTCTTGGATAGGCCGAGCGAATATAATAAAGATGACAATACTCCCCAAACTAATCTATTTATTTAGTGCTATACCAATCAGACTCCCAAGAAACTATTTCAATGACCTAGAAAAAATAACAACAAAATTCATATGGAAGAATAAAAGGTCGAGAATTGCAAGGGAACTAATGAAAAAAAAGTCAGAGGAAGGTGGTCTAAGTGTACCTGATCTAAAGCTATATTATATAGCAGCAGTCACCAAAACCATTTGGTATTGGCTAAGAAATAGACCGGTAGATCAGTGGAACAGATTAGATACAAAGGACAAAAAAGGATACATCTATAGCAATCTAATCTTTGACAAACCCAAAGATTCCAACATTAGGGATAAAAATTCATTATTCGGAAAAAACTGTTGGGAAAACTGGAAATTAGTATGGCAGAAATTAGATATGGATCCACACTTAACACCATATACCAAGATAAGATCAAAATGGATCCATGATTTAGGCATAAAGAGGGAGATAATAAATAGATTAGAGGAGCAGAGGATAATCTACCTCTCAGACTTGTGGAGGAGGAAGGAATTTATGACCAGAGGAGAACTAGAGATCATTATTGATCACAAAATAGAAGATTTTGATTACATCAAACTAAAAAGTTTCTGTACAAATAATACTAATGCAAACAAGATTAGAAGGGAAGTAACAAATTGGGAAAATATTTTTAAAAACAAAGGTTCCGACAAAGGTCTCATATCCAAAATATATAGAGAACTGACCATAATTTATAAGAAACCGAACCATTCTCCAATTGATAAATGGTCAAAGGATATGAACAGACAATTCTCAGAGGAAGAAATTGAAACTATATCCACTCACATGGAAGAGTGTTCCAAATCAGTACTGATCAGAGAAATGCAAATTAAGACCACTCTGAGATACCACTACACACCTGTCAGATTGGCTAAGATGACAGGAACCAATAATGACAAATGTTGGAGGGGATGTGGGGAAACTGGGACACTAATACATTGCTGGTGGAGTTGCGAAAGAATCCAGCCATTCTGGAGAGCAATCTGGAATTATGCCCAAAAAGTTATCAAACTGTGCATACCCTTTGACCCAGCCAGCGCTACTACTGGGATTATATCCCAAAGAAATACTAAAGAGCGGAAAGAGACATATATGTGCCAAAATGTTTGTGGCAGCTCTTTTTGTTGTAGCTAGAAACTGGAAGATGAATGGATGTCCATCAGTTGGAGAATGGTTGGGTAAATTGTGGTATATGAAGGTTATGGAATATTATTGCTCGGTAAGAAATGACCAGCAGGAGGAATACAGAGAGGCCTGGAGAGACTTAAATCAACTGATGCTGAGTGAAATGAGCAGAACCAGAAGATCACTATACACTTCAACAACAATGCTGTATGAGGATGTATTCTGATGGAGGTGGAAATCTTCAACATAAAGAAGAGCCAACTCACTTCCAGTTGATCAATGATGGACAGAGGTAGCTACACCCAGAGAAGAAAAACTGGGAAGTGAATGTAAATTGTTAGCACTAATATCTGTCTGCCCAGGTTGCATGTACCTTCGGACTCTAATGTTTATTGTGCAACAAGAAAATGATATTCACACACATGTATTGTACCTAGACTATATTGTAACACATGTAAAATGTATGGTATTGCCTGTCATCGGGGGGAGGGAATAGAGGGAGGGGGGTAATTTGGAAAAATGAATACAAGGGATAATATTATAAAAATATATATATATATATAATAAAAAAAATTAAAAAAAAAAAATTTACCCAGATCCTAGGGTAGAAATGCCTAATTTTTTAAAATACAGAAAGATTTCATCTTTTATTTCATTAGAGAAGGCCCCCTTTCAGAAGGGGCATTTGATGTAACAAAACCAAAGGAATCACATGAAAATTTAAGGGTATTATACACTCAGCAGCCACCCCCAATCCATAACACCCAACCACCACACACAACTGTCTGCCACAGCAAGCTCAGCAGAGAATCAAGTGCTACTTAAATAAAAGTACGACCACTAACTCCTGATAACTTTCTTTTTCAGGTAATACCTTAGAATGATCTGTCGTAGAAGTTTCACAGGTATAAATTCGATTTGCTTCAGGAAAAGTAGCAATATGGCATAGCTGGATGTCAGTCAATTTTTTTTCACCATCAGCTATATTTTCCTTTAAATCTCTCTGATAAGATATTCGTCTTCGCTTTGATGATAATTCTCCACACGGCTTGGGCTGTTCACAATGTTTTGGGCTTTTGATTTTAGCTGAATTCCAATTTTTTTTTTTATTGAGGGGGAGGAAGGAGTAAAAGGGAAAGACAAAAAATTAAAGACTGCTTTAAAATTATTTAAACAATTTATTCTTGAACCCTTTCAAATATTCTATGTATAATTCTGAATATTTTGTAAGGACAAGTTCTCTTAAAAATGAAATCATTTTGAAATACTATTTAAAAAAAGAAAAAAGGCAAAAACCACTAACATGGATAAAAGGCAAATGTAACAAAATTGGGTAACTCAAGGTTATACACTTCAAAACCACAAAAAGAAAAAAGTTCTAATACTTATCTAAAATTCTAAATACCCCTTTACTAAGGGGCTCTTCAGCACATTTATCTTGGCAAGGTGACTCCTCAATTCAGAAAACCTCAATGGTTTCATCTCCAAGCAGTTTACAACCCTGATTGGCCTCCACAAACAACCATCATCTCTTGTGCAACCTTGCCTTAAAATAGGACTCAGCCCAATGCCTCACTATGTTTCCAGAAATGGCTTCTGGGTCACTCATATCAGTAGTACCCAGGCCACTATTTTTTTTCTCCTTCCATATGTTACATTCAGACACATCTTTTATTACCCAAATCAAATTGAATTTTGACAAAGCCATATTTATTTATTTTTGCGGAGGAGATTAGGGTTTAAGTGACTTGCCCAGGGTCACACAGTTAGAAAGCATTTTGTCTAAGGCCAGATTTGAACTCAGGTCCTCCTGACTTCAGGGCTGGTGCTCTGTTCAAAACTCATTTATTTTGACTGCTTATTTGTTACAAGGGAATTGGGCAGAAGGGGACTATGACAAGGACAGATAAGAATCAAGGAAGTATTATTCAAAGCAACGTACAGAACAGATGACAGACTAAAAGTATCAGAGGCAAGGGGGATAGCTTTGAAAAACACTTGTTAGATTTATTTTATATTTAAAATAGTAAGCAAGACTTAAAAGAGTTTCATGTAGCAATTACGTCTTACAATGTCTATGAAAATTTTAAATTCTCTTATCTTCTTATCTGAGTCCCCCACTTCATCATAAACTCTAATAGAAGTCATATTATCTAAGCTTTTTTATATTTCTAGATGCCCAAAACAGTAGACATTTTAAAAAGCTTTTTTTGTTGAATTTAGCCTGGTAGGCTATACTGTAATTCAGTTATTATCTCACAGAAATTCTGTCATCAGCAAATTTTCTATATTATATATATGACCTACTATGTCAAAAGCACTGAAATGTCATGCAGTTGAGAAGTAGCTAAAAATTAATTTTAAAAAAAAAATCACAAATATAAATGGGTAATGTTTGTTTTAGAATATATGCATTGGAGGAAAAGGTCTCAAGGTTTTTTGACTTTCTATTACAGAGCATGAGTCATAAGACTATATATTTGTATTTGAAGATGCTTCTAAGCAATTGTTAGAATCTAACCCACTAAGGCTATATCACCATGACAACAGGCACAGTAATGTCAAGTTAATTTTCTTTTTTCATAGCTTTTGTGATTCCACAATTAAAGATGACCACTGCTTTATTAGCAGAGTTTAAAAGTTGGGGGGAGAGATAACATATGATCATAAACAATATTTTTACTACAATGGCAAGCAGTTCATGTCTCAATAAACATTTGCTGGATTAAGTATATTGCTTAGACAATGGGCAACTCAAAAATACTCAACATGTATTCAAACACATTTTTACATCAGGAACCCTAGCTAATAATTTATTTTGAATAAGAATTTTGGACAAAATTAACTGTTTACTTACTGCAGTCTGCTGCCTGAAATTCTCCTTCTGGCCCTAAATGTCCAGGTTTTCCTTCGTTTTCCTTTACTTGGTGAAAAGCAGATTGGAAGGCAGAAATTCGCTCTCTTAACGAATCACCATTTCTATATCGAAAAGGGCTGGCCTGCTAAAGTATATGAAGAACAGGCTAGGTCAATCCACCTAAAATTACACCATTTAAGCATTATCCACTTAGCTATGACAAGATAAATAACTGTATTAAATTCAGGAAACTGATAATATGAGTTTGTTGAACAGGTAAATGAATGTTTTCCTTCCTAGAAAATGCATTTGTTTGAAAACATCCTATTTGTAACCTTCTTCCCCAGACATAAAACCCTTCTCCACATGAACCAAAGGACTACTTGCAAAGACGAACACAAGAATTGTTGGGAACATAATATCTAGTTAAAACAGAGTATTTTAAACAAACCCAAAATTTTATCTCGGTTGGGATATAACTAGCTCTACACTATAGTATCAAAAAATCTCTAGCTTCAGCTAATGCAGGGAAGAGCAGACTGAGGCAGCAATCAAGACCTCAAAGTTAAAGCTAAAATAGATTTAATTTAAAAAGATGAACAAGAAAACTACTCTGCGTCATCGATAGTCTTGTAGGCATCTAAAATATCTATGGACAATATAAAGTACCTGAGAGTATACAGGTTCAGGAACTATATAAATGTAATTATGAAACACTTTATACAAATAAAGTCAGATTGAAATAATCTGAGAAATAGTAATTGTTCATGCAATTTTACCTAAACTGTTTAGTCAATGAAATCTCAATTAAATTACTATAAAAGAATTTTACTAAGTCAGAAAAATTAATACTAAAAGTCATTTGGAAGAACAAAAAGTCAAGAATTTCAAAGAAACTAATGGGAGAAAAATGAAAAGGAATGAGATTCAGCAAAACCAGATTTTAAACAATATTATAAAGCAGTAATTATCAAAACTATCTGGTAGTGGCTAAGAAACAGAAAGATTGATCAGTGGAACAAAATAGACATGTAATACACAGTAATAAAGGACTATAGTAACGTGTATGACAACTGTAAAGATTTTAGTTTTGGAATAAGAATTCATTATTTAGTAAAAATTGTTGGGAAGAGCAATCTGGCAGGATATCCTCTAAACACAGACCACTATCTTAAACTATGTACCAATAGAAGGTCAAAATGGACCCATGACCCAGATGTTATTGTTATAGTCTTATTATCTATATGTTTTAAGAATAAAAGTTTGTCACCAGGTTGTCCAATGATGACAACATGAATTCTATTCCTAGTTTGATGTTGCAAAATTGAATGGGCAACAACAATCAGTTTAAAGGAGAAGGGCCCGAGAATTAGGACAAACAACCAGACCAGAAGACTTCTTTCTTCCAAGACAAAAATGATACTGTTGTTTAAAAAAAAAATTCCTTGTTTAGGATATAAATACTTTGCTAAGGATTTCAAATTAAATCTCCAAACCTCAATGTCTTTTTCTCTAATCAGATTATTAGCTATTATGAAATAACCAGAGAAGCACCAATTTGGCAACACAGTCCCAACCTTGTGAAAGGCTGAAGCTGGGAGCCTAGAGGGTTTAGCTTCTCCACCCAAGGGGCTTCGGTGTTTTCTCAGCCAAGTTTGCTGCCTCTGCCTGGGCCCTCTCTGGCAGAGCTTTGTTCCAAAGCTAAATGCCCGTAGTAACAGACTGAAGGCGGATTTTTTATATATGTATATAATTTACATACATATATATGTAATTCCCTGTTTTTATAGATGAAGAAATTGAGGACCCAAACTGTAACTGCAGCCAATGCTCTTTTCTCAGGAAGCTATTTTCCCCTCAGGCTCAGGAGCATCAATCAGGTGTTTGTCTCTAGGAAGCATGTATTTGATAAGATTTTTGTCATTCTTATAATTTTTCACTTTTAAGTAGTTATATGCCAACACGAATTATGAATAGTGAGGCAAACCTGGGAAGGTTAAGTTATTAAAAAAAAAAACAAAAAACAAAAAAAAACTTCCAAAAACCCAAGTTCATGTAAAAATGCATAGCTAACAAAAGCTATCTCCAGTTTGGTTTTTTATGGTGATGCTGATGTAGTTATAGTTCTAAGAAGCTTCATGATTCTAGCAAAATGACTAAGGCATCAGTTTACCTCCTTCCAAGAAAACCCTAAGTTTTAAAAAGCACTTAAAAAGAAAACCAAAAATGTTCTTTGCAAAACAGTAAATGCCCATAATATTGTTAATTTTAGAATTGTCCTAAAATTTCTTAAAAGAAGCATTATATTTAGTATCATTAATAGACATTAAAAAAACCTTTTATAAATGATTTTATAAGGGTTTTCCCACTCTCAAAAGTGGAGAATCATGTTTCAACATTGAACCTGTTAACATAAAATGAAACTTGGTCAAAGAGTAACTGGAACATTAGAGTGATAGTAAGGAGAAAGGAAATGGGAACAATGCCCCTTTTTTGGATTATCTCAGTCTTGTACGCCCATCATTTCATCATGTATCTTTATCATAATGTAAGAATTTGCCTAATCAAAAGGGAATGTCTAGTCTATGTTCTAGATCCAAATGCACAGGTGTTCAATGCTTCAGCAGTAATCTGGACAACAACTGGATCTGAGATTTCACATGCAGAGGGAACTCACCTGTTCTACACTTTAAAGATGAAGTGACTTGTCCAAGACTATAAAGCTAGTCGGTATCAGAACTGATAGAACCCTAGTCTTCCTGCCTTGGAGGTTAGCTCTCTATCCACTGAGCCATACACACTTCCTCTATCTATATGTTCAAGATAAAGACATTAAGACAATACCAATAATAAGCAGAGTAACTGGGTCAAGTGCCTTGAGCTGAGTTCACAAATGCTTTCAAAACAACGAAAACAATGTATGCAAAATGTATTTCTTCTTCAAAGACTATTAAGGAGCCATCCAAGTTTGGGGCTAGCCAAGTCATTTATTTTTCTTAATTCTTTCTCCCATAGCTTCTGATAATCTTATTGATTTCAGAAATGTTCCACGCTCTGCATTGTGAAGACAATGATCTATTATGAATCGGAGAACTCTGGAAGGACGACGAACTGGAAGAAATCATTTAGTGGAGACTTCTCAGAAATCCCAGCCAGAAAAAGAGATAGGTAAGGCTTGGAACCCCTAAACTAGTTCAATAAAAAGATGGAAAAGGCAAAAGAAAGTAGACATTAACTCCACTATGAGGTGACTTTCCATTTTAACTAAGGAATTAAATAGGAGAGAAAAAAAGGACATATAGAATTGTTTAATAGATCTGAAGCTTTTGCATCGTATACGCAATTCTATTGCCAAGGTTCCTGCTTGCAATGGCAAGTCAAAAAAATAAAATAAAATAAAATAAAGGAAGCTTTATGTAGAGTAATGGAGAAAAAATGTAACTGTACACAATTTTTTCACATTTTCTCTTCTCTGGTAAGTGAATTTCTATCATGCATTAAAATTCTTCCCTATTGTTCCCCCCAACCTTATTTTCTTTATTTCTATTCTTTTGGGGGGGGAGAACCTCAACAACTAATTTTCCATTTCTATCAAAAGTTACACTAAACAAAGAGTAAGTATTTTTCCAATCACAGAAAATAGCACAAATAAAAAATTCTGTTAGGCTTTCAAATTACCTTCCATTAAGTTCTAGAGTGGAAGAAGAGCAGTTAAAATCTTGATGCCATGTTTGTTGGTGATCTGTTCACATTGAATTTTAGTTTTAGTCAAATGTGTTCATAAAGCAAGGTCACTGCTACCAAATCAAGTAGGATGTTTTAAATTCAAATAAGGTCACATGCATTTATGATGCAAACTAGACCTTTATGACACAAATATTTAATACAAAAAAAAAAAGTCAAGCCAGTAATTCAAGAAAGTATTAAGTGAGCTTTACTGATAGAAGGGAACAAATAGAACTACTTCAAAATTCCTATTTTTGACCTAGAAATGTGTTTTTCTATCTGTATTTCACTTAAGTATAAAATTCTGGAAATTTATAGCATTTCAAACAAAACAATGAAAGCAGAGCCTGAAAAAGGAGCTGTTAACATTGGAGTGATTTCTGAAGGACCAATGAATCAGTCTAAGCTCTTCACATTTTCTTTTCCAATAATTTTTCCTATCTCCCCACTATCGAAGGTGTCGAGGAGTAAAATGCCAATTCATACATACATGGGTTGCCAAGGTCCTTTCTACTTCTAAGATTCTAGAATTCTGAACACATCCCTCCTCCCCTTGTTGTGGGGACTCCTCTTCATTGGCAGACTAACACTTCAGCCACCGTTTCTTCCTGTAACATTTTCATCTAGTCCCTCTAAGAATGAATGGCAGAAGATCTATAGCCAAGAGGCTGGAGGCCCTTTCCTTTGGACTTTTAACATCCCATGAGTGGTAACATGTGAGGGTTACGCTGATTTTACGACTGGTTTGTTTTTGGATGTTTCCTGGCACAGAAATCCCTTAACGATGCAGAACCTTGCCTGTGCATCAGTGCCACGATCATCCAGATTCTATTTCACATTGATCATAGGGAATTTAATCCAAGTTCTAGGGTTGCTGGGTGGGGATGGGAGTGAAAATGCTCACCGAGAATGCCATGTTAGTGGCTCAATCACAGATTTTTCGGATCACAACCTAGACTATAACTATGCCTATGGAATTCCTCCTTTGTGGTATAGTGTAACTTTAACAGACTCATCATGAATGTCTTTGGGGTATAGAAGGAGAAGAGGGCCCAGGAAGATATACTGCTGGTGGGCATGTTATGAACAAAGATCAAAGAATGAGGAAGAGAAGGGAATTAGCACTGTGCCAGCAGCGTGCTAGGACTTTTTGGAACAGGTAAGAAGAAAACTGGGAGAGAGAACAATATTATGAAAAGCAAGAGAGACTCTGGAAGGAATGGGGAAAAAACTATTTGATCTGGCGATTAAAAGACTGGCGACTGGACAGAGCAGTTTGAGCTAATAACATTGGAAGCCAGAATGCTTAAAAGTGTTGAGATGAAAGGTAATTAAGTCATCTATGATAGACAACCTTCTCAGGAAATTTACTAATACGTGGGATAGCAGCTAGCAGGGATGGACTGATCCAATGAGGATCTTTTATTTTTTGAGGATGGAGGAAACATGGACAGGACTTTGTGGGGAAATAGCTGATGTCAGAGAGGGAATGGAACACGAACATGACTTGTGGCAGAACTATTAATTGGTCCAACCATCCTGGGAAGCAATTTAGAATTAATGCTGTGATTAAAATGTCCAACCCTCTGCCACGGAGGCCCTACAGCTCGATGCATAACCCAAGGAATCTAAAGACACAAAGAAAGCACAAGCAGCACTTTTTGTGGGAATTTCTAGAAATGAAGTAGAAGCCTTCTGGTCAATGGCTAAACAAAGTGCTTCCATTTCTCCTTCGCTCTCCATATCCCTATTTCAGGTCCTAGTCACCTTTATTTCAATTACTGCAATAACTTCTTATGTGGTCTTCCCAACCATCTACCACATGGCACCAAAGAGCCATACTGAGCTAGTTCTGGCCATGGCATCCCCTGCTCCCGGTGCTTCTGTCACGAATCCCTCTGGCTGTGTGGCAAACCCAGACCAATAGCCTTTCTCACAGAGAATAGACAAATTCAAGGAATCCGCTCTCCTCCTTCCTCTACTTCCCTGCCGCAGTCCCACCCTACCTACATGTTATTTCCCTGCTCAGACTCTCCATTCTATGTTCACTAATCTGCTGCTGCTTGTTCTCCAGGGTCTTTCCCAGCTTCATGCCTTCAAGCTCCACAGATCATCCCTCCTTGGTTGGATGGATGGCTCACTTCATAGATTAGACTTTCCTGATGCCCTCAGAAGCTAGTGCCCCCTGAGTACACTCTCCCCCCAATTACCTTATAGTTACTTTGAATCTACTTTGTATTTAACTTATATGAATAAATAACGTGTGTTCTCACACAAAGGGGACTCTGTCATTCCATAATTTTCTGTTGCTAGCCAGAAAGGCACGGAAGGATTGCCATATATAGGCAAGATCATGGAATTATGTTCCAGGCAAATTCCCAAGGAAGAGGGAATTCTGTGTGGGCAGTAAGAATGCAAAGTTGCTAATGTGCCATCAAGACGTATAAACATTCAGGAGAGAAGAACAGTTCTAAAACCGACAAGCATTAAGGAAGTGTTGAGATGTACCGAGCGCAGAGGGATAGAAGAGCTAAGGCCAACAGTCCGTCCTTGCCCTCAGGGAACTTCCAGAGCCTAGAATGTGAAACAGGAAGCACCAATGGGACCCTACTTCTTCCTCTGGGAACCTGTGCAGGACGTTCTCCACCGTCTTGCCTGTATGTGCAAACATTACATGCCATTCTGGATATCAGGAGAGAATGAAGGATGCCACGTTCACACCAACATTAACAGTAAGACTTCCTGGGTGTCAGCCAAGTACATTAGGGAATTCACAGAACGGGGAAAAAAGTGATCTCTGCTCACAACCAGAACATGTGAAAGAAGACAGAATAAGACCGAGGCAATTTATATATATTTTTTTACTAACAGATCATTCCAAAAACCTGTTAAAAAAAAAAAAAAAAAAAAAAAAAAAAAAAAAAAAACAGCCCACATACCTGTATTGAAGGAGAAGCTTCTACCAAAGGAGAGTCATTTGCATTTTTTAAATTCCTTTGCTGAGCAATATATCTAATGAGAAGATTTGTTTCAGGAGAACCTCTGACTCCAATTGTGGAACGGCGTCTTGATTTTTTTAGCAAACATTTTCCTGGAAAGAAATTTTTTTTTTTTTTTTTACAACTTAGGAAACCTAAATCAGTTAACATGTTTTAATGAGATTTATTATGTTTGAGTACATAATTTTCTGCACAAAATCAGTACATGTATCAATTTTTCATAGATATTTCTGCCCCTCTTTTCAACACATGAAGAAGACTGAGCTTGCCCAGTTCAATAATCTCATAAGCATCTACTACATTCCCAGGCTTGGTGCTAGAGATACAGAGAAGAAAGTAAAATAAGTCCTTGCCCTCCAGGACCTTACATTTCTTGGAGAAATAAGTCACATATGGGTTAGCTAGGTGGCGCAGTGGATAGAGCACCAGCCCTGAATTCAGGAGGACCTGACACTTAACACCTCCTAGCTGTGTGACTCTGGGCAAGTCACTTAACCCCAGCCTCAGGGGAAAAAAAAAAAAAAAAAGAAATAAGTCACATACGTTTAGTCATATATACCAAAAACAGGCTGTAGGCTGAGGAGAGGGAGAGCAGGAAGGCACAAAGCAGCTGCAAGTACCAGAAAAGACCTAATATAAAAGATGATACTTGAGCTAAATTGTAAAGGAAATGTGAAGAAATATTGTTTATATGTTTATTATATTTTTAAAAATTATACACAGGAGAGATTCATTTGTCTTCTCTAATATGCACATAGAGACACATAGAGATGCTTAATGCTTGCTAATAATTTTGTAAGTTAAAAAAAAATTAAGCTATTTAATCCCTCAGAGTCTATGTACAGAGTACTATGTACTAAGTCTCATTCACTTAAAAATGTGCACACTGGTCAGAAAGCAATATTCAGCACAAGTAAATTTCTGGTCAAAGAATAAATTTTGAAACACATCTACTTGGATTTTAAGTTCTTGGTAATCCACTCAATACTATACATGTCCCAAAAGTCTTGGTGCATCTTTTTTTTTTTTTTTGGGGGGGGGGGCAATTAGGGTTAAGTGACTTGACCAGGGTCACACAGCTAGGAAGTGTTAAGTGTCTGAGACCAGATTTGAACTTGGATCCTCCTGAATTCAAGGCTGGTGCTCTATCCACTGCGCCACCTAGCTGCCCCTTGCAGTTTTTAAAACAAAGTTTTAAACTTAAAAAAAAAAAAACCTAAGTTTTTTGATATATCTTGAATTTACAAATTAACAAAAAATATAGATTTACTCAATTAGAAACATCCTCATTGGTATTGTTATCTATAGGGTAATCACCATTCTCCAAAGCAATCCATTCCATTTTAAGAGCATTGTAAATGTTAAGTTTTCTTTGCAGGTTGAATGAAGAAAGGAAAAAGCACTTAAGTGCTTACAAAGTGCCCAATGAACATATCCACTGCATTCAAAATTTCATCATTTGCTTAACTAATGGTCCCATGTATTGATGATGGTGCTGGCTGACAAGAGAACCTGCATTTTCTCGGTGTTAATCATTAGATCAAAATTAGCACAAGCAGCAGAGAACCATCCATACTTTGTTGCATATTAACTTTAAGAGGCTGCATTGAGTGCACAACCATCTACAAACAATATATCACGCACCAATACTCTGCTTTAGTTTTGGCTCCTAGCCTTTTTCAAATAGAAGAGTTTACCATCAATTAGAAGTGCCAAGCACAGGCTGAATAATCAGGGATAGGCACCTAGTTTTGGATAAGGATCCCAGTTGGGTCCTGCTTTCTAGAGCTCCCAAATTGGGGTGACAAAAGTACCGTGCCCCTCCTCACCACTTCTCCACTAAGATAGTATATTTAATCACTCTGGTGTGGAGGCTCTAGAAAGCAGGACCCCACAGATCCCAGCTTGCCAGCTAACTTTCTCATTAGGGAGCTAAGGCTTTGAAAAGAATTCAGCTCCAGGGCAGATCACAAGAAGCAAAGGATGGAAAAGAGCTATCAAAGGGACCCTACCTCCTCCCCACCCCCAGGCTTATCTCCAGGCAAAATGTCAAACAACTCAAGGAGACTGTCACTG
The DNA here is from genome assembly GCF_048593235.1 of Sminthopsis crassicaudata. Taxonomy (NCBI): domain Eukaryota; kingdom Metazoa; phylum Chordata; class Mammalia; order Dasyuromorphia; family Dasyuridae; genus Sminthopsis; species Sminthopsis crassicaudata. The sequence goes on along the minus strand of NC_133618.1, from coordinate 11,613,671 downwards.
GCCTGTAGAAACCTGCCAGGCAGTCTCCAAAGATTCCAGAATTAAAACTGTCCTTGCTGAGGTCAAGTGCCCTTCCTACACCAGACCTTTTCTGGGGCACAAGTAAATCAATTCTCTCCCCTTCCATCACCAAGGCCTATATCTATCTTACACATTTTCCATTCACTGACTAGTGTACTTGCTTGTTTTTTTTTTCTCTTTGGAATGGGAGCTTCGAGCACAGTGCTAGACACTTGAAGTGAATATGAATTTAGCTCACCTAGTCCAATCTTCTTCACTTTTCTGATAAGGAAACTGAGGCCCCAAAGGTGCCCAGCCCATCACTCCTCGCCTGAGCAGTGGAGCCAGAATCCCAAGTCAGGCCTCCTGGCTGCAGCCTGTCTCCATCAAACCAAGAGGATTGCGTTCATTTTCAAACTAGAGACACTCATCACACCTGCTCCTAAACAAGGAATCTGTGGCAACCCTCAACTGGCCTCAACTGCCTTTCCTTATTTTCACCCTCCGGTACACAAATCTATCTCCAAACTCCCAAGTGCCACGAACCGAACAAACTTAGGAGAAGTTCTGAAATGACAGTCACTGTGTAAAGCCACCTCCCTATTTGCTCATTTTCTCTTGGTGAATGATTACATACTGCAAGTGGACTGCAAGTGCAGAGCCATCAAGATCGGGCACAGAGCCCAGGAGGTGAGTGATAGCATCAGTCCTACCGACCTATCAGCTCCCTTTTCCTGGAGGCGGTGCTGCTCAGTACAGCCTCAAAAAGCACAACAGTGGGTCCACACTGAGTTTCAAGGCCACTAAAAAGCCCATAATTTTCCAGATCTATTGTCTATTTTTGATTCAACTTAATGCTCTAGAGCATCAGAGTCTTTTTGGATCCTAGCCTTTCCCATTTTTTTGTCATCTGCAAACCTGGTGAGTAAACCCGGTGGGGCTCTTTTTTGCAGTTATTGACAGAAATATTAAAAAGCACAGACTGCTGGGCTAGTCCACTGGAGACCTCCTGCTTGGCCAATACTGAACCATTAAAAGTTTGTCTTTGAATCTGGCTAGGCAACCAGCTCTGAATTTGTATGATTGGCAGCTTGGTACCTCAACAGACAGAATGCTAAGACTGGAGTCAGAAAGACCTGAGTTCAAATCCAGCCTTAGACATTAATGCTGTGATCTTGAACAAGTCATTTCATCCCATTTGCCTCAGTTTCTTCATCTGTCAAATGAGCTGGAAGAAGGAAATGGCAAAAATTTCAGTATCTCTGCCAAGAAAATCCCAAATGGGGTCAGGAAGAATGACTAAGAGAACTGAAAAAAACCTGTATTTAGGGTTGGTCTACATCTATAAGAGAATTTAACCAAAGCTTTGGTAAAATCCAGTACTGTCTTCATCTATCATTTCAGTAGTCATGCTTAAAAAGACAGTGGCTCACTCACTGTGGCTTCCCTTTCTGAATAGCCCTCTTATTTCTATAGTAAAAAATGATTCACAGTGTCATAGATTCAACTGTCAAAGTACTAGGATCTACATTAGAAAAAGATTTGGAGCAGCTAGGGGGGCGTAGTGGATAGAGCACCAGCCCTGAAGTCAGGAGGACCTGAGTTCAAATCTGGTTTCAGACACTTAACATTTAACTGTATGACCCTTTGCAAGTCACTTACCCTCAAATGCCTCAGCAAAAAAACAAAAGCAAACCAAAAAAATCAACACAAGAAAAGGAAGGCTCCAAAATGAAGAAATCATAGATTGTCTAAAATACTGAAGCAAGAAAATTCACATCATCTGAAAAGATCTTTTTCCTCCTCTACAGGAAAACAGACAGAAGAAATCTGATTATCTGGAGACTTATTTTACATTACAATAAACAACTCTGATAAGACTGAAGAGTCTTATGAAAGATATTTGGAATAGCAAAATAAGTTATTCCAACCAGTTACCTGTATAGGCAAGATGGTTAAAAAAAAAAAAAAAAAAAAAAAGCTGCCTGCTATTTCAAGCTCCATTCTTAAAAAGTGGCCAAGTCATTTTCTGCTCTTACCTGGTGAATTCTTCACAAAACTGTCGGGTGTAATTCCAAGCTGCTCCACTGTTATAGTGGAAAAGTTCATTGGGGTCTTAACTTTATCTGGTGTCCTGAAGGTTGGGTCTACTACTGCTTCTTGTTTGGGGTGGATTAAATGTTTCTTGTCTCCTAAGGATCTATTTTCTGAAATCCAAAGCAACACATCGTGTAGCATGTTACAGCACAAACATTTTTCAAGATTCCCAAACCCTAAATTCCAAAATAAGAAAATTGATCCCCATATACCAATACCATTAGTAACAGGTTCCTCCACTTCAAGGACATCCTTGGTTTCTGAAATGACATCCATCTAAAAAAATAAGGAATAAGACATCTATTGGAAAAATTTCAAAATGGCCCTCTGATGGAAACTTAGTTGAATTCTGAATACAATTTTCTTAATACAATTACATGGACATAAAAACAAATACATGCCTTTCCTGAGGAGAGTTTTGAATACCAAATGGGAAGGCTAGGTTGAAAAACAAATCAATTAAGTGCCAAAGGTCAAGAAGGAATTCACAAAATTGATGAAATTTCTGTAGAAGCTTTATTTATTTATTTGTTGAAGCTTTTCTTTTTGAGGTTAGAGAGAACTGAAAACTGAGGGGTACCCATCAACTGAAAAACAGCCGAACAAGTTATGACACATATACGTAATGGAATGCTACTGTGCTACATGAAATGAAGGGGGGAAACTTGGAAAGACTCCTATGATTGGTGCAGAACTAAACAAAGCCAGAAGAATTTATATGACAACATTGCTATAAGGACCTGGATCTCTGATCAATGCAAAGATAAATTACAATTGCCTAGGATTCATTATGAAATATGCTCCCCACTTCCTGACAGAGAGGTGACATGACAAAAACCTAATGAAGACTATTTTTTTTGGACATGGCTAATGGGAATGTTTTGCTTGACTATACATGTTTGTACCGGAATTTTGTTCCACTTCTTTCTCAATGGCTGGGTGAGGAGGGAAAAGGTGAGGAAGGAAAAAATAAGTTTTAAATTAAAAAGAGAAAAATTAATTAAGAATAGAAAAAGAAAAAAAAAAAAGAAACATTGAATTTGGAGTAATTTTAGCTGTTACGGAATGCTTTGATGACTTTAATCAAGACACCTGTATGTATGCCTCAGCTAGCTTGTAAGTAAATTTATTTCAGTTGCTTTTCAATCTGGTCACTGTTCATGACCTCATCAGGAATTGACTTGGCAAAGACATTAGAGTGGTTTGCCTCATGAAACTAATAGAGAAACGGCACTAATAAATAATCATGAAGTGATTGACATTCTCAGTCCCTATGAACATTCTGCCATACTACCAATCATGCCCTGTTTCTATATTTTCTATATCAAATTGTACTGAGACCTTTTGCTACTTCGAGGATCCCAGGCAACACTTGGGCTGAAGGTGTTTTAGTGACTTTACTATTAGAAAAAGCTTTGGAAAGACGCCAAACAGAATGGGATGTAAGATCTTGGGATTTGGAGCTGGAAGCAACCTTGGACATCATCTGAGAGCTTTAAGATCCATGAAGAACATCCCAGATCTTTTTTCAGCATCACAAACTAGTGAACTAAGCATGACCAACAGCCCATTATCCAGATGAGGAGCTTCAGCAACTTGTCCAGGAGCAGTTACTAAATCCTGAGCTAGGTCTGAGAGCGGGTCCTCCTGACGTTCTGCATTTTTTGCCACTACAAACAACTCCATCTGGGAAGGAGATAGAATATGTGACCTGCTCCTATGGCACATTGCCTTGGAAATGTCCTCTAGTCCCTCATCTTAATGAGGCAAAGCACTTTCATTCTATCAAGTGTCACTCAGTGCTTTGGTTCCGCTTCCAAGGAGCTTTTGATCTGAAAAGTGCTTTGCCAAGATTATAAGCAGAAGAGAGACTGGACATCAGGCTCTCCCTAGATTCATCAACACCAATGGCCTGATAGTTATTAAGAGAAACATCAACTCAGGCTGGGCTTATAAAAACGCCTCCTTGTCCATCTCCCCCCCTACTCCCTTCCTACACACTGGCACTCCATGCCTTAGCTGACTCTCCCTTGTTGTCACCTTAAATAATCCCTCACTTTAAGAGGCTGGGAGCTCAAAAGCATCTGCTCCCACAGGAAGGCTTTTCTGATTCCCCCAGATTTAGTCTGGATATAGAACACTTCCCTAACAGATCAAAAGCTCCTTAGAAGCGGAACCAAGTGGTGGGATTTCTGCCTTTTCTCCCCAGAGCCTTGAGCAGACCATGGGAATAACGGGCGTTTCATGCATCTCCAGGAGAATTTATGAAAGTTTCTCTTTTCAGTCTCTCCCCAGGAGAGTGGAGTAAATGCCATTCACCAAATCACCACTCAGTGGTTCCCATGGGCCAGACGTACATATACAAATTACCTACAAAGTAACAGGGGGGGAGATGGGGGGCAAAGGAAGGAGCTAGTAGTGACTGAGCTCTAACGGCAATTTGGGATTCCATGAGAAAGGAATATACTCCAAGGAGGAATACATAGCGGAAGATGAGCCATGGACTGTTCTGTGTGTGGAACAGTAGGTAAGAAGGTTGGCCAGGTGGGGTGAATATGACAAGGCTGAGAAGACAGGATAAAGCCAAATTGTGACCTACTAGTGGCAAAGTCTGCCTTGGATCCCAAGGCTTGTTCATAGGATGCAATGGAAACATTTGGGACAGATGAATGGATTTTGTAATGTCACTTTGGCCAACTGTGGAGGACGGACTCCAGAAGACAAGGTAGAGATGCCAATTGTGATGCTTCTGTCAACACAGCCATCCTAAAAATGATAATCACATGCATGTAGTGCCACAAGGTGCTTTTATCCATTTCTCACAAAAAAAGGAAACCGACTAGGAAGATCAATTGTCTCACCCAAGGCTCACCCAGCTAGCAAGCAGCAAGATGGGATCTGAACCCAAGCAAGCCGACTGTTGTGGGCACTCCGATAAATACTGAGCATATGTGGCGACCGCGTTAGCACCCTGGACACCTCAGAATCAGCGGAGTCAGGATAAGCAAAAGTCTTTATTCTTGGTCTTTAGTGGTACAAGTGAAGAGAGTGGACGGGTAGGATCTCTGTGACCTCACTCCCTCTTCTCTGGAAGAAGTGACCCCGGCTAGTCTCCCAGCACCTCCTGGTCCCTCCCACAATTCTCTGTATACACCAAGCATTGGGCCAGCCCAGGATAGTGGGAAGGGCCATTTTCCAAACATAATCTTATAGAGTATCGACTAACCCGTTATTAGCCTCAAGTGCTCCATTATCTGACCCCAGAGCATTGACTCAAGAGTTTCAGCCCTTCACCAGGACACCCAGAAATAGCAAAATAAAACACTAAAAGAGCTTCTGTTCTAATGGGAGAGACAACAGAAAACACCACACACCTCCAACACATAAAAACACTGCAAATCAAAAGTAATCTCAATCCAGATAGGCTTTTAAACACCCATTTAAACAGCATATAAATTCCACACCCAGTAAAGAGATAAATACAGATAAGGGGACCAGGTCAGGCAGCTTGAAAAGAGCCTGCGACTTTACAGGTACAGTGAAAGACCTGGAGGAGGAAACTCCTGGTCACAGCTGGATCATGTATTAGTCTAAGTTGGCTTAGGGGTTCTCTCAGGGTCACAGAACCCGCATGATGAGTCAGGGGCAGCTCACAGTGAAACACACAAAGTCCGGAGAGCGATGACAAGCCCGAGCTAGTGATAGAGAGAGAAACCCAGAGAGATTCAGGGAGAAAGAGACAAAGAAATTAAGAAACTGAAATTAAAGGAGAAAGATGCATGAGGAAATTAAGATACAGGAGAAACAGATGCAGACAGAAGCCCGCAGAAACACAAGATGACGCTATACAGTGAAAGAGACAGAGATGAAGATGCCCAGAGAGTCAGATGGATGGACAGGGATAAAAGAGATGCAGAGATGCGCAGAAACAAAAGAACCGGAAGGCTGCAGAGACAGATGAAAGAGTGAAAGAGACAATCAGAAGGATGCACCTGAGATTAGACAAACAGCACAGAGAGAAGCGCAGTTAGAGACACAGAATCGGAAGGTTGCAAAGAGATAAGAGATCGGTGCAAGAGATAAAAATGATAAAAGACGCACAGAGAAAATCAGACGGTCGCGCGGAGAATCGGAAGCGCGCACGGAGGTGAGAAAGCCGCCCGGGGAGCAGCGCGCAGACACTCTCAGTAAAAGGACCGACTCTCACACTCGGAGCCTGAAATGCAGACGGCGCAGGCACAAAAGGGGACCCGGACTGGATTAGTTGGGGGAGGGGGTCGGAAAAGGTTTCCCGCCGGGGGCGGAACGCCAGCTGAGTTTAGGAAGGAACGATCTAGCAAAATGGGGAAAACGAGATGCAGAAAGCAACAGCGGACAGGCATTCATTAAATGCCTGCTGCACGCCAGGCTTCGGGAAGGACAAGACAAGGAGCAGACCCGTCTCTCTTCCTCTACCTCACTTCGCTCCCCTGGTCCCCAGGCCGGCCCCGGACCCTCACCTCCAGTCTTCCGCTACTGCCATGTCCCGCCGCCAGGTTCAAACGGCCGGCAGCGTGCCCCGCCCTCTCACGAGCACCTCCGTCAGCGCGTCGGCTCTCGCGGCCAACCGTCCAGACTCCGTGTATCCATCCGCCGGCCCCCCGCGCGCCTGCGCAATCGTGGAGCCTGCCCCGCAGCCGCGAGGACTTCTTTGCCTTTTTCGGCGGAGTGATCCTTTGGCCAATCCTCCCGTCCGAGACTACTATTCCCGCCGCCTGTAGACCTTCCTTTCGGTTGGCTCCCGCGATTTCGAAAAGTAGCTTTTGGGCCAATTAAGACCGGATGCCGGGGCTCGCTAGTAGCCAATAGGCAATTTCGGACGCGTGTCGCTTCCTCGATTGGAGGACCGAGAGGAGAGAGGGGCGGGATACTGGGGCTGCCCGAGGAAAGGGTTGCTGTTCCTCCTCCTCGGGCACCCGGGCTTCTTTCGCACGACTTCGCGATTGGACCGGCGCTAGAGTCGTCACCCTCCGAGTTCCCGCCCCGAGCCTGCCTCAGCTTTCGATTGGATCTTTTCTCCGTTCCCCTTCAGCTTTCTCCCTCTGTCACGTTAAATTCGGGCCCACCCCCTCCTCCTCGTGATTGGATGAGCGGCCTCGGGTCCTGCTCGATGATTGGTCCGAGTCGCCGTCAATCTGGCTGAGGGCGGGGTGAGGGGGAAAGGCCAGGAACGGGCGGAGTAGTGGGGTGTGGAGAGTGGGAGGGGACGGCTCTCGGGGGGTGTGTGTGTGTTGGGGTCTGGGGCGGAAGGACCCCCCCCTCAGGGAGGCGGGTCAGGCTGAGGGCTGCCTCTGGGTCCGGGGTGGGTGGCGGGGGGGAGGGGGACGGCGGGGGGGTGGCGGCTCCCTCGGGACCCGGCGCGGGCAGCGCGATGAGGCGGGTCACCCTGTTCCTGAACGGCAGCCCCAAGAACGGCAAGGTGAGGGGGTGGGGCGGGAGGGGGAAGGGCGGCGGGAGGGGGAGGGGAGGGAGCTACCGGCGAGTCCAGGTGTGGGCAGGTGTGGGGCGGGGCCTCAGGACCCCGGCCGGGGAGCACGCCGCTGAGTCCGCGGCTGCAGCTCGCCCCCATTTTATAGATCGGGAAACTGAGGCTTACGGAGGCTCCTGAGGTAGCGCTGGAGGGGACCTGGTCTAGTCCTTTCGTTCTACAGCAGAGGAAACTGAGGCAGGGGGGAGGGGAAATGACTTGCCTAGGTCAGTAGTGTCCATGGGATCCTAGGATCCCCGAGGTGAAACTGGGAGAGGGGGCTCAGGCCACTGAGCCCATTTTACAGCTGAGAAAACCGAGGCCAGGGAGATAAAATAGCCTCCTCCACAAATAGGACTTCTTCCGGCATGTACAAACCCCGACGTGGCTCCCACCTTTCCAGCGTGTTCCATGCCAGCCCGGCCCAGGGGTGCTGCTCGGCTCCGACTGGGGCTCTGGGCTCGAGCTCCTCGGACTCGTCCAGTGCGCGTCTGGTCCAACCCCCGCCCCCTCCCAGGACTGCGGGTGAGGACCCCGAGATCCAGGCGGGGGAAAGTGCCCGGGCACTGCCCATCGCACCCCTTCTCCCTTTCCCCCGCCCCGGCCCCATGGCTTTTCCTGATTTCCTCCGAAATCACCTGGTGCCTGTTTGCGTGTCCCTGTAGCCTGGGCATTTCCACGCCCGCACACGTCCGTGGCCAGCCGCCCGGGTGTAATTGAGAGCGGTCTGGGGCCTTGGACAAGTGAGGGACTGGCAAGGTGATACTTTGTAGCCGGCTGCTACCGCAGACGCGCCACAGAGAAACATCTCCGCGCTCGGGGGCTTTTCCTCCCTCTGGAAACATTGAAGCCACTCTTAAGCATTTCCGAACTGAAGGAAAAGTCTGGGGGGGGAGGGAGGGGTGGGCGTGGCACGAGGACGGAGGCCTGCGGCAGTGCTTGCTCTCCCTGTGGAGCCTTCCACCTCTTGGAGCTGTCATTTCTGCTGGAGGGCCCCGGAGAATTACTCGGCCTTGGTCCCCGAGGGGTTAAAGCAGACCCTGGCTCTTTGCATCCCCATCTCCCCCTTCCCAGGCCAGCAGTCCACGTACTACTCCATGGAGCATCCCAAGTTTAGTGCTAATTAGCAGCCTGACTTCCTGCTAGGAGAGAGAGGATCTGCTCCAGAGCCAGCGTTTCCTTGTAGAGCTTTGGATTTGGAGGCAGATGGGTTAAATCTTGCCTCTGTCTCTACTTCTAGTCTTCAGTCTGATTCCTCTCCGGGATTTACTGGAGTGCTGTCTACCATTTCCTTCTCCAGCTCATTTGACAGATGAGGAAACTGAGACAAGGTGAAATGACCTGCCCACAAGTTAATGTCTGAGGCTGGATTTGAATCCAAGTGCAGCCCTGAGCTGCTCTTCCATAAATCACTTTTATCTGATAAAGTCCGGCTTTGGATTGAAATGACCTCCTACGGCCCCTAAGTGGTAATCATTTCATCTTTAATGTTCCTGATCTAGAAAACCCTGATATTCCTTGCACTGAGAATAGTGACTAGAAGAAGCTGGTGCACTTAAATGTTAGAAAGACCTGGATTGCAGTTTCTTGGGACAATCCGTGGGCTCTGGGGAAGGCCCTAAACCTCTCAGAGGCTTCTGGGAACTCCGTCTTGGTCATGTTCTTTTCTCTAAATTGTATTCGTTCTCTTGGAGCAGGTTTCTTGGGGAGCATAACAGGTCTTGTTCTAATCTGCTTTGGGGAATGGAGAAAATCTCCCATCTCAATCTAGTAAATCCACTTACCTCACAATTGTTTTTATAGCAACTACATAAACCTGACAAGCCCCTGACAGATGTGAAGTGGAAGGACGCAATCCTATCCTAACTTATTGGGAGGATAATTGGGGGAGGGGAGACAATAAGGACTTCCACAGCACCTACTGTGTGCTAAGCACTGGATCCTCAAATACTAGGGAAGATATGTGCTGTAATATTCCCCTTTTACAGGTAGGGAAATGAAGGTAGAGAGATGGTGACTTGCCTAGGATCACACAGCTAGCAAGTGTAAATGGTCGGATTTGATTTGTCTTCCTGACTCCAGGCTCCTGTTCCATCTTCTGTAGCTGCCTTCCCGCCTTCAGGGAACATTAGGTATCTAGTTCAAACTCTGCTTTTACAAGAACTGATTGAGAAGATGTGTGCTGTAATATTCCCCTTCTACAGATAGGGAAACGAAGGTAGAGAGGTGGTGCCCAGAGTCACGTAGATGGTTGTAGAAGCAGTAGTATCGGTATAGGGTTTTATTGAGATTGTTCTTTAGCTCCCTTCCCTAACAAACCAAGGTTAATGTGACTTTTATGGTTTTGTTTTGTAATTTTTTTTGTCTTTACATTTTTGAAAAATACTTGGAATATGCCTAAGTCCAATTTGAGTGGGGCCACTGGCTTTTATTAAACTTTATTGGGTCTGCTGTGCTGCTGAGCCCTGGGCATCCTGCCCTCTGGGTGTTCACTTTCCAATTCTGAGCAAAGTATCTTAGATAATAAGACTTAATGCAGAGAAGATACTAAGGACCAGGAAAGGCCTCCTACCTGAGAGAATTGGGGGCCAGTCTTTAAGGAAGCCTAAAGTTAGAGAGCTGAGCTTTCCAACCTTGGCCACTGCCAGGGCATTTGAAGACCTGTTGCCAGGCTGTTGTAGTTGGCTTGTAGAGAGCCAAGAGCTTGGATTGTTAATGTTAGCAGGGAGCCTTGTGTGCCCATGGCTGGGGGAAGAGGAAAGAGGGTGAGAAGATGATCCTTTGCAGGAAGGATTCTGGTGGGGAGAGATTTGAGGCACTGAGATTAGAAAGTGATTGCATTGGATTTGGCTGCTGTAAGGAGGCCTTAATCTGGAGCTGTGGTTATGTAATGAAGGGAAAGGGGACATGTTGCAAAGATAAAAACAAGATTTGGCCCATGACAAAACAACATTTGAGTCTGGCACAGAGTGGGGTAGTGTGTGTGTGTGTGTGGGGGGGGTGAAATCTGCCTTTGACCTCTCATGGTTTGTGGGATTGACATTTGCTTCCCCCCCATTCTTTGTGCCCCTTAAGGAAGTGTGACATCTAAGATTTTTTAATCAAATATATATTTTCCAGAAATCGTCCTGTTCCTACATTCTTGCCTTACCCATCCCTGGAAACTGTTGATCTTTGGGAAGATTTTTTTGTATAGAAATATATGTTAGGTCTCTGAATGGCAGAAAGGAGAAATTGGATCTTTAGAAGTTGATTTGTCTCTGTATGATCAGGAAACCAGGGGAGTTTCACAGCTAGATTGAAAACTAGTATTTGTAGGGGGCAATGAGTTTGCAGTTTGAACTACAACTTGGTTCATTGATTAGAACAGCGTTCTAATCAATGGAATTGACATTACTTACTACCATAATTCAAAGACAGGGTTGCAGTTATTAGTGAAAGTTCTTTGATTTTCATAAATATTAAACTTACACATGGTTAAGTTAACCATTCTCTTTGAATCTAACTTTTTCTTTTAGTCTTGCATAAATCAATCTTTTTCAGCATTCAGCTTACTTTTACATAGGTCTTTCCAAGTACAAATATAAAATCAAACCAAATTAATAATGAGGGTGGGGTGTTATTATTTTTTTAATGTTCGACATCCAGAGTATGGTAATGAAATATTAAAGAAGACAATTCTGTGCTGCTTTAATTTGGTCTAAAGTTTTCATCTTTGAGCTGCTTTTTGCAGATGCCTTTTTCTCTTATTCAAAATATGAAACTACTGTATTGTCCCTGGAAAAAATGACTTAGTACATCCAGAGCCACAGAACATTTTTGTCCCTAGTAACAGGCCTGAGATCAACCTTTTGCTTATCTAACGTTTCTGGTATGTTGCTGCTGGTGAAATGCCAACTGGCGAAGTCAAAATCCAAGGCCTGTTCGTGAAGACTTAACTATATTTTTCATCTTCATGGAATCAGAAGGGAATTTTTTTGTTTAAATTTTTTTAATACCAAAATTGATTGAGGTATTCTCATTTATCTTTTCAAAGGTGTTACTTTTTTCTTTAAAAAAAGGTCATGAAACTTTTAAGATTTTGGATTAGGAATAAAAGCTTATTTACTTTTCTTTTCACTTTTTATCTTCAGAGAATTTTAGGATACCAATCAGCATTTTCCAAGTTTTATAGTAGAATATTTCCAGATGTGGCTAACTTTATTCCAGAGGGATTATTCTAGTAAAAGATGGAGATAATTGATATTGCAATGAAGCCTAAAAAAGAAATTATGCTATAAAACCCTAGTTAACTCTTTTGTGTAAAATATCTTAAGATTTCTTCTATCAGAAATTTTTTTGTCATTTAAAAAAATGATTAGCGTCATGAAAATGTTTAGCGTGACTGCAGATGTATAATCTATATCAAATTGCTTGCCTTCTGAAGGGGGAAGGGTAAGAATTTACAACTCAAAAGCAAACTTTAAAAAATTTTGTTTACATGTAACTATGAAGAAAAATTTTTAAATGAAAAAAGAAATGATTATCAAATTAAAGTTGTAGTTTCTTTTTTAATGAGACCCCGAACTGCTTAGTTTTCTTTCATAGATACAACTGACATTTGTGCATGCCCTTGGTCCAGATCTTAAACTCACTGTGATGACAATAGAGCTCATCCTTCTCCACTGCCCAGACGTTCCCTCATCCTAATTCAAGGAGGCCACTCTTTGTAGTCACTTTGTTGTCATTGTTGACTCCTTACTTTCAGGGCCTATGTGCAATCTTGTGGCAAGTGCTGTCAGTTTTATCTTAGTAACATCTATAAATCTCCCCACCCTGCTCAGGCCCTCACTCTCATGCTTGGTCTACTTCCATCACCTGATGGTTGGTTTCACTTTTTCAAATCTCTCTCTATTGGAATAACCTTCTCCATTTACCTGAGATCTTCCTAAAACTCAGGTCTGATATCTTACTCCCCTAATCAATAAATAACTCCTCAGCTCCAAGATCAAATACAAAATCTTCTGTTTGATGTTCAGAGCCCTTTATAATCTGATCCTTTCCAACCTCGGCAGTTTTTCAGCTTACTTCTTTGGCAATGTCACAAAATCCAGTGTCACTGGCCTTTTGGCACTCCCATGAGTAAGACATTTCAAATCTGGACTCTGGGCATTTTAACTGACCACTCATGCCTAGAATACCCTTCCTCCCCATCTCCACCTCCTGGCTCCCTTCCAGCTAAAATCCCACCTTTGGCAAGACTCACCTTAATGTTAATAATACCTTCCCTCTGTTGCTTCTTTCCAGTTTAGCCTGTATTTATCTTGTTCCTGCAGTTATTTGCATGTTTTCTCTCTTAAAAGATTGTGAGCCTATCTAGGGCAAGGAATAACTTTTTTGCCTTTCTGACTTTTAGCACAATGTGGGGTACACAGTAGGCACTTTATACATATTTCTTGACTGACCTTTCTATGTGGAGCTCCCCTTTTTGGAAAGTCCCTGCACTTGTACAAATAGACCACTTCTGGGTAAGAATTTTAGAAGAACATTAGGATACTGAAAGATTTGAACCTGGTTCCAAGGCTGCTACTCTGTCCTCTACTGTGTTGCCTCTAGATAGTTAAATATTGCTTTACAATCACTTTACATACTGAGGTTTAATAGAATATATTTTATCTCCATTTAATTTAGGAGGAGAAAATCCAGAGGTTAACTAGGCCATCTGCCACATAGCAACTGAATGGCAAGTGGGACTCCTCCCCGATTTGGAACTTTCTATTGCTATTTTATGCTGCCTCATTTCTCTAGGAAAGAGATGAAATGTAGCTAGTATTACTAAGATGATGAAAATTATTCACTGAGAGATCATTAGAACAAAAGTCGGCTATTCTACCTCAGCCATAATAGCTGGGTTATTTTCATCCTTCCCTCATTTTACATCCCTTCCTCCATTCTCACCCTCTCCAAAGGTCACATCTTAAAAATCAGTTCCATTGATCTGAAAGTCCTGAGACTTTTGATATCTTAGAAATTGGCTTAAGATCATTCCCAGGTCTGACAAATCTCAGTTGAGGTAGCTCCGCTTGTTTTCTGCAAGTTTTGGTAACAGTGAGCCCAGATAGCTGCACGCATAGAGCTGCTCTCCCAGCCCAGGGTCCTTCTGCAGACTCTCTGCATCATGAGCATGATTCCTATTTCTGGGGGATTTCTGTATGTTTTAAGTGTTTTAACTTAAGGCATTCTGCATTAGTGAAAATAACCTCTTCTTCTCCCCCTTCCCCCTTTTCTCTACTACTTTGATGTTTTTTTAAATAACCTAGCAAGGAGTGTTTCCTGTTTAGGTCATATTTCGTTATTTGTGTTAATAAGCACAAAGTTTAGAACTTTTGTTTAGGTAAAATAGCAGGAACCTGAAGGTTTTCCTTATTGCACCATTTCCAATTGAATATTGGGCAAAAGAAAGCAAAGAGTGCTGTAGCATTATTATCCTTTTCATAAGCAAACATGATCTTGAGACTTGTTTATTTTACTAATTACACAGAAGTCAAGGAAAGTGATCATATGTAGAAACATGTAACTTGGTCTTGGGTGAGTTTGTTAGCGTTATGGAACATGGCCTCTAAGGACCCTTCCAGCATTAGATCTAAACGCTATAAATACTGATTGACAGAGAACAATAAAATCTTCATGATATCTGTGTGTATATTTCAACTTTTAAGCTCCAATAATTGAGGATTTATTTGTGAATACAATCTGTAAATGCATTTAAAATATATACAGTTGTCCCAACTGCCAGGGCTGCTGGCTCAGCCAAAAGAAGGATGTATTCTGGTCAGTTACATAACGAAGCCTCATAAACTGTAGTAGATTAGCTTTGAAATGTAATCTCCAGATTTCTTTCCAGAGACGAAGTGTTTACTCTGCATACATCATTCCCTTTGCCAAGTGCTAGAGATAGATCCAGGTTTGGAAATGGCCGGATTCCTGCTGTCCAGCAGCTGCCCACCCCATGTATAGAGAGGGAAGCAGAATGGAAGGTAGGGTGTGGGGGCAATAGATGAAAGGACAGAACAGTCTTCTCTCATTTCCCTTATTCCCAAACTCAGCATTTTTCTTTTTAAGTTATTTTTCTTATAACTTATTGAATTGAATTATAAGTTAAAAGTCAAACAGAAATCACAGACCATTCTTATGTTGTTTCCATTACTAGAGATCTATTGAATGTTTCCTAATTACTTATTGGAACTAATCCTAGCAGGTTTGTCTAGGAAAAGGACATTATGAATATTCTTAAGACTATCTGTGCCTCTGTTCTACCCCAAATTTGCAGGCTCATTCACTAGAGAGCAGAATGGAGAGCTTTCTGAACTTGGAATCAGGAAAACCCGAGTTCAAATGTGGTTACCTATTAGCTGTGTGAGCTGTATGAGCCTGACCAAATCACTGAGCTTTTCTAAGAATCTAAGATGATCCTCATCTGTAAAATGGGACTAATAATAGCATTTGTCTCCCACGGAGACGTTCTGAAGATCAAAAGAGATCAGACTATTTCTAAAGTAGTTTGCAAGCCTCAAAGCACTATATAAATGCTATAAATGAACTTGATTTGTGTCATGACCATCCTTTCTATATAGATAAGGAAACCGAGGTAGGCAGAGATAAGTGATTTGCTTCTGAGGCCACATTTGAGCTCGTCTTTCTGTCATAGTGTTTAAGATCACTATAAAATGCCATTGATTCTTTTTCAGATAAATACTTTTTAGAATCAAAAGAACGGCCTTCTTTTTGAAACATTTTCTTCTTGCTATATCAAAGCACTTTCTTCATATGTTAAACCCCTAAATTCTAAAGTTTGAAGTCAGCAAGCATTTATTCTGTGCCTACTATGTGCTGTCCCCGAACTGCCAAAGTGCTAGAGGTTCAAAGAAATTAATAAAGATAAAAACTACCCTTGATCTGAAGGTCATTTTAAAAAGTTCTAATGTTCAATCTAGTTTATATTCAACGTCAAGGGGAGAATTTGAGCATGTCTGTTAAAACAGATTGCCCATCAGAAATGTGGCTCATGATATTAACTAAATTGATCCATAAAATTACACTGGGAGTGACAAACTATGCAAAACAGCATGGGTTAAGACTCCATTGCCCTAGCTTTGGGGGATTGTAAACATGGCAGGTCTCTGCTATGATTGGTTTCTGTTTTAGACCACTTTTCTAGAACTGGTAGTCCATGAGATGTTTTGTTTTATGAGTGATTCCCAACTGCTAGACTTCATCTAATTAATGTATTTGTCCAAATTATAAGCTCTAGGGAAACCGATGAATTTTAGACTAATCAAAAATAGCTGACCCTGCTAAAAATTGAGCTGGTTGCTTCTCCAGCATTGAAACTGGCTCATAAAACTTTAAAACAAACATTTAGCCAAGTTGAGCCTCCCATTTTCAATGACACCAGAGATATTTTCAAGATCTCAAGGGCTGATCCAGAACATAAAGCTAAATTAAATATAACACTCAGAAGCATACTTGTTCAGTCATGCATATCAGCCTTGCCTTTAGCTATTTGCCTGTGTACTTTAGAGCTAATAATTTATGACAGTCTAAAGCCAGAGAATGTTGACCCATTCAGTACTAGCTACTTGGTTATAGTAGAAATTGAGTTGGAAAAAATTTTGTGGCATAATAAATATAGGATTGTACGTGTTGTGACTCACCTAAGTGAGATGTTCTAACCCAGTTCTCACTTTGGGCTTTGTTTTGGAATGGTTTTGTTCCATAGAAGAAGGCCCCTCTTGGGCTCTGGTTGCCCCATGAATCAGATTTTACTGTGGTGGGTGGATTTTTTGGTTTATGATAGATTTTTCTGTTGCAGGCATTAATCTGACTTGAACATAGGAGAAAGGATGGAAACAGCCCAACTCCTAACCTCAAACCAGCTAATTGGTTTTGAAAGAGATTGTATGGACTTCAAGCAGTTTGTTATTGAAGGGTCTATACTGAGCAGTTGCTAGGACATCTGGTTTTAACCTAGAATTAATGTGCTTATTTCTGCATACTGTTCTTTATTTCGTCCTCTTCTTTAGAGGAGTGATGTGGAGCTCTTTTTGTTTAGAGAATCACTGACTTTCAAATGAGATTTCCATGGAAGGAAAAAGCAAACTAATTTCATTGGAGTACTTTTCTCTCTTTTGAGTGATGAGCATTGAAGAATACAGAACATAAAAAATCAACTTTTTTATTGAAGAAGAGGAACATACGTTTTGATTTTGACAGATATTTCAAAAAAAATACTGGATGTATTGCCATATATGTCGGTCAATGAAGCAATGAAAGGAATAAATGAAGAGAGCCTAAAAGACAAGAAAAATTAAGGGGGGGTGGGTGGAGATTCAACTGCAGAGAGGACAAAAGATTTTTTATATATATATGTGTGTGTGTATATATATATATATATATATATATATATATATATATATATATATACACACACACACACACACACACACACACACACACACACACACACACAGAAGGAGAAAGGAGAAAGGAAGGAGTACAGATTGATGGTCAGGAGCTTCTGAAACAGACCAACATTCTGACTTTGTCCCAAGGGGAATCAGGGCCCTGTACTGGTTTGCATTAGAATCTTACTATGACTCAACCATTCATAGAATCTGGAAGTTGATCATTCTGGCTCTTCCTGTTTCCCTTCTAATCACATAATATTTACTGTTCTCCAGTTGTCCTCTTACTAGCTGTTTTTAAAGAAGGTGCTTGCTCTACCCCAAATTGACTTTTTTTAAACCATACTGTGCAAGCTACCATCAATCATTCTACTGTGGTTCCACCTAATTATATTATAGTTACTTATGTACATGTAATAGCATACACAGTCAGCATCCTCTGCTTCCCCCCTCTCCCTCCACAAAAACAAATGGTCGACTCTTTTAGAGCAGAGACAGTTTGGTTTTTGTATCTCTCATATCTGACACACTACTTTCCATATAATAGACACTAACCAAATGCTTATTGAATTGAATATCCTTGCTTTCAGGATAAAATTAGGTCCATAGGGAAATTCCCCACCCTTTATTTGGTATTTGTAGATGTTTTCAGTCATCTCAGATACATGTTGATTGATTGGTGATATAGAATTATATTTACATCTGTTTTCCACGTCCTTCCTACTCCGTCCTTTTTCTATATTCCCCTTTTCAGCTGGAAGACAAACTAGCCCCACTATCCCAGAGTAAAGAATATTTGTTATGGGCCAGAACTCTGAACTTGAAACAAAGAATTCTTACAAGGTATTAAGTCAGTGGAATTGATAGAGACAATTGTTATAATTTAGCATAGTTCAGTATGATTGATTTAATTCTACAAGGAGATGTTATGGGCCAGAACTTGAAACAAGATACTAAGTGGAATTGAGGAGACACTGGTTAAATCTAATTTAGCATTCATTTCATCCTACAACAAATAATGGTTTCCTCGTGATATAATGATTGGTGTTTACTAAGTGTGGAGCATTTAAGGGAGAAGCTCTCAGGGCCAGGAGAGACAAGCAGACAGAAGTCTGGAGGCTGGAGCACAAACCCTTGGACTTAGACAGATTCATCCCATGTCACACCACCTTGGTGGCAGGCTCTCCTTCGTTTCTCCATTGAAACCAAGACTCCTGAAGGCCCCCAGAAAACTAGCCGAGCCCCAAGTGAAGGAGTTAAGACTTTGAAGGAGACAATAAAGGATTTGGACTTTAACCCCTGGCTACTCGTGTGGTGATTAGTGAACTGAAACGAAGGCTGCTGCTCCCAGAGACCCCAAGAAAACTTCAACAGAGAACATTACATTTTAAAGAGAATATTACAAACCTGTTATGACTCTCAGCCCCATTTCCCCTTTTCAATAGTCATGAACCTGAGTACTTTCCTCCCTCAAATCCTTCATTTCTTCTCTCTCTTCCTCCCAAAGAATCCTCCATAAATCCTGATCAAATGAGCATGGAATTTTTGACTACAGTCAGATTCCTGAGTTCAAATTTGGCCTTAAACTGCATAACCCTGGACAAATCACTTTACCTTCGTTGCCTCAGTTTCCTCATCTGTAAAATGAGTTGGAGGGGTAAATCACAAATCAGTCTGGGGTATCTACCAAGAAAACCCCAAACAGGGTCATGAAGAATCAGAAACTGAAAAGCAAGTAATTCATTTAGTTGTTTCCTGACAACCAGGTTCCTTCATGTATCTACAGTTATGACTCTTGCACTGGTTTGGTTAGTTGATCCTCATTCTGGTGCAAATGGATTTTATTCATAGAGTAATGATACTGATTAGTTAACAAAATGTTTTCTTTACAGGTGGTTGCCGTCTATGGAACTTTATCAGACTTGCTTTCTGTGGCCAGCAATAAGCTTGGAATCAAAGCAACAAGTGTGTATAATGGAAAAGGTGGACTGATTGATGATATTGCTTTGATCAGGTAATTTTTGTCAATAAAATTCGGCTTTGTGCTGCAGATTACAATTTGTCCTTTCTAATTAGCTAGTTGCTTCTCTTAAAAAATACCCTAAACCAGGGCTTCTTAAACTTTTTCTACTCATGACCCCTCTTTGAGAAATGACCCCAGGTATAGAAGTATATAAATAGGTGTACAAATGAAACTGCTGATAATAAATCATAATTTCATAACTTCCACATTCAATTATGAAATCCCATATGGGGTCACAAATCAGTTTTAAAAACTGGGTTTTAATCCATGAGGGTGAACCCTGACATAAAATGGGCCTTTGTAATCCTTGTAGCTACGTGTATGTGTGTGTGTATGTGTGTGTGCACGTACATGCTGTTAAAAGAATGAAAATGAGTGCCTTTTTGGCATTTCAATCAACATTGCAGTTGAATTAATGTATTTAGATTTTTCTGAGAGTTTATGTAATTGTTTTCTTTACCACCAGAGACATAATATTCAGCAAATATCTTCTCTCTGCTGTTAGAATATAAACTCTTTGTAAGTAGGGATTTATTTTAATTTTTGGTATTTGTATGCATATTGCCTAGGATTGTCACATAGGAGGCACTTAATGTAAGCTCATTTTTTGCTTTGCAATTCAATTATATAAGTCAGCATTGCAGTGAAAATGTAATCTGTGGTCAAGTGAGAAGAATATGAGCTGTAGTCAGTCAGTCCAGTGATTTCTAAGTCATTGTAGCTCTTTAAATTCTAAGATGCTGATACCTTGGCTCAAGTGCTGGCCAAAGGCTTTGGAGTGATCTTGACTCTCATTTTTAGAAGTTGCTGTAGTGTCGTTGAGCATGACCCATTGAATTTAGCATCATTCCAAAAACAGGACTTCTTAATGGAAATGTAAACTCTTCCAGAACAGTATTTCTGCAAAGTAAGATTACTGACTCTAGGTCTCACAGTCCTCTCTCAATGATACACACTAGTGGAGAGAGTATAGGCAAAGGTCATCTTAGACAGTGGCAACACCCATCTCACCCACATTGGAGGCAAGTGAGTCTTAGGAGGTTGGCAGTAGGGGAGTAGATTTATTTCATTATTGCTTTTTTTTTTTTTTTCCTTAATGAGCTTTTTATTAACAGATGGTTTGATTAATCCAGAAGTATACATATAGATAGGTAGATGGAGAGGAGAAATAGATGTGTCTAATAAGGGGGGAAAAATGTCCAGGGATTTAAAATGAAATATGGAAAAGAGTTATAAGATGGTTATAATTTTAACCATGTCCTTGGAATGCATTGTATTTTTAAAGTTGATGAAATTTGGATTCAATATTTCAAATTCAACAGGTGGCAAAAGCCAGTCTTAACATTGAGGAAAATTTATTTGACCTGTAGACATTAGTATATATGATGTCAAGAATTATCTAACACATGGGTTCTTAACTTTTTAAAGAAAAACATTTTAAAACTGTTTTTAAGTATATTTGATTTTTCTATTAATGCTATCTACTTTATGCATTTAAATTTTTCTCTGATTAAAAATCTGTAGGCTTCATCAAATTGCCAAAAAAAAAAAAAAAAAAAAGCCAAGATACAAGGCCAAGAATCTTGGCTCCAACAACCAAACTTGTTAGTAACTACTATGATTTTAGAATCCAACTCAACTAAACTGTACTAACAAGATCTTTTTTCCCTCCAGAGATGATGATGTTCTCTTTGTATGTGAAGGAGAGCCATTTATTGGTAAGTGACCTAGAAGCTAAGCTCTCTTTTGAGAAAATGAAAGACAAAATGTTGTTATTGGGCAAAATTGGGCATTGAAAAGGATCTTTTCTCAGAGTATATTTCAGACTAGAGATGGTCATTTTTTTGGTTGGGAATGACTTTATGTGTTTAAAAATGTTGGGAATAAGCCTACAAATCAGAAACAAGGTTAATCTGTTTTTAGAAAGTTTAACTTAATTTTCAGATTTTTTTTTTTTGGCAGTGATATTATGGATATTTCTTTAACTACATTTTGTTTTCATGGCTGTACTTGTATATGCTATAGCAAATGCTTGTCTTCTCAATGAAGAGGGAGGGAAAAGAAGGGAAAATATTTGAAACTCAAATTTTTTTAAAATGTTAAGAATTGTTTTCATATGAAATTAGGAAAAATAGTAATTTTTCAAAAACCTCATTTTAAAATAGTTTTATATAAGTGACTTTTCTTTCAGACAATGTAGTCGATGGCAAAAATCTTAGGAAAAAATGTTTTATGTTCAAAAGAAATGAAATTTTGTCTTTTGAACAAAACACTTTAAGGTTACAATAAGATATTATTTCAATAAAAATTTTATAAGCGGTTATGACTGAGAAAGCAATTGAATGGATCACTTTAAAGCCAGTCTTAAGGTAGGAGCTAGGGACCTCCAGAGCTAGGGAGGAGCTTGGGACAAAGAGGCTGCTGAAGGGTCCGATGGGACAGAGATAAAACTAGGCTTGGTTGATTTCAAAACTTTGCTTTGACTTTGGGAAAGAAGGAGCAAATTCTCCTTGACTTCTCTTGTTCTTAGCATAGTTTTGAAAACCATGTAGATTATAACTTTTGTGGAGCAGTCTAGAGACTGCTATATTTCTAACACTGTTTCTATGGAAGGTCCATTCCTAGTTCCAATTACATTACAGTTTTGGGAAACCCAACCTGCTTATACATTAGGACTTTCTTGTACCTCTTCTCTGCTCCATTTTCTCCATCTCTGGGACATCAGACCCCTTACCTCTTATTTCCAAATTTGGGATAATTATGGCATTCTCTCTTGTCCAGAGCTGAGGATAATTAGGTCCCATAAGGAATCTTGATTTCCTTAGGGAACCACCAGACAAGGCCAGGGTCATCTTGTCTTCTTTCTTTCCTCTGCAGATCCACAGACAGATATGAAACTTCCTGAAGGACCAACAGGAGCTCACACAGACTGGCTAACTCTAAATGTAGGAGGACGGTACTTTACAACCACAAGGTAGGAATATGCCTCCTTAATTCTTTTTAAACAGTAGTAGACTTCTAAGGTTCTTTGAATTTATGTTATTTACTGCTTCCCAACTCCCTTAAAAGCTCTTTGAATAAACAGCAGCCAAAAACCAGTTTACTGACTCTGAGAATGGTTGGACTACAGACGGCTGTTATTTGGGAGAGCTTTGGTCTGACCCATTCATTTTACAGCAAAGAAACTGAGGCAGTGGAAGTAAAACACTTTATGTCCAAGTCAGGGCTTTTTAAACTTTCTGCACTCATGACTCTTTTTCACCTGAGAAATTTTACATTTTGGGGATATATAGCTCTATAAAATAGGTTTACAGCCCAAATGTTTACTGGCAATAAATCATAATTTCCTAACTTCCACATTTTGTTACATGATCCCATATGAGGTTGCAACCCACAGTTTAAACACCTTTGGTCTAAGCTCTCAGAAAGCAAAAATGATCAAAGACTTCCTGTTGTCCGGGGAGGATTCCTTCCTGGACTTTTTTCAGAGAGAATGTAAGAAGTGGGACAGAGCAGGCTCTCTGTGGTCATGAATTATGCTTCTGAAATGCACTGTCTCGTTTAGGACAGATAGAAGTGGTAGCAGCCATTCCACTTGTAGAGGGAAAGGCTTCAGCTGCTTTCTGAAGTGGCAGTGAGCTCCCACGTTGGGTTGTGAGAGCCTCCCAGGAGGATCAATCCAGGGAAATGCCAATCCAAGTTAGGAGTTGCAGAAATGGCAGTTCACTTGCTGTTCTTGTCTCTAAGCATTATCCCTAACAGGTCTGATCATGTGCCATCTTGAGAGAGTAACTAGACTCTTGACTAAATTTGATTCTTTATAAAGGCAAAGAAAAACTCATATTTTTTTTCCCTTTGAATTCTTAGGAGCACTTTAGTGAATAAAGAACCTGACAGTATGCTGGCCCACATGTTTAAGGACAAAGGTGAGAGAACATGGCTTTCCAGACTTTGGGAGATCGGTGATGGCTTATAACACTGATATACTTTGCCACTTCATGTCATGAGCAGCTCTTGGAAGAATTAAAAAAACTCATGTTACTATATATTTTATTTTCTAAAATCTTAGGTTTTTATTTATTTATTTTTGGTTTGGTTTGTTTTAATGGGACCACAGGTGCCTGGGGAAATAAACAAGATCACAGGGGAGCTTTCCTAATTGACAGAAGTCCTGAGTATTTTGAACCTATTCTGAACTACCTACGTCATGGACAGCTCATTGTAAATGATGGCATTAATTTATTGGGTAAGTCAGGGGTTTAACTACCTTTAAAATCCTCATAATTCAGGAACTTTGGGGGGCTTTGTGCTTTTTTTTGCCCACCATGGTAAAATTTCCTTACTTAAACAAAAGGCTAATATTCACCTGGACTATGCCCACAAAATGCACACTCTAGCCCAGCCCAGGAAATTTGAAGGGTCTAGAGATGGGGCACTGGGCTGTTTGCTGAGGTCTGGCTAGCCTGGTGGAGCTCCAAGAGTTGCTAACAGGCTCTGCTGAACCAAGGTGGCTACAGAGAGGAGAGGTGGGCCCCACTGCCAACATAGGCCCTGCTCATCCTGGTGCCAAGCACAGAGGCCTGAAGCTTTGCAGTGATCTTTTGCTGTCTCATAGTCGTCCTTCCATTCTGCCTGTGGAGCAAAACAGTGGGAACCAGGGTATCTGATTTGGTTCTGATCCAGAAAATAGCTTCCCAGTACTCTGGTGGATCTATGATTTCTACCTTCCCAAAGCCAACCTATTCCATCCCATTTGCTCCAAGGAAAGTCCTGATGTTAAACTGAAATCGGATGGGTTAGAGCTTCCTTTTCCTGTCCCCTCACACCTCAGGCCATTCTTCTTTCTTAGCCAGCCTCAGTCACAGAATGGAATCAAAGACCTCAGTTTAAAAAGGCTGAAGTCTCCCACTATATTCAGGGCCATCTCCAACCATCTTGATTTCTATCTGGCCAATGGACCAGATGATTCTGGAGGGGAAAGGGAGGCAGGTGACCTTGCACAGCCTCCCCCACTTCAGCCCAGTTCACTTGTGTCAAAGCAACACCTTCCAGATGCCATGATCCCCTTCAGTATGAGCAACACACAATAACAGCAATCCCTCCTCCTCTTCTATATCTCCTGGGAAAGAACAAATGTCCCTTCCCTCTTTCATGAGATACCTTTTGGTATGATTCCTTTTTTTTTTTTTTTTTTTTTGCCCCCAAACAACATTTTTCTCCCCTCCTCCATCCCTTATCTTTTTTCAGCCACCAGCATTTATTAAGTGATTAATTTATGCCAGGCACTCTACTAAGCATTGAGGATACCCATACAAACAAAAAGACAGCCCCAGCTCCCAAGGAGTTTACAGCTTAATGGGTGAAGACACCATTCCCAAGGGAGGTGGACCAAAGAGGCGGGAGTCAGTGGCAGGGGAGACAGCAGTACATGTATTTGAAAAATCCAGATGATTGAATTTCCTGTACAGACATCCAAGGCTCTTTAGACAAATCCCAAGCCCTACCCTTTACCTTCTTATAAGAAAATTTTCTGTGTGTCTTAAGAATTTAGCTTTTGAGATCTTTTCACCACTTTTTCTGCAAAGCATTTCTTGATCTCCCAATTGTTAGTATATTTTCTCCCAAAATTACTGGTATAGAAGAAAAATGATTAAATAAATTCCCTACATTTTATGCATGTATGCCAGAAACAATTTTTTTTTTTTATTATATATATATATATATTTTATAATATTATCCCTTGTATTCATTTTTCCAAATTACCCCCCCTCCCTTATTCCCTCCCCCCGACGACAGGCAATACCATACATTTTACATGTGTTACAATATAGTCTAAGTACAATACATGTGTGTGAATATCATTTTCTTGTTGCACAATAAACATTAGAATCCGAAGGTACATGCAACCTGGGCAGACAGATATTAGTGCTAACAATTTACATTCACTACCCAGTTTTTCTTCTCTGGGTGTAGCTACCTCTGTCCATCATTGATCAACTGGAAGTGAGTTGGATCTTCTTTATGTTGAAGATTTCCACTTCCATCAGAATACATCCTCATACAGTATCGTTGTTGAAGTATACAGTGATCTTCTGGTTCTGCTCATTTCACTCAGCATCAGTTGATTTAAGTCTCTCCAGGCCTTTCTATATTCCTCCTGCTGGTCATTTCTTACAGAGCAATAATATTCCATAACCTTCATATACCACAATTTACCCAACCATTCTCCAACTGATGGACATCCATTCATCTTCCATTTTCTAGCTACAACAAAAAGAGCTGCCACAAACATTTTGGCACATATATGTCTCTTTCCGCTCTTTAGTATTTCTTTGGGATATAATCCCAGTAGTAGCGCTGCTGGGTCAAAGGGTATGCACAGTTTGATAACTTTTTGGGCATAATTCCAGATTGCTCTCCAGAATGGCTGGATTCTTTCACAACTCCACCAGCAATGTATTAGTGTCCCAATTTCCCCACATCCCCTCCAACATTTGTCATTATTTGTTCCTGTCATCTTAGCCAATCTGACAGGTGTGTAGTGGTATCTCAGAGTGGTCTTAATTTGCATTTCTCTGATCAGTAGTGATTTGGAACACTCTTTCATGTGAGTGGATATAGTTTCAATTTCTTCCTCTGAGAATTGTCTGTTCATATCCTTTGACCATTTATCAATTGGAGAATGGTTTGGTTTCTTATAAATTATGGTCAGTTCTCTATATATTTTAGAAATGAGACCTTTGTCAGAACCTTTGTTTTTAAAAATATTTTCCCAATTTGTTACTTCACTTCTAATCTTGTTTGCATTAGTATTATTTGTACAGAAACTTTTTAGTTTGATGTAATCAAAATCTTCTATTTTGTGATCAATAATGATCTCTAGTTCTCCTCTGGTCATAAATTCCTTCCTCCTCCACAAGTCTGAGAGGTAGATTATCCTCTGTTCCTCTAATCTATTTATTATCTCCCTCTTTATGCCTAAATCATGGACCCATTTTGATCTTATCTTGGTATATGGTGTTAAGTGTGGATCCATATCTAATTTCTGCCATACTAATTTCCAGTTTTCCCAACAGTTTTTTCCGAATAATGAATTTTTATCCCTAATGTTGGAATCTTTGGGTTTGTCAAAGATTAGATTGCTATAGATGTACCCTTTTTTGTCCTTTGTATCTAATCTGTTCCACTGATCTACCGTTCTATTTCTTAGCCAGTACCAAATGGTTTTGGTGACTGCTGCTATATAATATAGCTTTAGATCAGGTACACTTAGACCACCTTCCTCTGAGTTTTTTTTCATTAGTTCCCTTGCAATTCTTGACCTTTTATTCTTCCATATGAATTTTGTTGTTATTTTTTCTAGGTCATTAAAATAGTTTCTTGGGAGTCTGATTGGTATAGCACTAAATAAATAGATTAGTTTGGGGAGTATTGTCATCTTTATTATATTCGCTCGGCCTATCCAAGAGCACTGAATGTCTTTCCAATTATTTAAATCTGATTTTATTTTTGTGGCAAGTGTTTTGTAATTTTTCTCATATAATTCCTGACTTTTCTTTGGTAGATGGATTCCCAAATATTTTATACTATCAACATTTGTTTGGAATGGAATTTCTCTTTGTATCTCTTGCTGTTGCATTTTGTTAGTGATATATAAAAATGCCGAGGATTTATGTGGATTTATTTTGTATCCTGCCACTTTGCTGAAATTTTGAATTATTTCTAGTAGCTTTTTAGCAGAGACTTTGGGGTTCTCTAAGTATACCATCATGTCATCTGCAAAAAGTGATAGTTTGATTTCCTCATTTCCTACTCTAATTCCTTGAATCTCTTTCTCGGCTCTTATTGCCGAGGCTAGCGTTTCTAGTACTATATTGAATAGTAATGGTGATAGTGGGCAACCTTGTTTCACTCCTGATCTTACTGGGAAAGGTTGCAGTTTATTTCTATTGCATATTATGCTTACTGACGGTCTTAAATATATACTCCTGATTATTCTAAGGAATAATCCATTTATTCCTATACTCTCAAGAGTTTTTAGTAGGAATGGATGTTGGATTTTGTCAAATGCTTTTTCTGCATCTATTGAGATGATCATATGGTTTTTATTAATTTGATTATTAATATGGTCAATTATATTAATAGTTTTCCTAATATTAAACCAGCCCTGCATTCCTGGAATAAATCCTACTTGATCATAGTGTATTATCTTGGAGATGATTTTCTGAAGTCTTTTTGCTAATATCTTATTTAAGATTTTAGCATCAATATTCATTAAGGAGATTGGTCTATAATTTTCTTTCTCAGTTTTCGATCTACCAGGTTTAGGTATCAGTACCATGTCTGTGTCATAAAAGGAATTTGGTAGGACTCCTTCATCCCCTATTTTTTCAAATAATTTATATAACATTGGGGCTAATTGTTCTTTAAATGTTTGGTAGAATTCACATGTGAATCCATCTGGCCCTGGGGATTTTTTCCTGGGGAGTTGATTAATAGCTTGTTCTATTTCTTTTTCTGAAATGGGACTATTTAAGCAATTTATCTCCTCCTCTGTTAATCTAGGGAGCCTATATTTTTGGAGGAAGTCATCCATTTCACTTAAGTTATCAAATTTATTGGCATAAAGTTGGGCAAAGTAACTCCTTATTATTTCTCTAATTTCCTCTTCATTGGTGGAAAGATCCCCCTTTTCATTTGTAAGACTATCAATTTGATTTTCCTCTTTCTTTTTTTTGATCAAATTTACCAAAGGTTTATCTATTTTATTGGCTTTTTCATAAAACCAACTCTTGGTTTTATTTATTAATTCAATAGTTTTTTTACTTTCAATTTTATTGATTTCTCCTTTTAATTTTTGTATTTCGAGTTTAATTTTTGGTTGGGGGTTTATAATTTGGTCTTTTTCTAGCCTTTTAAGTTGTAAGCCCAATTCGTTAATCTTCTCTTTCTCAATTTTCTTCAAATAAGTCTCTAAAGATATAAAATTTCCCCTTATTACCGCTTTAGCTGCATCCCAAAGATTTTGATATGATGTCTCATCATTATCATTATCTTGGGTGAAATTGTTAATTGTTTCTATAATTTGCTCTTTCACCCAGTCATTCTTTAAGATGAGATTATTCAGTTTCCAATTACTTTTTGGTCTATTTACCCCTAACTTTTTACTGAATGTAGCTTTTATTGCATTGTGATCTGAGAAGAAGGCATTTATTATTTTTGCCTTCCTACATTTAATTTTGAGATCTTTATGTCCTAGTATATGGTCAATTTTTGTATAGGATCCATGAACTGCTGAGAAGAAAGTATATTCCTTCCTATTGCCATTCAGTTTTCTCCAAAGGTCTATCATACCTAGTTTTTCTAATGTTCTATTTACTTTTTTAATTTCTTTCTTGTTTGTTTTGTGGTTTGATTTGTCTAAATCTGAGAGTGCAAGGTTGAGATCTCCCACTATTATAGTTTTACTGTCTATTTCTTCTTGCAGTTCTCTTAACTTTTCCTTTAGAAAGTTAGATGCTATACCACTTGGTGCATATATGTTTAGTATTGATATGGCTTCATTATTTATGCTACCTTTCAGCAGGATATAGTTTCCTTCCTTATCTTTTTTAACGAGATCTACTTCTGCTTTTGCTTGATCTGAGATAAGGATAGCTACCCCTGCTTTTTTGGCTTTACCTGAAGCATAATAGGCTCTGTTCCAACCTTTTACCTTTACTCTGTATGTATCTCCCTGCTTTAAGTGTGTTTCCTGTAGGCAACATATTGTAGGGTTCTGCTTTTTGATCCAATCTGCTATCCGTCTCCGTTTGATGGGATCGTTCATCCCATTTACATTTACAGTTAAAATTACTAATTCTGTATTTCCTGCCATCGTATTATCCCCAGATTATGCTTTTTTCCCTTGACCCCCCTGATCCCCCTCCCCGATATTTAATTTACAGACCCCCCTTGTGACGCGCAACCCTCCCTCTTTTTTTTTTTTAGGATCCCTCCCCCCTCCCTCCAAGTCCCTTCACTTATTCCCCTTTTCCTTTTCCCTTTTCCTCTCCCCCCTTTTAATGAGGTGAGAGAAAATTCTCTGAAAAACAAATATGTTAATTATTTACTCTTTGAGCCTCTTCTGATGAGAGTAAGATTCACACAATGATTCTCCCCCTCACTAAGTTCCCTCAGATATGGTGTATTTTCTATGTCTCTTTCTGGGATGTAGTTTCCCTCTTTTTATCACTCCTTCCCCTTTTTCTGAACCGACCTCCTTCCCTTTACTACACCCCCCTTTTTTTCTTTTATATCAGTAAAATCAAATTATCCTTGAGTATTTTTTATATACCCACAACAGAGTTACAGTTCTCAAGGGTTCTGTGTACCTTTTTCTGTTTCTCTTCAGTCTTGTGGATGTAGATCAAATTTTTTGTTTAAGTCTGGTTTTTTTCTTAGAAACATATAGAATTCCTCTGTTTCATTGAATGACCATCTTCTTCCGTGGAAAAAGATGCTAAACTTAGCTGGGTAGTTCATTCTTGGTTGCAGTCCTTGATCTTTTGCCTTACGGAATATCAGGTTCCAGGCCCTTCTATCTTTTAATGTGGAGGCAGCCAGATCTTGGGTGACCCTTATTGTGGCACCTTGGTATTTAAATTGTTTTTTTCTAGCTGCTTGCAGGATTTTCTCCTTTGTGTGGTAATTCTGCAGCTTAGCCACAATATTCCGTGGTGTTCTTTTTTTAGGGTCTATTTCAGAAGGAGTTCGATGAATTCTTTCCACATCTACTTTCCCTTCTGTTTCTATTATCTCTGGACAGTTCTCTTTGATAATTTCCTGTAAAATAGAATCTAGGCTCTTTTTTTGGTCATAGTTTTCTGGAAGTCCAATAATCCGCAGATTATCTCTCCTAGATCTATTTTCCAGGTCTATAGATTTTCCCAGTAAGTATTTGACGTTGTTCTCCAGCTTCTCATTTTTTTTGTTTTGTTTGACTGATTCTTGGGTTCTCTGTGAATCATTCATTTCTATTTGTTCCATCCTGACTTTTAAGGAGTTATTTTCTTCTTTCACAGTTTTTAGTTCTTTTTGTAAATGCCCAATTTCGTTTTTAAATGAATTATTTTGCTCTATTGAATTTTTTTCCATTTCCCTAATTTTTTTTTTTTGAGAATTATTTTCTTTTTCCAATTCAGAAATTCTATTTTCTTGAGACTTTTTTATCTTTTCCAATTCAGAAATCCTACTTTCCTGTGTTTTTTTAACCTTTTCTAATTCACTAATTTTGTTTCCCTGCATCTCCTGTGAATTCTTTATTTTTTCCAACTCCAATTTCAGGACGTTGTTATTCTCTATCATAACTTCCCTTTCCTTGCCCCATTTTTCTTCGATCTCCCTCAATTTCTTAAGAGCTCCAGAAACAATTTTTATTCATTTAATATTATTCTAAAGCCAAGTGTTTCTAGCCCAGAGAAATAAATGTCCAAATGACTGTAGTCTCCCCAGACCCTCACTTATCTTTCTACCCCCAGGCAAGTTGAAATATTGGCCATTGGAATATTGGAACCAGGAAAATGTCATATGTTATGATACAATTTGTAGACAAGCATTCTAGAATTAGAGTCAGTCACCTAATCTTCAACTAGAATCCTCACTTCCTTCCTTGGCTTCTCTCCTCAAGAATTGTAATGATCCCTTTCAAAGGCAATTCCTTTCTGGGGATGGGAAAGAGGACACCTGAGAGAGATAGATGTACCTGCTACTATGCTAAGTACTAACCTGGAGGAAGGATAAACTCTGCCCTCAAGGAAGATGAAAAAGTGGAATAAAGAGTCTAGAGCTAATCCTGGTACTTTCACTTGGAATACCAGGGAGGGGTTCTCCTTGTTCAGTTCAGTTTTTCACCCTTAATCCCTTAATCCACTCACCCATGAACTCCAGAAGAAAGGCCTTTTATCTTCAACCTACTACTTACCTTCTGGTTCTAAAAAGGGGGTTTTAGACCAGAGAAATATTTATTTCTTAATATTAGTAGAAAAGAAGATTTTTGGTAGCCTTTCATACCTCAAAGGAATACTGTCGTGTCTCCAATAAGACACTCTGAAGTGGTCAGCTTGCCTTTGTCTGAAAGCTTCCATTGGGGGCGGAACTCTCTATGCCTGTGTCAACTTAGTCCACTTTAAAGAAATTGTTAGGAAGTTTTCTCTAAAATCAAGCTTAAAATTTGTCTTAGTGAACTCAGCTATGACACCTGATTCTGCCCTCTGACCAAAAAGAACCCAGATAAGTTATTTAAAAAGTCATCTCCGAGCCCCTTGCAAATACCATTCAGCAGTAGTTTAAGGCATTCTTTAATAAATAGACAAGTCATCGGAGAAAGCTGTGAGAGCACAGCCTATCCCAAGAGCTACAAATCATGGTTAAGGTTAGCGATTGTGGATCAGCGCCAATTGGGGAAGACAGGACCTGTTTAGTAACATGCCAACAAAATTTGGAAAGGTTTTGGTTTTTACTAATAAAACTTGTTATAAGCACAAAGCTATTCAGCATATGGCATATCTTAACTACTGTCCCAATCGAATCAACAATTATAGGGGAGAAAATATTGTTTTCTTCCCCTTCTGAGGCACCCTCCCATCCTTGAAGATGCTTTTGCTATCCAGTTGGACCACCTTCGTGGCTCTTGCCTCCACCAAAAGTGCTTGGAAGTAAAGTGTCCAGAGTATGGCACCCAATTATGACAACTTGCTATGACAAATGGTTGTTAAATAAGGAAATAAATCTCTTAAATCATTTCAAAAAGATTCAGATAATTTGTATAATTAAGAAAAGTAGTCATTTGACTATTCTTTGAGAGCAGTCACAAATAAAGTCCATTTTTAAAAATCATCTCAAAAATGTGTAAGAAGTAGGAAAGAAACTTTTTATAAACTATTCACCTCTGCTGTATTTGAAGATTAATGGAGGTTTAGGATTTTATGTGAATTGAATATTTTTCTTAGAATGCCAATCAAATTAATAAAAGTCTATCCATATTTGTCAATGCAGATTTCTTTCCTTTGGCTTAATAAATGCAGAAATGATCAGAAATATGTTTTGAGATACATATTTTAATCCAGTAGTTTAGCTTCATTATTTTCCTTGTACAAAGTAAAATCTGTTTCGAAGATTCATTCTCTCTTTGTCTTTTATTTTGTGGAAACTTGGAACATTGTTAATTTCTCTTCAGTGCTGAACTGTAATCTGCTTGCTGGGTCTTATGTCCTTTAATAAATCCTGAATTTAAATTTAAATTCATGATAAAGGATTAAAGATAAACGGAGACTGCTACTTTTGGGGATTTTGAGGGGTTTTATTTTTTTTTTTTTTGCAAAAAACAATTTTCTTTTGTTGTTACTTTGGTAGGAGTGTTAGAAGAAGCCAGATTTTTTGGAATTGATTCGTTGATTGAACATCTTGAAGTGGCAATAAAGGTATTTTTCAATATTTATTTATATTAGTATTTAGAATATCATTATAGTATCATAGCTAGCTCAAAATGGACTGACATATTCATCCTTTCTTTCTAAAGAATTCTCAACCACCAGAAGACCATTCTCCAATATCTCGGAAGGAATTTGTTCGGTTTCTGCTAGCCACGCCAACCAAGTCAGAATTGCGTTGCCAGGTATTTGAAGGAAGCCTTTTCTAGCAGCCATTTGTTCCACTTAACAAAGTGTGTTCAACAAAATGTTTTTTAGAAAACAATAGTATTAAGTCTTGTGTATTGTTTTTCTTCTCCTTTTGTTTAATTTCCTTTTAAATGCAGGTTAAAAATCTTACATATATCAGTATTTTAATCTTAAACAATAGTTCCTTTTTTTTTTCTTTTTATGAAATTCTTGAAATACTAAATAATGTAGTTTCCTCATCAATACAAAACACACTACTAGTGAAAAGTAGGCCTCCCAGCCATTGGTGGAAGTTGCTTGGATCACCATGTTGCATCCTGCGCAGCTGTTCCATTTTTGTCATGGTATTGGTTGGAACACATATATAAGGTTCTTTTTTGCTGCAAATTTTCTTTGCCATTCACCGAATTGACAAAAATACTTAAACCTATTCGGTTTTGACTTTAAAAGGCTTTATTCTTATTGAAGAACATTGAAAAGGCAGTTTTTCTCATATGCTGCCATTTTACTAGAGTGAGTATTTTCAGCGGTAGTTCCTAAATTACTCCCCTAGTTACTCATCAAAATTAGTATGGTCTACATCTGTAGGATATATTTGTGGCTTCATAATGGAAAGTTAAATGCAAGTTATACAGAATGTTCAGTTTCACTAGTTGAGAGTTCATTTGTCTTTCTTTTAGGGTCTAAACTTCAGTGGTGCTGATCTTTCTCGTTTGGACCTACGATATATAAATTTCAAAATGGCCAATTTAAGTCGCTGCAACTTGGCACATGCTAATCTCTGCTGTGCAAACCTTGAACGAGCTGATCTCTCCGGATCAGTGCTGGATGTAAGAACAATTTCACTCATTAAAACTGGGATTTGGGACATTTTCATTGTTTCTCCCCTAGGCATGGAACTCTCTCACTTCATCTCTTCTTCCCAGCTTCTCTGGCTTCCTTTAAGGCTTTTCAGGAGGCTTTTCTGAGGCCTCAGTCTTAGTGTCCTCCCTGCAGTTATTTCCAGGATCTCCTGGTTATGACTTTTGGGTCCATGTAAAAGGTAGACTATGCACTCCTGGAGAGCAAAGTCTGTTTTGTGTCTTTTATTGTGTCCTCAGCATTTAGTGCAGTGCCTGGCCAAAATAGGTGCTTAATAAAACTTGTGTCAGATTAGAAGACTAATGAATAGGAATCCATCCGTAAACATTAAGTTCCCACTATGTATCAGACAGACATGGAGTAGTACGTGACCTCCAGAAAGGGATCACATCCATCGTGTTTGGCTTTTTTGTGATGGAAAGACTAAAAAAGTGATCTTTACTCTAGTGAAACCTGCTGATATATTACTTTAATTGGTACCTGTGCTAAACGTACACCTCAAAAACTTAGCAAGTCTTATAACTAATAAGGTAAAGAATGGTGAAAATGGGGCTGACTTGCCACCTTATCATGTCCTTTGCTTATCAAGTTGTCCATTTTTATGGTCAGTGGAAGGGGTGAAACGGAAAAAAACTTAATAGTATAGTGTCAGCATTTGAATAGAGAGGGTGTGTGTGTATACATATAAATAAAAGCAAGTGTTCCCTACTTCTAGTACAAAGCTTGATCTTGTTTTGTGGCTTTGATACTTGTGACCTGTTTTATCTGAGACCCTATTGTATATCTCTATTGTGCATTTTATTGCTAGTTTACTAGCCTCCTTAATGCTAATTAATTTGAGGATGTTTATTTACTAGAAATGTCCTCTGTACTTATTGCATCCAAAGCGGTGTGGACCCAAGTGGAAAGAACATGCGCTCAAGTGCTTTTTTCAGCTACTTCTGCATGGACTCTTAGTCAGGTCTCTTAAGGTCCAAGCCTAGAAAGGGCCCATTCTGATCACACTTACTCTACCCAAGCAAGGTCGTAAGAAAAGCAAATTATAAAGGACAAATTGGCAAATTGTAAAGGGCTATATCAGTGAGATGTGTTGATTTTTAACATGAACTGTTTTTCTTCTCCTTGAACCATAATGTTCTCTTCCAATTTAAATTCCAGTCTCTTTATAAGACGCTCCTTTTCCCTTCTTTTGACAGTGTGCAAACCTCCAGGGGGTAAAAATGCTTTGTTCTAATGCAGAAGGGGCATCTCTGAAGTTGTGTAACTTTGAGGATCCTTCAGGCCTTAAAGCCAACTTGGAAGGTACGATTTCATTACAGAATACTCTTACCACAATAGAGGATGCTGGGCCTTTCCTGGGGAAGCCACTGCTTACAGTTAAATCAAAAAAATTAAAATGGTTCATCAGTCTAAGACTAGAGGTGCGTAGGTGGCTCAGTAAATAGACTATTGAACCTGAAATTCAGAAGATCTGAGTTCAAATCCAGCTTTCAGACACTTCCTAACTGTGCGGACCTAGGCAAGTCACTTCACTTCTGTTTGCCTCACTTTCCTCATCTGTAAAATGGGGATAATAATAGCACCTTCCTTTCAGGATTGCTGTGAGGATCAAAAGATCTAATGACAGTAGAGTGCTTAGCGCAAAGTAGATGCTTAATGACTAGGCAAATAATAAGTGTTACTTCCTCCTTCTTTCCCTGTAATGCTCTTCAGCAGAAAGAAGCTCGACTCAACAAGGTGTTAGTTTTGAGTACCTTCCATTTCAGTAACAAAATTTCATACTTTTCCATAAGAAAAGAATCTTTTTGATGATCAAGTCACTTTTTGTTTCCATTTTTCTCTATAGAAAAGTAATCGTCCTTGAAAGTCATGGATAAAAGGAAACGTATCACATGATATTACAGAATTGATCATGTAGGCCTAATTGACAAGTATACTGCTTATTTTATGTTCCAAGCTCATACATCTTCAGAAAGATTTTTTTATTACCTTGTTATTCAGAGTAGATGTTTGCAAGTTTGCTCTGCTAGTTCAGAGAATTAGATCTTAAGTCTTATTTTAAGCTGAAAAGTTAAACAGTGTGCTTTGTAATCTCCTGTATTTTAATTTATGAATATAAAAACATTGATTTTACTTGACTGTTTAAGACTATTAAGTTTGGCCTTGCATACTTAGGTAATTGTTTGCATTTACTAAAATTTCACTTTAATTTGTAGAAAGGTTTCTATCTTGCCCACTCCCATCTGAAATTTGTGTGATACCTTTGAGGTTTGGGGAGGTGGGAGTCCAAATGTAAATAGAAATCATTCTCAAAATATTATCCCTCTCTCTAGGTGCTAATTTGAAAGGTGTGGATATGGAAGGAAGTCAAATGACAGGGATCAACCTTCGAGTTGCAACCTTAAAAAATGCAAAATTGAAGAACTGTAACCTTCGAGGAGCAACTCTAGCAGGGACAGATTTAGAGGTGAGTTGGCCAGTAATGGTTTGCTCTCTGATCATTGAACAAGAGAGTTGGGTGGTATATAACCTCAAGTAATTTGCTGGTACAACTAGAAGGAAATGTTTCATTTCCAATGAGTTTGGTTTTTATTTTTTAGTAAAACATATTATTTATTTTAAATCATTTACATCTCCCCCTATGTCCTTTCCCTTTTCTCCTCCCAGAGAGACATCCCACATAATAAAGGGGAAAAGGAGGGAAATTGTTTTGAAAATTAACTCACTTATTGAAGAATTCTGATATTGCATTCATCATGATACACCTGTGGTCCTACACCTCTTTGGAGAAGTAGGAGAAATAATTATTTTTTAAACATTCTTTACAAAGCAGACATTAGTTCTAGGACATATATGTAGATCTAACTATAGATAGTGTGTGTGTGTGTGTGTGTGTGTGTGTGTGTGTGTGTGTGTGTGTGTGTGTATTGACAAGTGTGTATTACCAATTTGAAAATGTTTTATTCTTTTTCTGGTTTTCCCCGAGGTCTTCATATATGACTTGAACAGGAGCTATAATATCCTGAATTCTTTTAATTTTCTTCAGACCAAATTCTTTAAGCAATCTTAAGAAATTTCAGTGATATCTTTAGCATCAGATTCAGAATAAATCTCTGGTAATTAAATTTTATATTCAGATTTGACCCCAGTGCTAAACTGATACCTTTATCTTTGATCAACCAACATATAGTATATGGCTTCTCCATTTACATGTTAAGCTGACAGTGAGGAGCCTCTCCAGTCAAGACTTAGTGGCTTGACTTACATCATTGGGGCTTTGTAAGCTGTGACACAGAAGCTGCTCTCTTTTGTGGTAATAGTAATAACAACTAAAGTTTCATCTATTTTCTTCAAATGTTCATTGGATTTTGTTATTACCTTTTAGAATTGTGATCTTTCGGGTTGTGATCTCCAAGAAGCCAACTTGCGAGGCTCCAATGTCAAGGGTGCCATCTTTGAAGAGATGCTGACTCCGTTGCACATGTCCCAGAGCGTCAGATAAGATGCCTCTTCAAGGGCCAAAAGCTAGGTGACTTATCCCGGACAAGAGGAGACAAGAAATGTTTTCCTTGTGACATTTTTCTCCACCTACTCAATAGTCTAGAAGAAATAACACTGTAAAAGAATTACAAAGAAGTTAGACAATAATGTATATTCTCAGTAGTGCCTAAGGAAAAAAAAAATCTTGACTTTTTTTTTTCCTCCAGTTGTAAAGAGGAAGCATTTACTTAATAGCTGAATGAAAATTAGATTATATTGTTGCCTTTCGAATGGGCTGGGAGACTTTGCCTGGCCTTATAGTCAGGAATAGTATAGAATAGTATATTTGCTTTTAAATAGGCATGTTATGGAAACACCATCTTGGTTTGAAATTCATTGAGGGTTTTAATTTATGAAAAGCACAACATATGCAATTATTTATTGAATCTCTAGATGCAATATGGATATTTAAATTGTTAAAACTGTTTGTGCAATTGGGGGAAGATGTTCTTGAGGTTACAGCTAGCTTTTTAGGGTTGCTACTGTTACTTTAATTGCCTGTATAAATTATCAGAATATATGAATGTGGTGGAGCAGAGCTCCCTAAGCCTCTCTTTTCAGGTACATTTTCATAATGTTTATTTTTTTCGAGCAACACAGCAGCTAAACTAAAGAAATTCTCAGTTTTAACTGAGGCGGGGAGGGTGGGAGAGAACTTCCTTATATATCTTTGAATTCAGGTGACGGGATGGAGGAGACATCTTTTAGAACGTGCTGGAACTGAGCTTTTCGTAAACTAGCTCAACATGCAGAAAGAAGGACTTCTTCACTCTCAAGCAGGGATTAGCTGTAGCTCCAACTTAACTGTGTATCCCTGGTTGAAAAGGACTTTTGCTCCAAGCAAGCTCCCCTCATCCCCAAAGCACACAGTTAATTGATTTGCACAGGCCCGGTAATCTCATATAGTCAAGCACACAAAGATGCTTGTATAACCAAAAAAAAAATCAAGGTGCATCAATAATAGTCCTTCGCTGCAGGTGCTGATCAGTCTAGACAATCACCACTCAGGAGTGTGGTGAATCAAATCCAAATCCATTGCTTTGAGTGTTGGGAAATAGGAACGAATAGGCGACTTGTGTTCTTGGGAGTCAACACAGTGTAATTGCAGTTCAGACTTTACAATGGGGACTCAAGGATTGAAACTGATGCTCTGATCACCTCCCCCCACATTGCTGACTCCTCATCCCAGACGTGATGCCAGTCGGTCTAAAACTGTGGCTCTCTTTGGCAAAGATCTGGCCCGTCCTGTTTGCAAGTGACATTATGACTTTGTGTCCCAATTCGAATTCTCCCAAGACCGGGCAGAGGGCCTGTTCTCAAGGCTCAGAAGGAAAGACTCCTCAGCCCTGGGCAGTAAGCTTTTCAATAGATTTGCCTCCCTCCTTTAGGAGGAAGGACTTGGGTTCAATATTTTATGTTGTCTAGTCTTTTCTACATATGCAAAGCTTTCCTTAATGATAAAGAGTGTGAATGTGTGCATAAGGAGAGGAGACCCAGACCTCTGTAGTGGAGGGAAAGCAATTTCAAAAATGAATTATTTTCTTTGCTTTATCATTTTTTTATTAAGACAGAGAAGTAGAATATTGTATTGAAAGAGATCTATTTTCATAATCAGTATGTGTATAAATTATATTTAAATAATCCATTTCACTGTTGTATTATATTTTCAGTAAGTATAGAATGCATCATTCATTCACTTAAAGGTACCTCTTTAGACGTGACTTAAAACTGCAGAAGACTCTAAACCTGGGATGTTCAGAAACTGCAGATTTCAAGTCTGATGTAAAGTATATTAATAAAAACAAGAGCAATCTGAAACACTTCAACAAAATAAGTTTGTTCTCATTTTGCGTTTGTATCGATACGTTTTTTAAGAAACCACAATGGTTTGTGTGTGATGGGGGGTGTTATGGGAAAGCAGAGAAGCATCCTCAAGAACAGGACGTGGGGCTGGTCCCAGAACAGGAAGGCATCAGTAAGGTTAAGAACCGAGACCTTTGCTGCAGGCTATGCAGTGGGTCTTGATGGAGAGTCTGTGGAAGGACATGGAAGAGAACTGAGAGGATGAGAAAGGGTGAAGAAGGGTCCTAATTTGTGGGGAGGACGCACCTAATTAGATCACAGAGCCAGCAAAGCCAAAGGGAGCCCTTTGGGAGTCCCTCATGACCTGGGATGAGAGGTCCTTAGTTTGACCAAATATACTAGTTCACCAAAAAGAATTATGGTCATCAGTTTTAAAAATCACCAAACTAAAGTGGCCTAGACATTGAAAGAACAATACCGTTCTCGAAGACTGACTTGTTCCCCACCTCTAAAGTCCCTTGTTACCTGTTGGTCCTTGGTTGTTGTACACCTTGGCTGCGCACAAATGGCACCTGCCACGTCTTGATTTACAGTTTTCAATACAATAAAACCTTATTTTAAAATGTAAAAAGCATTCTTGGCTCAGGAGCAGATAAAAACAGGCAGTGGGTCCCAGGCTACTGTTCGCGCCCCCTTTCCTTCCCCCCCAAACTCTACGCTAAGATAGGGACGTGCAGTCATACAAAATTGTTTCTCTGCTTACTGAGAGAGCAGCGAGTTTGAAAGGGAGCAAGGAGGTTGGAATGGTTTGGGATCAGAGCAGCTGCTCTTGATAGTGCCCATATTGCAGCCAGTGGGAATAGTAGATATTTCCTAGCCAAGCTTTGGTAACATTCATCCCATAAAATAAATAAAACAATCCTTTCTTCTGCTGAGCTTCATAGAAAGCCCCTTTCCTGAACATCTCTTTTTCCACTGTTACCTAGCGACGTTTCCACGAAGGACAAAAAGCATTTATTACATGCCTGCTGTGTACCAGACATTGGGCAAAGTGCTTTACAGATGTCACATTTGGGATTTACAACAACCCCAGGAGGCAGGTACCATCATGAACAGCTTACAGTTGGCCAAAGGAAGTTAGGTGACTTCCTGTCCCAGCTAAGTGACTGAGGCTGGATTTGAATGTGAATTTTCCAGACTCCAGGCCCAATGCTTTAACCGTTTTGCTTCCAACCTGGCAAGCTGCTGTTCCTGGAGCACAGTAGTTAGGAAACATTAATGAAAATCTCCCTACTTTTCCTCCCACACCACTGCCTATTGAGAAAGAAAGAAAAACAAAACAAGTGTCACAAACACGGATTCAAGCAAACCAAATCCCACCAAATGGTCAATTTGGTCTCCGGGTCCCTCCCTCCTCTGTTGGACACTGCCCTGGAAGCTTCCAGCGCGATACTAATCGGCCCAGTAACATTCACAGTGGTGACCAGGGCCCTCAGTATGTACCAACTGGTTCAGGAGAAAATATTCCCTATTCAAACCAAAAACTATAGATGTTTCTCAATGACAGAAGTACTTTAACTTCACAAAGCGCTGTGAATTTCAGACTCCTACTCTTACCCACTTGTAGCTCTGGGGAGCCCTTAACATCCCTTTTTTCTCTCCATCACTTCCCCACTCTGGGTCACAACCATAAAATGAGAAGTTTCAGCTCTCTAGAGAATCTCTTCTAGCTTTCAATCCCATGGGGTTTTTTTGCTTCAGCTTAACCAGATTTGAGACCCAGGTAGACTCAATCACTGTTCCTCTCCCTACACCTTCAGCCTTCCTCACAATGTACTCCCTTCCCTTTTTTCTTCACTGCCTCCTTCCCCAGGCCTTTATTCTTTCCTGGAAGGACCTTTCATTGGTGGTGGGCTACTCCCCTCCGTACTTTCTGTCCTATGAGAGAGACCCTCCTTGACATGTCCGTGGCCTTGCCATCTGCCCTGCTGCCCCTGAATTCTTATCTATCCTGCAACTCTCCGAGGGTGAGCTCTTTGGAGCAAAAACGAGCCTCTTTTTCCATCTGTGTCCCAGTTTAGCTCAAAACTTCATTACAAAATAAGTGCTTAAGAAAACTTTTTTCATTCATTCACTCATTTCTCTGCTGCACGCAACTCCTCTATATTGTCTGATCCTTTTTTGCACCAAAATTGTTTCAGGCTCTTTCGTGAGGCTATTTAGAGCTGATGGGAACATGGGCCTGTGGCTGATTTCTACAGCAGCACATTTGTAAAGTTCTTGAATTATGAGGGTCCGGTCGTCTGCTCAATTATAATCCTTCTCTGGGAGGAGATCTGTAAAATCTTTACTTCTGTGCACAGGTTTCTTGGGAGCTCTGAATCTCCTCCAATTCTTGTCCTTTCTCAAATCAGACTGGAATCCTTTCAGCCTGCCTGGCGTCAAAACTATCCCAGAGTCGATTCTTTCAGACCCAATGCTGCCCTTCTTGTATCCTCCCAGAGCATGGGCGTGGGATAACGCAAGGGCTTCTGGGAAACATTACTTCAACCAATGAGCTTCCTTCTCCTAGAATTCCTAAGGTGTAAACTCCCTTTAAAGGCCCAAACCAAAGGTCTGAGCCAGAGAACTGTCAAGTCAACCTGAGTTCTCACCTTGTCACTGTCCAGACAACCTAGTTCTCACCTTGTCACTGTCCAGACCCTGAGTTCTCACCTTGTCACTGTCCACAACCTGGTTCTCACCTTGTCACTGTCCAGACAACCTGAGTTCTCACCTTGTCACTGTCCAGACAACCTGAGTTCTCACCTTGTCACTGTCCAGACAACCTGAGTTCTCACCTTGTCACTGTCCAGACAACCTGAGTTCTCACCTTGTCACTGTCCAGACAACCTGAGTTCTCACCTTGTCACTGTCCAGACAACCTGAGTTTCACCTTGTAATTGTCCAGACAACCTGAGTTCTCACCTTGTCACTGTCCAGACAACCTGAGTTCTCACCTGGTAATCCTAACACACATCAGGTCTATAGCATTGTCCAACAGAAAGGTAGAATAATTGGGTGCTCCTATCGTTCCCATCAGTCAGACATTGTCTCCAGAGACAAAAGCTTGTTCTCTGCAGCTCACAAACACATTCACACACACATACACACACATGTAATGTTCTGGTCGGTTTTCTGGAGGTCTCTGGACCAGCCTTCCTCTCAGTTCAGTAATCACCACAAAAATAGCCAGTGTTAAAGTCCAGATTCTTTATTGTCTCCTTGCCTGGGGCCCGGGCTAGTGGTCTCAGTGGAGGAAGTGCAGGAGGACAGGCCAGCCACCACGGTGGTGTGAGATGGAGTGAATGTCTCTCCTTGGCTCCGAGAGCGTGAGCTCCGGCCTCCAGTCCTCTGTCTTCTCCGAGTCTGACCTGGCTGAGTTTGTCCCAGCTTATATGCTCTATTATAATTAGATCATTTACAGTATACTGAGTATAAACCAATCATTATACCACTAGGGAACCATTATTTGTCGGAAGATTAAATGAATCATACCGAACTAGAGAACTATGAATCACCACGCTAAACTAGATAACCATTGCTGTCCATTCCACTGAGTTAGTACCTGTAAGAATCCTTGTTTCAGAGTCTGGCCCATAGCACCCCCCCCCACACTTTTCTCTCGAGTACCTATTTTACCATCATTAGATGATTCTCTACGTGGATAAAATTTGTTTATCAGAAATTACTCTCCAGTTTTCAGAATAAAAGAATTATTTTCTTATTTCACCTTTTCCTTCTTCCGACATCAAGCAAACACTAACAGTAAATTTCATTTTTAACAATTTCCCTAGTATCGCCATCATAAATCGAGATTCGTCCTGGTTACCGACGTACACTTGTCTGTAATTACACTTTAAAGTCTACCTTCTAATAGGCTTTCTACCTTCCTTAAAACCTGGCTAACTGCTAACCTTTTCTTTAGCTCCCCTAGGGTCACAATAATTGCAAAATAAATGGGTTATATAATTTTTGTTTCTACATAAAGCATCCTCTCCCAAAGATTATTTCTTTTGGAAAACCTTTAACAACTTAATTAGACATAGCAGGAGTAAGACATGTTCTTCCTGCTGAGATTTTGCATTAAGGCAAAAAGAATTTTTCATCTGTCATTTAGAAATCACTAAGCCATGACAGTGTTTTAATCACTTTTGAGTTTCTTTAAATCCATTTCTAATCTGAGTGGAGTAGGTGTACTTAAAGGGAAACCATTTTTCCTCTGTTGCTTCATTCACCTTCCTAGCAATATGTGGCTGCTGATAAATCCAGAGTTTTTAGATTCACTTTGCCAATGTGTTTTCTTGCTCAGGTGGCACTCGCTGTGGGCTGACTATTGCTCTCTCACTCATGCTGATGCAAGTAGTGACTACAGACTTGAAAGGGTTAAGGGTTGTTTTCTCATGGGATAGCCCATGAGCCTCCACTCATGTGCTCCCCTGACATGAAAGCCAGGGAGACTGACTGGTCAGCCACACTCAGATAGCTTTCGGAAAGGAGTATTTGTGTAGGAAAATAATATCTGTGAATATAAAACATCTCATCCAAGCCCTGTGATATACTCCCCATGAGTAGGGAATGTGGGCTCAAGACCAGAGAACATGTGGTGAAAAACTAACTCGGCTCTCCGTAGCCCTTTTGTTGGAGTCCTTAAGTTCCTCTGAGAGCCGCCAGTGTAGACTCTGCTGGCTTCCCTGTGGAGCCCCAAATTGGCCTTTTCTAATGTGCTTAATTTGTCCTTACCTGCCCCTTCATCAGCTGTTCAGGGACACCGCTAACACTAGCAATTGTTTATTTGGAAGAGGGGGAGAAGTATGTTAAGTTTGATAAACTAATAACAAGATGGCGAAATGGGCGGCTTGCTGGCAAAGCGGAGCCCGGAATCAGGAAGGCTCGTCTTCCTGAGTCCAAATCTAGCCTCAGATACTTAATAGCTATGGGACCCTGGCCAAGTCACCTCACGTTTGCCTCAGTTTCCTCATCTATAAAATGATCTGGAGAAGGAAATGGTCAAGTTCTCTTTGTCAAAAAAAAATCCCTAAGTTGGCCAAACAAAAAAAAATAACAAAATTCTCCCCCTTACGTCTGCTTCTGAACTGTTTTTTCTTCCACGTCCTTTAGAGCTGAGAGTCAGCGTGGTACAAGAAGCAGACTTGGTGTCATAGCTAAGGAGACCTGGGTTCAAGTCCAGCCTTTGATACTTAAATTGATCTTGAAAGTCCTTTACCTGTCGATGCCCCCAGGGGACTGTTGGACATTGCTACCTTCCTTTCTGAGAGCTCCATGTTCCAGTGTAATCACAGGTTCTAGGTCTACCCCAGACCTCCAAGTGTTTTGGCTGATAATATGCTTCAAAGCCCGAACGTCATATGATAAGAGAATTTACCCATGAGTATCCTCAAAGCATTCAGTCCTGTAACCTGTTGTTAGGTAAGATGCAA
This sequence comes from Sminthopsis crassicaudata, assembly GCF_048593235.1. Lineage (NCBI taxonomy): Eukaryota > Metazoa > Chordata > Mammalia > Dasyuromorphia > Dasyuridae > Sminthopsis > Sminthopsis crassicaudata. The sequence continues at coordinate 11,569,260 of NC_133618.1, read as the reverse complement.
AGCAAGGGAATACAACCCTCCCTGGTCTTTGCCTTCTGGACGAGCAGAGCATCTCATGAAGGAACGCACAGTCATGGTTGGATAATGGTCTTCATCTAGGGGTTTGAAAAGTATTTTAATAAAAATTTAATATATTATATATAATATATAAATAATAAATAATTTAATAAAAAATAACTGACATGTACATAGCACTTCAATGTTTATAAAATAGCTTCTCATTCATGATTTCATTTGACCTTCATAACATCCCTGGGAGATACATAGGGATTCTCCCCATTTTATAGGTGGGGAAACTGAGGCTTAGTTTCAGTGATTTGCCTAACAGAGGGAAGATTTGAAACCCATATCTTTCTGAACTTTTGGAAAGGACTTTAGAGATCCCACTCATTTTAAAAATTAGTGTAGGCTCAAAGTCACACGAAAGAGTATCAGAGATGGGAACAGCCATGCTCTTCTTTTTACTCTTCTCTATCTTTACCATATAAGCATGGGATGGAGGGAGGATGAAGGCTGTGGGAGTCAACATTATGTAGAGGAAAGGGATCCAATCCAAGAGTCGTGGCTACGGAATCAAGTACCACACTGAATCCTAAGTGTATGACTGTGGGCAAGTTCCTTAAACCCCTGCCTCAGTTTCCTCATCTGTAAAACGAGGAAGTTCTGCAGCTTAGAACATTGCATATTCATTTTTAGCTCAAAATGTGACAGGGCAGCCCCCAAAAGCCAATTTAATACTAGATGACATTAACAGTCAAAAGGAAGGAATGATGCTCCCCGGGGAGACCACAGAGAGAACTGCTTATTAGGAAAGAAATTGATGAGCTGGAACAAGCGCCAGAGAAGGTGGCTAACATGATGAGGATTATAGAGAGCATCACATCATCAACATTTATTGAGTGCCTTCTGTATGTAAGGCACATGCCATATAATGATTGACTAAAGAGCCTGTATATACATACATACATATATATATATATATCATATATACATATAAATTATATCTCCATATATTATATATTATATAAATTAAATTATATCTCCATATATATGATATAATTTAATATATAAAATATATATAATACATATATAAATAATAAATAATTATATATATGGAGATATAATTTAATTTCCTAAAGAATAAATTTTCCTTGATATCTTTTGTTTTTACGTCACCTATATTTCTCAACATATCCTTCTTCCCCTCCCCTCCCTCTCCCAGAACCATGTCTTATTTTTTTCCCCTTCGGTGAGGCAATTGGGATAAAGTGACTTGCTCAGGGTCACACAGCTAGGAAGTGTTATATATCTGAGTTGGATTTGAACTCAGGCTCTGTGACGCCAGTGCTGGTGCTCTATCCACTGTGCTGTTTTCCTGCCCCAAGACTGAGAATATGAAAGTGGGATGGGGGGGAAATCCACAAAAACTAAATGCCCTATCAAGAAGCCTGATATTCTCGGCAGCATTTCACATACAAAGTCCCCCCCTCTGCAAAGACTGGGACTTGTCTTCTCATAAATCTTTGGTCATTGTACCTTAAAGCATTCGATTTCAATTGTTTTATTGTTGTTTCTTTCTAATCACTCTGCCTGTTTCACTTTGCATTAGTTCTAAAGTCTTCTAAAGCTTCTCTTGGAAAGGGCAATTTTAAACAACGTAGTCCTTGATCATTTTTAATAATAATAATAAGAAGAACTAGGACTTGAATAGTGCCTATATGTCAAATGCTTTACAAGTAGCATCTCGTCCTGGCTCTAGACCCAAGACTCTGTCCCCTGTGACAGCTCCTGGGGTAGAGTTTTAAAGTTAAGTAACTAAAGGATGTATTTACAGATTGTTAACTATTTAGAAGTGGGCTCACAGGGTGAGGAGACATTTCATAGTAGTTTTCAGTTTTTCAATTCTGTGTGATCCCTGTGGGGTTTTCTTGGCAGAAATACTGCAGTGATTTGCCCTTTCCTTCTCCAACTCATTTTACAGATGAGGAAACTGAGGCAGACGGGGTGATGTTACTTGCCCAAGATCACCCAGCGAGTCAGTGCCTGAGATCAGATTTGCTCCTGACTCCAGACCTGGAAGTCTATACGCCATGCAGCCTAGCTGCCCCAATTGACAACAACATTGGGAGATGCATCTTTCAACCATCTACTACTTCCCAGTCATCTCTGAGTCATGTTACACACTCTCCAGCCATCATCTTCTTAGATTCCACTCCGGGACTCCCCTGACCTCTATTGGATGAGCTTGTGCTTCTATCCAGGCCTCGGCTTCCCTTCCTGGCCACCTCCAACTCATGAGGTCTGCTCTGTGGTCATCCTCAACTCCAGGCTGGTCCAAGAGGCCTGACAATCATCAAAGGCCAACCTGGAGGAAGAGGGATTGGAGTAATTGCTTGGCCCCATGAGGTTAGATGGAAATTGCAAGGAGACAGATGAACACTTTTCTGGTGGGCGTGACAAATCAACTTCCTTATAATCCAAATCATCCCAAAATAGAATAGACGAATTTCAAACAACATGGATATTGTCCAACTCCAGCTGGTAAAATCCACAGAGCAATGAGCCTGGAATCAGGAAAATCTGACACGAATAGAGTGACTCTGAGTAAGTCACTCCATCACTATCTGCCTCAGTTTCCTCATCTGTAAAATGAGGAGGATAATAACATTTATCTTCTCGGGTTGTTATAAGAATCAAATGAGATAATATTTATAAAGCACTTTGCAAACCTTAAAGTTTCATATAAATGTTATTATTTTATTTTTTTTCCCACCCTTCTAAAGGGCATAGG
>NC_133618.1:11508969-11561469 GCF_048593235.1 Sminthopsis crassicaudata | reverse complement strand
ACTCCTCATTTAACAAAGGGAGAAACTGAGGCTTCAGGAGCATAAGGGAATTGCTTGAATTCACACAGAGGGGGGATTTGAACTCACGTCGTGGCTGAAGGAGCATTGACCAGGGCTGTGAGAACCGCTGGGTAAGTCCCTCCTGTTGGACACAGTCTTAGCTGCTGGACTAGGCCAGTCTAGGATGCATCGGAGCTGCTGGGGCGGACGCCGTTCCCAGATCTCTGGCTACTCCCTCTTCCAGACTCTCAAAGCTCATGAGTCCAGACTTCTCTGTGCTCCCTCAGCCAAGAGCAGGACAGAACAGAGCGCAATGGGAGAGATACTCAGGTGTAGTGGTGACCCCGAAGGGGAGGGGCACCCCGACCCCTCCATCCCCCCCAGGCTAACGCGATCTCTGCTTCCCTCCAACTACAGGCCGGTGCCCCGCCCAGGAGCCCCCAAAGGCAGGCTCCCCAAATGCATTTGCTCCCAGGGCTGGGCCTTCCTTGGCTCTATTACAAAAAGACTTTTAAAATTATGATTTAAAAAATTTCTGACAATTGTATAACATTTCTTGAAATAATTACTTAGCCTTCCTTTGATAGGTCTCTGTCTCTTTGTTTCTCTATTGATCTCTGTCTCTCTGTGTGTGTCTGTCTCTTCTCTCTCATTCTCTCTCTGTAGATCTCTCTCTGTCTCTCACTTTTTTTGTTTCTGTCTCTGTCTCTTTCTGTCTCTTTGTTTCTCTATTGATCTCTCTCTCTGTCTCTTTGTCTCTGTCTCTCTGTGTGTATCTCTGTCTCTCTCTTTGTGTCTCTCTCTTCTCTCTCATTCTCTTTCTCTCTATAGATCTCTCTGTCTCACTTTTTTTGTTTCTGTTTCTGACTCTCTCTCTCTCTCTCTCTCTCTGTCTCTGTCTCTCTCTCTCTCTCTCTCTGTCTCTGTCTCTCTCTGTCTCTGTCTCTCTCTGTCTCTCTCTGTCTCTCTCTCTCTCTCTCTCTCTCTCTCTCTCTCTCTCTCTCTGTCTCTGTCTCTCTCTCTGTCTCTCTCTGTCTCTCTCTCTCTCTCTCTCTCTCTCTCTGTCTCTGTCTCTCTCTCTGTGTCTCTCTTTCTGTCTCTCTGTCTCTGTCTCTCTCTCTCTCTGTCTCTCTCTCTCTCTCTCTCTCTCTGTCTCTGTCTCTCTCTCTGTGTCTCTCTTTCTGTCTCTCTGTCTCTGTCTCTGTCTCTCTCTCTCTCTGTCTCTCTCTCTCTCTCTGTCTCTGTCTCTCTCTCTCTCTGTCTCTGTCTCTCTCTCTCTGTCTCTGAGTCTCTCTCTCTCTCTGAGTCTCTCTCTCCCACTGTCTCTCTGTCTATCTCTGTCTCTGCCCCCAACAGTAACGTGGAACTTAGACGTGTGCACTGCTTGGTGCCGAGTTGGGGGACGGTCTGTCTGCTTGCTGTCTTGAAGGCGGCCCAAGGCCTCGCTAGGTCAGGGCCACGGGACGGCGTGTCCAGCTGTGGCTGTCAGCTCAGGGCAATCTCCAGGGCTCTCCCCCAGGTCAGCCACAAGTAGCCCATGGGAGCTTGGGGGGGGAGCCTCTAAACGTGTGCACTGCCCATTCCTCTCGATTAAAGGAAGGGAGAGCCATGACGGGTGTTGGTGAACAGAATTCTGTTGTGAGGGTCAGGAGCCCTGGGTGGGAATCCTCCCTGGCAGGCTCAGCTGTGGTTACGGACAGGCTCCTTCTCTGTAAAATGAGGACCTGCCTCAGAGAACTGTGGGGAAAGAAAGCGCTTTGAGAGCATTAAAATCCCTCCAGATGTGCCTCGGGGAATTCTGGGTGATTAATCCAGTTAATTATTTTATTAATTTATTTATTATTTTTAAATTTATTTTTAACAATAATTTTTTATTTATTTTTAATAATAACAATTTATTATTAATTAAATAATAATATATTATGAATCCAGTTAAGCTTTGGTGGGAAATGCTAAGCTGGTGATCTCCTGAGAGCTGCTTTTCGGGTCCCGGTGACCCATGGGGGCGTGGAGAAAGCCCTGGCTCTGGGGACGGACGTCCTGGGTTCAAATCTCACCTCTCATGCCTCTGACCTCAAACAAATGATTTGACCTCTTGATCTCAGCGTCCTTACCTGTATCCTGGGACACCAGATGATGGAGCTCTGAGGGGGTCTCCCCCTCTAGGGCTGAGACTCAACAGCACCTTAAGACTGGCCAAGCCCATTATCTGCATGTTCATGTTGGGGCTATTAAATGGGGCTTGGGAGTGGGCCAGTGACCCCTCAGGCCCCTCCTGGCACAGTAGCCCCTTCAGGCAGGTACAGCTATTGTCCCCATTTCACAGAAGAGACCCTGGAGGCTCGCAGAAGTCACACGGACATGAAAAAGTGAATTTTGCTCTTATTCTAGTCCCTTACTACTAGAATCTCTAAATGTGCAGCTAGCTGGACCTGTAAATTCATAGATTCTGGCACTACAGTTCCAATACCAAAGCGAGGGTGGCTAATCTGATTTGGGGGCCAGTGCTGAAAGAGAAGAAGGTGCACTTGAGGAGGGAAGGGGACGAGGGTTTGGAGAGCCAAAGAGAAGAAAAGAACTAGCAATTTGGCGACTGCGGGGAGGAGACCGCTCAGAAATCCTGGGCTTCTGACTTGCAGCCTAGACTTTGCCACCCACTTGCTTGTACCAGGCCTAATTACCGTGTGTCTCAGAGCCTGGCTGCTTTTCTCTGCAAACAAGCTGAAATCCTCGTCTTGCCTGGCAAGGTTAGTGGAATGCATTTCCGGGCTCTTTGCCAAGCCCAAGTGCTTTTTCCTCTCATTCAATGCTACTTCTTCAAGTTTGTTTTTGTCCATTTTTTAAATAATGCCCCGCAGGATGGCACTGAGCCGGAAGCTCCTAGCCGCGTGCCTTCTTCTGACTGTGTGTGTGATGATCGGCTCTGGCCAGCACTGGTCCTACGGCCTTCGCCCGGGAGGGAAGAGGGATGCTGACAACCTGATCGATCCGTTCCAAGAGGTGGGTTCCTCTTGAAGGAGAGGTGATGGACTCAGGGTGCGGCGGGACGTGGTCTGGGCAAGGGCATCATGCTGCTTGAACACGCAAATTTGTTTGTGGTTATTCTGTCATTTCAGTTGATTTGAATGACCCCATTTGGGATTTTCTTGGCTGAAATACTGGAGTGGTTTGCTATTTATTCCCTCAGTTCATTTTACAGATGAGGAAACTGAGGCAAATAGGATTAAGTTTCCAAGGGTCATCCAGCTAGTGAGCATCTGAGATAAAGATCTGACTTCAGGGGCTGCTAGGTGGCGCAGTGGATAGAGCACCAGAGGACCCGAGTTCAAATCTGGTCTCAGACATTTAACACTTCCTCGCTGTGTGACCCTGGGCAAGTCACTTAACCCCAGCCTCAGGAAAAAAAAAAAAAAAAAAAAAAAAAAAAAAAGATCTGACTTCAGTCCTGGAGTTCTAGCAACTGGCCACCCTATGAATATATTTTTTAAAATTTCTCATCATTCTCCCTCTTATTCTTCTTTCACAACATGAATAATGTGTACATATATTTAACATGACTGTACATTTATGACCTCTATCAAATTTGCCTTCTTGGGAGGGAAGAAAAAAAACTGGAACTCAAATCCTATATCTATTTCTTACAAGAGTTTTACTTTTCCCTCCTCTCCCCCAAAGAAGAGTAGGGAAAAGTAGGAGAGGTAGAAAATAGATTTTAATTGAATAAAACAAAATTGTTAATGAAATGAAGAGGTATATTTCCTGTGTTCCAAAATGGCACTTAAGTTATTTAATTCAATTTATCCAAAATGTGTTAAAACACTTACCACGTACTTATCAATCAACAGACATTTATTAAATAATGACTACGTGGTCGTAAGCAGCGTGGTGGAGGATGGGAGTAGAGCAGGAAACTCGGTGCTGTCTTGGAGATTCTCCTAAGCCACTGAGGCAGTCCAGATGCGTGTGACCTGGAACATTCAGTTCCTTCTGGTTGCCACGTTTTGAATAGCTAACTGGTGCCATAGAGAACAGAGCATCAGCACTACAGTCAGGAAGATCTGACTTCCCAGCTCCCACCTCAGACTCTTACCAGCTGGGTGATCCTGGGCAAGTCACTTAGCCTTGTTTGCCTCAGTTTCCCCATCTGTAAAATGAGCTGGAGAAAGAAATGTCAAGTCACTCCAGTATCTTGGCCAAGAAGATCCCAAACGGGGCCACGGCTGAACACCACCATCACCACATTTTAGGAAAGTGCCTGGAGCAGGGCAAGGATGTTGTCAAAGACCCTCGAGCCCATGCTGGGTGAGGATTGGTTGAAAAAATTCCAAGGAAGGGAAGTCTCAGAAGAGAGAAGATAACTGAATTCAAGTATTTGAAGGACAGAGGAAGGATAATTCTTGTTCTGCTTGCCACAGAGTGAAGAATCCATCGTGGTGGGGAGAAGATATAAGGAGAAAAATTAAGGCTACAAAAAAGGGGGGAAAGACTTCTTAACAATGTAATGGGCGGCCTCCAGGAGCCATGGGGTCCTCTTCACTGGTAGATTTTTGAGGAGAGACCGCTCTGCAGCAATGGGAGGTAGATGGGACTTTCAGAGATTAGATGGCCTTTGAAATCTTGCAGATTCTGAAAGTGTGATTCTGGGGACATATATATGCAAAAAAGAGGGAGATATTCCAAGGGAGCACGTTTAAACAAGGGCAATATTTGGGGGCCATTTGCATAGAGATAATTGAGCCCAAGGGAGCTGATGAATATTCAAAGAGCAGTTCTCATTTTGTCAAGTTTGAGTCAAGCTCCTTTTCAAAAGGGGAGGGGGTTTCACAAAATTAGTACACGCCATTTACTTTTCTGACATATTTCCCATCTTCCTTAGGTACCTTTAAAATTCACCCATCCTGAAAAGATTTCTTAGCCATGGAAATATATTTCCAGTCTATTGCCTTTGTGTTATTATTATTATTATTATTATTATTATTATTATTATTATTATTATTATTATTATTATTATTATTATTATTTTCAGTCCCAAATTCTCTCCCTCCCTTTATACATTGAAAAAGCAAGAAATACGATACCCTTTATACATGTGAAGTCAGATGAAACATTTTTCCACATTATCCATGTTGTACCATAAAACAAAACAAAAAAAAAACAAAACAAAAAACAAACAAACCCCAAAGCAAGAAAAATGAATAAAGTTTTAAAAATAAATAAGCTCAAAGATCATCAGATCTCTCTTCGGTAATAGATAGCATTTTTCTTTTTTTCTTTCTTTTTTTTTTCCCCTGAAGCTGGGGTTAAGTGACTTGGCCAGGGTCACACAACTAGGAAGTGTTAAGGGTCTGAGAGCAGATTTGAACTCGGGTCCTCCTGACTTCAGGGCTGGTGCTCTATCCACTGCGCCACCTAGCGGCCCCCGATAGCATTTTTCATCACGGTTTCTTTGTAATTGCCTTGGACCATTGTATTGATCAGAGTAACTAAATCTTTAGCAGTCGCTAATCATTATAATAAGGCTGTTGTTGTACATTGTTCTTTTGGTTCTGCTCACTTAACTTGCATCAGTTCACATAAGTCTTCTAGGATTTTCTGAAACCATCCCCTTCATCTGCTGAATGCTCTTATCAGCATCTCGTGGGCCTAATCCCATCATTTTGGAAGAGACCTCCCTCCCCAAGTTCTTGTCCTTGCCTAAGAATTCTGCTGTTTGCATCCAGGTGGCCAATGAAGCGAACCAGCTGGCAGAACCTCAGCGTTTTGAATGTACCATTCACCAGCCACGTTCCCCACTCCGGGATCTCAAAGGGGCTTTGGTGAGTAAAGCAACAGAATTTCCAAATTCCAGGTTTAAAAGAGCCCCAGCATGTAGGAAATCCCCTTAATCTGGATAGATTTCTTAAGCTTTGTGAACTTGTAGAGAAAAAAAGATGGCGTCCTTTTTTCACTAATCCTACCTGCAAGGTAGTGTTCCCTTCAGTTGGTTTAGATCATTCCAGAAGAACTGTCTCTTCCCTAGCATTCCTAAAAAGTGATTCCCTTCCTTTTGCTTTAAACAGGACACCGTCCTTCTTGTCCTTGTTGAACATTTTTGTTGCTAGAATTTTTTTTTAACTTCCCCTCTTCTTATAACTCAACATCTAGCCGAAGCTCCTGCACCCAGAAGATATTTTAAAATATTTGGTGAATGAATGACTGAAGTCTTTCTATAGAATCTACTTTCTCCATCCACTGGTCCTAAATCTGACATCCAGGGCAATGCAGAACAAAGCTGCTCCCTCTTCTGCCAGCCCTTCAGATCTACGTGGGATTATGAGATGGATGGAAAAACCATTAACTTGGTATATTCGATATATTTGATTTTATTAGAGGCAGTTATAAAGTACAGTGAATAGAGCACTTGTTCTGGAGTCAGGAGTTCAAATCCTGACTATTAGTTTTATGACTCTAAACAACTCTTTTTTTTTTTTTTTTTTTCCCCTGAGGCTGGGGTTAAGTGACTTGCCCAGGGTCACACAGCTAGGAAGTGTTAAGTGTCTGAGGCCAGATTTGAACTCGGGTCCTCCTGAATTCAAGGCTGGTGCTCCATCCACTGCGCCCCCTAGCTGCCTCCTAAGCAACTCATTTAATCTCTGCTGCCTCAGTTTCCTCATCTGTAAAATGGACATCATCACGGCACCTTCCAGATCGGATGAGATGATATTTATCAAGTGCTTTGCAAACCTAAAAAGAATTAATAGATTGTTTGAGGAAGCTGGAAAATTCAATTATGCTTAATATACATTAAATGATTAATTACGTTAATTAAACACAGTCAATGTGTGTCGTTTTCAGGCCAGCTTGATTGAAGAAGAAGCTAGGAGGAAGAAGGTTTAACTCTAGTGGATGAAGAGAATTTCCCAACATAGCTCTGTAGTGATGATGATTGTCAAAATGGGTGGCGAGACCTTTGGAAGCTTCTCCAATCCAAAACGTGTTTCCCATTGAAAATCCCTTGGAATTGAGAGTCCTGTGGAATAAAGTAGTTCCATCTGCTTCTGCGGTTCAGACGCTCCTCTCTGTCCCTTGGGCCATCAGGCCGCCCTTGGGATGAGCTGAGACAGAGGCTACCGGGAGCCCTTCGCTTTTAAGATGGGGCGGGACGGGGTGAAGCTCAACCCCCACAGCTGGGACAGTGCTTGCTCTCGAGGAGCTCACGATCTTCGAGGTTGTGGTTGTTGTTCAGTCTTTTCTCTGACTCTCTGTGACCCCATTGAGGTTTTTCCCAATGAAGAGAAGCGAGTGATTTGTCATTTCCTTCTCTAGCTCTTTTAACAGATAAGGAGACGGAGGCAAAGTGAAGGGACTTGCCCAGGGTCACACAGCTACCAAGTGTCAGAGGCTGGATTTGAACTCAGCTCTCTGGGCACAATGGTGACCCCAGATGCTCCTTATCAGGAGCAGACAATGTAAAATAAGGAGTCCAGCCGCAGGGTTGATGGAAAGTCCAGAAGTTTAGGGGTGAAGAATAATGGAAAGCAGAACAAAGTCCCTTAGTCAGGGGCAAGTTTGTCACCACAGGGGAGTTTTAAATCTCAAAACTTCCATTTTTTTTCCCTTTCTTTTGATAAAAAAAATCCATTTACTCTATATGTGTTTGAGTAATCCTTTCAGAACATGTGAAGCTGGGAAATTAGAATCTCCATGGACCGGAAGGATCATCTCATTTAGTTATTAATTACGATGGGATTAAATCATGCTCATTTAAATGGAAAAGCCTAGACAGAAACCCAGGAGGGGTTACCCTTGGAGACTGGGGTCTGAGAGGGCTCCGGACTAGGCCCGAGCAGGTAACAGGGAGGTGGAGCGCCATCTGCTGTCGTGAACGTGGCCACTTCAGAAGTCGTGGGGGATGCTGATCCCGGTCAGAATTTCTCAGACCCACTTTGGTTTGCATCCATATGGGTCCCTTTAAACAACTTCCTTGGGGGCGAGTAGAAAGCCAAGGATGTCGTGTTAGGCTCGAAGTCAGGAAGGCGAGTTCAAATCCGGCCTCGGACACTTCCTGTGTGACTCTGAGTAAATGGCTTAACCCAATGTGCCTCAGTTTCCTCATCTGTAAAATGGGCTGGAGAAGGAAATGGTGAACTGCTCCAGTATCTCTGCCAAGAAAACCCCAATAGAGCTCACAAAGAGTTGTACACCGCTGAAAAACAACAAAAACTCCCCCTCTTTTTTTTGGGGGGAGGGTGAAATCCTACCTGATCTTTCTTTGAAAAATCTATTAACAAAATCTGAGTTGCGTGTCAGACCGTGTCCAGCTTCCTTGAAAGCTGGACCATAAATTCTGTGCTTCTCCCAACGCCGTAATGTCTCTATTAGTTTCTGTTTACACGTAAAAATCGGGTAAAATATTACATTTCCCTCTCATTATCTCATGTTGTGTTCCCCATTAGACTGAACTCATTGGAGAACACGACACCTACAGCCCTTAGCACAGAGCCTGGTACATAGCAGGTGCTTAATCCATGCTTGTTAAATTTACTTTTTTTTTTTTTTTTTTTTCTGAGGCTGGGGTTAAGTGACTTGCCCAGGGTCACACAGCTAGGAAGTGTTAAGTGTCTGAGACCAGATTTGAACTCGGGTCCTCCTGAATTCAAGGCTGGTGCTCTATCCACTGCGCCACCTGGCTGCCCCCTAACTTCACTCTTTAATGAGAACAGCTCAAGGGCAAAAATGAATAAGCATATATCTTGTGCCCAACAGAATGGAGAAGAACGCGGTTTTCATTGGTCATTTGCTCAGAAACTACATTTATTTATTCATCTCCTTAAAAAAACTGCATTATTTACAAATTGTACATCTCTTAATACAGTTCTCAGAAAGGAAAAATAAAACGGCACCCACTTGGTTAATAGACCCTATTTAGCATCCCAGGAAGTCCCACTGGATTCCCATTGTGCCCGAGTGGAGACTGGCAGTGCCAGGGGAGAGACATTCGGCCCTCTGGCTCTTGCCCAGGCAAGTGCCCCTCACCCCAACCCTGGGCTTCACGGGCAAGGGCCAGCTTCCGGTGCTTTCAAATAAGCCAGTGGTCGACTGATCCTTGAGGAAGACATTCACGCCCTCGAGAAGCTGGAAGAGGTGCTTGCGAGCAGGCCGGACGGGCGCGTAGAATCCCAGAGACGGGGGAAACTCAGGGGGGACCCCATTCTTCTGCTCTGACAAATACCCAGCTCCCAACACTGGTCCCGTGACTTCATTCCCATTGGGAATTCGGCCATGAGGAGACATCCCCCCCCGAAATAGAGCAGCACCTACTCCGTCTCCCCAGAACTGGAGAGCTGTCGGGGAGTCTCAGGGAAGTTACCCAGACCCTCTGACCTCGAGACCGGCTAGCTCTGTCCCTTTGTGGCAGGCTGCTTGGAAATGCCCCTTTAGAGCTTTGTGGGTCTAAAAATGTGTAACCTACAAGGGTTTATATATAAATATATGTATACACACATGTACATGTATGAATAAATACATGTCTCTACAAATGCACACACATACATACAAATATGGATGAGTTACCAATGGAGCAGGGACTCATTTAAAATAAAAGAATATTGGGGGAGCTCCATGGTGCAGTGGATAGAGCACCAGCCCTGAATTCAGGAGGACCCGAGTTCAAATCTGGTCTCAGACACTGAACACTTCCTAGCTGTGTGACCCTGGGCAAGTCACTTAACCCCAGCCTCAGAAAAGGAAAAAAATAATAAAATAAAATAAAATAAGAGCATATTAAACAGCAAAGGGTTTTTAGAAATCTGGTCCCTCTCATTTTATAAGTAGAGAAATTTGAAGTAAACTGACATAGCAAATTCGTGGCAGGGCCAGAAAAAGAAGGCAGGACTGCTAATTCCCAGGGCAATGCGACATGGGACTAACCAATTTGTAAAGATTTTGTTGAAAAGATCAGGCTTTTTTTTTTTTTTTGTTGATAAAAAGGATAGCTGAGGGGGAGGAGAGAGAAAAATGCAAAGAAAATTTAGGTAATGTAAAAAAAATTCAATACAGAGTTAATCTACAGAAATTAGATAATAAAAAGGGAAGTGGCTTGAAAACTAATAGTAATTCTTGCAGGTATTGGTTGGGTCTTAGATGAAACCCTGTATAATCCCGAGGTAAGAGGAGCCAGATTTGTATGTAAGTAATCAGGAGGGCCATCAGGACTTTGTTCCCACCGAAGGCCGTGGTGAGGTGCTGACATCATCCTGGGAGCACTTCCTTCTCCCAGGGCGTGCCCCGGGTGAGCCTTCCAAGGGCCCCGGGTGCCAATGGTGTCGGTTATGGCCTGTCACCTATGCTCTTAATACACAGAGACAAGATAGATTCAGAAAAAGAGAGAGAGAGAGAAAGAGAGAGAGAGAGAGAGAGAGAGAGAGAGAGAGAGAGAGAGAGAGAGAGAGAGAGACGAGAGAGAGGAGAGAGAGAGACGAGAGAGAGAGAGACAGAGCAGAGAGAGAGAGAGAGAGAGAGAGAGAGAGAGAGAGAGAGAGAGAGAGAGAGAGAGAGAGAGGGAGAGAGAGAGACAGAGAGAGAGAGAGAGAGAGAGAGAGAGAGAGAGAGAGAGAGAGAGAGAGAGAGAGAGAGAGAGAGAGAGAGAGACAGAAAATGTGTCTGTCCGGTAGCTTCAGAGATAGCCAAGGTGAGTGTATTGGGAGAAGGGGAGGAAAGGTTCAGGAGGGTATCATTTCTCAAAAGGAAAGCTACCAGTCAACCAAAGCCATAGAATACGTCAGAAAAATCAATTCCAGGTTTAATTTAAAAATAAATAAATAACAGCAAATCTCAGCAAAAAATTTCCAGCCTTCTCCAAGCATCTTTCCCAACTTTGGGTTTAAAAAAAAGTCGTCCAACAATCACACAGAAGAAAGGCACAGAATTACAGAATTTCAGAGTTGGGGGGGGGCATCCCCAGGCTTCTGCTTCAATCCCTTCCCCCAAAAGGTTCCCCACTACAACTCACGCATGTGTGGTCAGTGGTCATCCAGCCATGACTTACTGGCACCCAAGGAGGGAGATCCAACCACGCAAGGACAAACCATTTCATTTGGTGATTGCCCAGATTTTCGGCAAGATTCCTGCGATCCAGCTAAAACCTCCCTGTATACCTTGAATCCACTGTTCTAATTTTCCCCTCTGGAATCAAGGGGAAATTTTTTATTCATTTTTTGGACCTTGGAGAGAGGTGCCTTTTGCCCCCTGGCACGCCCCCCTCTCCCTACCGAGCCATTTTTTGCCCAAGCTGTATGAGTTCCTTCCATCAGTCCTCACAGGGCAGGGCTTTGAAGATGAAGACTAGACACTGGGGAACACACAGAGGGTCACTGAGTTAAACCTCCAGGCACATCACGCCCTAGCAAAGGCAAACCCCCCTTCGTCCTTCTGCTGACCAAAATGAGCTCGTTCTTGTCTCTACTCCGGCAGAGTGGAACTTGTGTCCGGCATGAGCCACGTAAACCAGAAACGGCCGCGGAGTGGATTTCCAGGCCGGGAAAGCTCTCAGGTGGCGCACTGCGGAAGGGCTTCGGGAATCAAGGGTTTGGATTATCCTAGACACAGTAAACCCTACTGGTAGCTTGTGAGGTGGGGGCATTTTGGGGGCTGCCCTTTTTTTGGCCAGCTTCACGGACAACTAATGTCTGAGATTCTGTTCTACACTCATGTTAGACTACCTAGTCTTTTCCAGTCCCTTTCTGCTTTCCACAATCCTCACACGAGAGTGTGTATGTTTGTGTGTGACTGTGTGTGTGTTGGCGTGTGGATGGCGAAGATTAGGGAACGTAATTTTCATTAATATGGAAAACAATCTCCAGATAAAAGGCTGGAAGGATGGACACAGAGGACCATCGTTAGCCCAGCGGATAGCTGGCTCACCCTCAGAAGGCCGGATGCAAGCGCCTCTTCTCCCTCTGGAGCGAACCATTCTATACCTTTTGGTTAGAGTGAAGGCTGGGACTTTGAGGGCTGGGAGAATCCTAAGAGCTCAGAGCCTCTCATCCCCACCTTGCCTTGTCTATCTCCCCTCCTGGACGTCTGCATCTCATCCAACCCTCTCATTTTACAGGTGAGAAAACTGAAGCGCAGGGAAGGGAAGGGACAGAGGCAATGGCCAAGACAGGCCTCAAGGGCGGGGGTCTCTCTCCATGGATCCATCACCACTGAATAGCAGTTTCTTGGGGCGGGGGCTCGAGACCGTGTCACGGTCTTGCTTTCCTGGTTTCCTCACCCCTAAAATGAACGCGATCATCCAGGCTCATTTCCCGCCAGGGGTAGGGGAGAGAGGAAGAAGGCAAAATGACCCTAAAAGAAGGCAAGTGGGAAGCCCCAAAGCACCCGTCCTCCCTACTCTCTTTGGCCTGAGGCCCTTTCTCAACTCTTTCTGCCTTTAAGGTCTCGGTTTGTTGATGTTCAGGCCCCCTTTGGGAGTGCAGGGAAGCCTGGGAACCTTCTCAAGATAACTGCGCTCGCCATATTCATAACTGCTAAATTTTGGAAGTGAGTGGAAATGAAGATGTAATTTTTTCCCCATTTAAGTTACGGATTTCAGATTAAATCCTGGTGCCTAAAAAAGAACTATTTATGTGGGACAGGAATAATAATTCCGGGGGGCTCTGAACGGTGCTCTTTTTGTTCTTGTGCTGAACCCTGCAATGGACGGGACAGCTCCCTCTCTAACATTATACACACACATTTAGTCTCCATCTGTTGAAATCTTGCTCCTCCGTCAAAGTCCAACTTGAAGCGTCTCTCCTGTCCTCCTCCCCTAATGGAAATGGTTGGTGGATTAGAAGGAAGCATTCTCTGCACCCAAAACTGTCCAGTTTGGGCCAAAACTTGCTGTGACTTGCCCAGGATCTCGCAGCTAAGAAAGTGTCAGAGCCTCCTAATATGTAAGAACCGTCTGCTACGTGCAGGGAGAGAGGAAGTGGGCTGATCGGCTGAACATCTGGCCTCAAAGGCAGGAAGAATGGGGTCCAGGCCCTGCTTCTGCTCCATACTGACCAGGGCCAAGTCCGTTACTCTCTCCTCACCCCCAGGCGCCTCTCAGACTCTGATCCCGAAGGGCAGCGGTGGAGCTGGCTGGACAGAGCCCCCACATCAGACCAAAAAAGGCATTTTTAGGGTATTAGGTAAGTGCTAGAATTTCTTGTAAATTTCTCAGTTCTATGGAGGAATTTAAAGGGCTCACTTTGGGGAAATTTTGTAGAGCTTAAAAAGCAAAATCCATTGTGCGGAAAGAAAGTGTTAGGTTGGGTCTTGCTAAATGGAGAAGTATGTCCAGACCACTGAGTCACAGAGAGTGAGATGGAGGGGAATGAAGGTCAGACTCCACGGGAAGTGGGATGGAGGGGAATGAAGGTCAGACTCCATGGGAAGTGGGATGGAGGGGAATGAAGGTCAGACCCCATGGGAAGCGGGAATGGAGGAGAATGAAGGTCAGATTCCATGGGAAGCGGGATGGAGGAGAATAAAGGTCAGATTCCATGGGAAGTGGGATGGAGGAGAATGAAGGTCAGATTTTATGGTTAGTGGGATGGAGGAGAATGAAGGTCAGACCCCATGGGAAGCGGGATGGAGGAGAATGAAGGTCAGACCCCATGGGAAGCGGGAATGGAGGAGAATGAAGGTCAGACCCCATGGGAAGCGGGATGGAGGAGAATGAAGGTCAGACCCCATGGGAAGCGGGATGGAGGAGAATGAAGGTCAGACCCCATGGGAAGCGGGATGGAGGAGAATGAAGGTCAGACCCCATGGGAAGTGGGATGGAGGAGAATGAAGGTCAGACCCCATGGGAAGTGGGATGGAGGAGAATGAAGGTCAGATTTTATGGTTAGTGGGATGGAGGGGAATGAAGGTCAGATTCCATGGGAAGCGGGATGGAGGAGAATGAAGGTCAGACCCCATGGGAAGTGGGATGGAGGAGAATGAAGGTCAGACCCCATGGGAAGTGGGATGGAGGGGAATGAAGATCAGACCCCATGGGAAGTGGGATGGAGGAGAATGAAGGTCAGATTCCATGGGAAGCGGGATGGAGGAGAATGAAGGTCAGATTCCATGGGAAGCGGGATGGAGGAGAATGAAGGTCAGACCCCATGGGAAGTGGGATGGAGGAGAATAAAGTTCAGACCCCATGGGAAGCGGGATGGAGGAGAATAAAGTTCAGACCCCATGGGAAGCGGGATGGAGGAGAATAAAGGTCAGATTCCATGGGAAGCGGGATGGAGGAGAATAAAGGTCAGATTCAATGGGAAGCGGGATGGAGGAGAATAAAGTTCAGACCCCATGGGAAATGGGATGGAGGAGAATGAAGGTCAGACTCCATGGGAAGTGGGATGGAGGGGAATGAAGGTCAGACCCCATGGGAAGCGGGATGGAGGAGAATGAAGGTCAGATTCCATGGGAAGCGGGATGGAGGAGAATAAAGGTCAGATTCCATGGGAAATGGGATGGAGTAGAATAAAGTTCAGACCCCATGGGAAATGGGATGGAGGGGAATGAAGGTCAGATTCCATGGGAAGCGGGATGGAGGAGAATAAAGTTCAGACCCCATGGGAAGCGGGATGGAGGAGAATGAAGGTCAGATTCCATGGGAAGCGGGATGGAGGAGAATGAAGGTCAGATTCCATGGGAAGCGGGATGGAGGAGAATAAAGGTCAGATTCCATGGGAAGTGGGATGGAGGAGAATAAAGGTCAGATTCCATGGGAAGCGGGATGGAGGAGAATAAAGGTCAGATTCCATGGGAAGTGGGATGGAGGAGAATGAAGGTCAGATTTTATGGTTAGTGGGATGGAGGAGAATGAAGGTCAGACCCCATGGGAAGCGGGATGGAGGAGAATGAAGGTCAGACCCCCATGGGAAGCGGGATGGAGGAGAATGAAGGTCAGACCCCATGGGAAGCGGGATGGAGGAGAATGAAGGTCAGATTCCATGGGAAGTGGGCATTCACATGTGATATTCATGACATTCACACTCATGACTCTAGAGTCATTTACTTCTCACCAGCTTAGAGGTATTGTAATGGGGCTGTGGGGTTGTGGAACCGGCGGGAAAGTAGAATCAGTTACAATAAAATGGGGACTATGAGGAAAGAACTTGCCTCTCTAGGCTCCACTCCCAACTCTAGATTTTCTCCTCCACAAGCCCTCTTTCCTCTCCCCCTACACTGTTAAGTGCTGTCTTCCCCCATTAGAACATAGGTTTCTTGAGAGCACAGATGGCCTTCCTAATTGTATTTGTATTTCCAGTACTTGGCACCTTGCCTGGCATACAGGAAGTGTTTAATAGATGTTTGTTGACTCGACAGAATGCCCAGGACTGAGGACCAGGACGAGGGATGCAGACTCTCAGGAGAACAGATGAGACCCATGATGTGACCAGATCATCCTGAAAGTGTTCCACTTGGGAGAAATCCTTTGCTTTTAGCTCTTGGTAGAAACAGAATTTAATTAACCCTCAACTATTTAAGAGTCTTTTGAGTTCTTCCGGTTATTGGAGTGAGGGAATCCCACCCATCTTTTCATTCCATTTACAGCCATGATCCACATGGCTCCTTGTAACTGCCCATAAACTCATGGAATTATGGGATTCTAGAGGTCCGAGGCAGCCTCTGGTGCGTCCCTCCCTGAACAGACAGCCTTTTACATCGTCACCAACAGGTGGTGCGTCCAGCCTTACCTTGGACATACTCCCTTTTCTTCAAGAGCCCATCAAACATAGAAATGAATTATTATTACTTTAGCTACCAAAAATGGCCCGTATTTAAGTACATGGGATAGGGGATGCCCATGCGAGGAAGGGAGTCCAAACTCCAGCATTGCTTTTCAGAAGCAAAGCAAATAATGCCTTTCGTGGACAGGGAAAGGACTCAAAGATCATTCAGGTAACTGATGACCAGAGACTCTTTGGAGGTCCAAATGGCTGTGGGTAAAGGTAGATGTTTAAAGATCATGTCGAGGCTATAATAAATTTTGGAATTCTGCAAGTGAGTGAAGAAGGTATGAGATGGCCTTGGAACGTGGC
The DNA here is from genome assembly GCF_048593235.1 of Sminthopsis crassicaudata. Taxonomy (NCBI): domain Eukaryota; kingdom Metazoa; phylum Chordata; class Mammalia; order Dasyuromorphia; family Dasyuridae; genus Sminthopsis; species Sminthopsis crassicaudata. The sequence continues at coordinate 11,545,420 of NC_133618.1, read as the reverse complement.
TGTGGGGGAAGCTCTGGAAAGACTCAGTCCAGTTCAAGGTCATCCCAGGTCAGAAGGGTTGGAAAACCAAGGACAAGAGCGCCATTGCCTTTTGGAGCTGGTCTTGAGATGGACTGTCCATGTGGGCCGCTCCCCAAATACATGACAGGTACCGAGGAGGAGCAGGGTCTTCACTGAGAGCCTGGTTCCAAGGAGAGGACTCCCGACTTGCGGGTCTTGGGAGGTGGAGGTGGCGGACCCTTGGCTTCTCGACGGAGGGGAAGCGGGGGTGCAACCTGGGAAAACAGATGCATAATGGGGCGGGTTAAGAGCAAAGGATTTTTCTTCCTTATTTCTAATCCAAGGTCCACTATTTCTCTGTTAGATTTTGAGATTTTGGCCATGCTTCAAATCCTACACAGCCACACAGCACCTATGTTAGCCATCTTATTGCCAAAGCCCTGGCCTGGCTGTCATGTGCACACCCTTCTTCCCACACCCATTTTTTACTTTTTGTTCTGGAAACATTAATAAAAAAAATCATGTCTTCTCTAGAACTCTGTTCATTATCTCTGTGATTCCCCAGAGCAAAATTCTATTCCCTTCACTAGGAATTGTTTGGATTTTTTCCCCCTAGAGTTTGGAACCTAATAATTACCCAATAAATGGTTTGCATTCATTCATTTATTTGTCCATCCATCCATCTAACCATCCATCCATCCATCCATCCACTCATTTATCTAGCTATCCATCAATCCACTCATTTATCCATCCATCCATCCATCCATCCATCCATCCACTCATTTATCTAGCTATCCATCAATCCACTCATTTATCCATCCATCCATCCATCCACTCATTTATCTATCCATCCATCCATCCATCCATCCACTCATTTATCTATCCATCCATTCATCCATCCATCCACTCATTTACCCATCCATCCATCCATCCATCCATCCACTCCATCCATCCATCCATCCATCCATCCATCCATCCATCCATCCATCCATCCATCCATCCATCTATCCATCTATTCATTCATTCTCTGACTCACTGAAACATTCAGCTTCTTCTTTTACATCTTTTAGCTTTTGGTTCATGGAACACAGTATCCATCTACAAGGGTTTGCATGAGGAGCAAAAAAAGAAAGAAAACTTCTGCCCCCTTCTTCAATCTTGAAGACAGATGGACACCAGATATTCAGAGAGACACACAATAACAATCACTCACATTTAGATAGGGCTTCTAGATTTACAAAGCACTTACTTGATAACTACCTGTTACCATTTACAGATTTATAAACTGAGTCTTGCCTAGAGCTGAACTAGGAGTAGGGAAATAACCCAGAACATCTGTCACTGAGATAGTGAGAGTTAAAATGTTATTCTTCCTCCTGGAGAGGTAGCATGAAACAGTGGAGAGAAGGATGTCCCTATTCCTTCACTCATTCATTCCTTTAATATTATTAATTATATATATATTTATTTTAATAAGAATATAATTTATATATAAACACTATAATTATTAAGAATAATGTTGTTAATAATATTCTTTATTAGTTAGCCACTCATGACCCTAGGAAATTCACCAGCAAAATGTACTGGAGAAGGGATTTCCCCAACAGGAGCTCCCTGAATCCATCAATTCTCCATGATCCATTCTCCATCTCACCCTTGCCACCCTGTTTTGAGGAGAAGATGGGAGATGGGAACTCCATTTTTAATGGGAGGACCAGGCCGCTAGCCAGTTGGGTAGGACTGTCTCTCCTCAAGGCAGCTTGGACAAGTCCGTGGCCAGCAAAGTGAGCGTCACTCTGGAGCAGCATCAGCTTGCTTGCCTACCTCTGTTGAGTTCCTCTGGCTGCCACTCTCGTAGGGCTTGCTCTTTGGAGGGGGTGGAGGAGGTATTGTCTTTGAACCAGAAGACATCAGTCCATCTACCTGCAATGTTGGAGAACCTGGAAGGGATGGGAATCAAAGGTCAAATAAGCAGAACAACATCACTGAGATGAGAGCCTTGGTACCCGCGTTCTGAGAACCCCTTTCTACTCATCTCTTTCAAAATTCCAAAACTAGTATTTTACTTTTTGTTTAAATTGAACCTAAACAGAGCTGGCTAACCAGAATATTTATAGTTTCAGCAATTTTTTGCAAGGCGATCTGGGCCAAGTCCCTTTAATTCTATGAAACTCAGTTTCCTTTCCTGTAAAATGGGGATAATGATACCTACACTGCCTAAATTTGTAACACTGCTCAATTTGGCGCAGCAGGCCATTTATTAAGTGCCTACTGTGGGCAGAGTACCACTCTAAAAATTGGGAGACTCAAAAATGATAGCCTCCTGACCTTTAGAGTGTAAGGAGTAGATGAAACAGCCATAATAATAATAATAATAATAATAATAATAATAATAACAACAACAACAATAATAATAATAATATATGAAATGTGGACTGGGGACATGTAAGTCAAGTTTTATGGAAAGTTCTCAAAGGAGTAAAGTTGAAAGGACTTGGGGAAATCAAGAAAACCTTCATGAAGGCAGTGACTCTTAAATTTAAAAGAATAATCAAAGTTCAAGAGGGGCAGAGGGCAAGAAGGAACATTCCAGGTGGAGGAAGCAGTGAGAGCAAAGGCCTGGGGGTCAGACAACACAAGACGATCACCATCTTTATGGAGGAAGAATTCGTGCAGAATGGTGATGGGAGAAAAGATGATCAAGGCAGTGTGAGACAGCGGATTGGAGAGTATGACCACAAGCAATGTAAGCTTCACTTGGAAAGGAAGTATTCCTAGAGCCTGGGATGGTGCCCAGCACACAATAGGGGCTTAAAAAGCTTGTAGAGAATACCTAGGGATATTCATTTTTTGCACTTGTGTCCCCAGTCTTAGCTTGGTGCACCTTAGCTTGGTGCACCTAGTAGGGACTTCATATGCACCTAGAGAGTAGGGCTTATTCATTCTTTGCACTTTTGTCCCCAGCACACAGTAGGGGCTTCAAAAGCTCCTAGAGAGTTGGGGTTATTCATTCTTTGCACTTTTGACCCCAGCACACAGTAGGGGCTTCAAAAGCTCCTAAAGAGTTGGGGTTATTCATTCTTTGCACTTTTGACCCCAGCACACAGTAGGGGCTTCAAAAGCTCCTAAAGAGTTGGGGTTATTCATTCTTTGCACTTTTGTCTCCAGCGCACAGTAGGGGCTTTAAAAGCTCCTAGAGAGTAGGGGTTATTCATTCTTTGTACTTGTATCCCTAATGCACAGTGGGGGCTTTAAAAGCTCCTAGAGAGTAGGGGTTATTCTTTTTTTTTACTTGCATCCCTAATGCACAGTAGGGGCTTCAAAAGCTCCTAGAGAGTTGGGGTCATTAATTTTTTGCACTTTTTTTCCCAGTGCATAGTGGGGCTTATTAAATACTTGATTTCTTGAGAATTGAATTAAGTTAAATTGAAGTAGAAAGACCAGTGAGGAGCTCAGAGTAATAGTTTAAGTGGGAGATTAACCCATCAGGAAGCAGCGAGATGGTCCATTAGATGGGGTTAGCTCTGCAGTCAGGAAGACCTGAATTCAAATCTGACCCAGGCACTCACTACTTGTGGGCCAAGTCATTAATCTCAGCTTCCTTATGTGCCAAATGGAGAGACCAGCCCTGAGGATACAGACACTCCAAATGAGACAGTCCCTCGCTCACTCCCACAATTCAGGGGGACAGAATAGAGAATGGAAGATGGAGAAATGGACGAAAGGGACAGCTGAGGAAGCGTGTAGCACTTGGTGAGTGAGGGAAGGGGAAAGAGAGAGGAAGGATCCTCGTTATTAAGGATTTAGGACTCCGGGGGCCTCAAGTCCAAGACTGTTGGGAAACTGAGACCCAGAGAAATGAAGTCTTTGCTCAAGGTCATACAAATAGTAAGGGTGAGTCATGTTTGAACCCAGAACTCACAGCTCCAATATTCTTTCTCTTGGGTCACACCTATCCAAAGTCAAAGGTAACTTAGCTTGAGTATTAAATGAGTTAATGGCTATTAGAGTGCGTTCTACACAAAAGTAGGGCGTTGTTGCTGTTACAACGGCAGTACCTGCCGCCAATGGCGCCCAACAACTTTATCAGACCCACGTACAGCTCCACCACCGGATGGCTGTGTTCCGTCCCCAAGAGTTGGAAAAATGAGCGTGAAGAGAACTTACTTTGGGTCCTGGGTGTTTTCGGGGTCAGCGGGGGTGGGCTCAGGGGTACAGCCGAGGGCAGGGGCGAGCCTTGGAACAACGTCAGCCGGCTATCCACTAACTGGAGGCTCTTGGGTCTTTGGACTTTGCTAGTAGGACTCTAGGGAGGGAAAAAACAAGGAAGAGGAGGAGCGATGATGCCTCAATTGGAGGCTGCTGGGATTGAGCACTTCCCTCTGGACCAGAGGGTGATGGGGACAGCAAGGACCTTTGTCACCTAACCAAGAAATAACACGGAGTCCAATAATGCCTAAGGGCTTTGAAAGGATCAGTGAACAGCGGTGGATGTTCAGCGGAGTCTTCACAGAAGAAAGGAGCATTGATTTAGCACCAGAAGGGACGTTTGAGGCCGTTTCACCACACACGTCCCCATGTTATAGATGGGGAAACTGAGGCACCCAGCGTTTAGTGACTTTCCTGGGGTCACACAGCTGGAGAGTGTGTGAGGTAGTACAGACTCAAGGCCTGGAGGTCTATGATGTGATATAGTGAACTGAACTCGGGTTTAGGAATATCAGGAGTTTACTCTTGCCCCCTTAAATACTTTAACCTTGTGACTCCATTACGTTCCTGTTTCCTTGTAAAATGAGGGGACAGATTTAGAGGATCTCTAGGACTATTTCCAACTCTAAATCTATGATTTTTTTTAGGACTCTGTGATCCAATAGTTGTTTCTAGCCTGCCTTTCCTCCCAAGAAGGGTTGCCTTTGCCAGATACAGCCCCAAGTGCTCATTAACTCTCTAGATCTCCCCCTTTGGCCCCAGTTAAGAGAGGACAGGACATGAAGCTCAGGGACTGAATCACAGAGCAGGGATGCAGAGGACCACAGGCTAAGGCCTGGGCCCGCTGGCAGACACCGTGGCAAGAAAGCTACAAATTCTTCCAGCTCTCAGTGACAGAACATCTGTGCCTACAGATTCCCCGGGCTTGGTCTGACTCTAACTGGAAATCAGGGGCTTGGAAGCTCCAGACTCAGATGCTAGGGCCCATGTCCACTTACCAGCAGGTCGGCTTCTGGCTCTCGCTCCGCGATGACCTGAGATTTGCTAATATTCCAGTCTTTCCGCTTGAACTTGCCAATCCTGTTATCGCTGTCTTCTCTGAGGGACAGGTCCTCCACTTTGGCTCCTGACGAAGCCCGCCGCTCCAGGAGGGGCTCCAGGATGGATCTGTCATCCAGGCAAAAGGACACAATCTCATCTCCCTATTCCTTTCCCCAATCCCAGGTCCTTGAGGGCCGGTGACCTTGGACTGGTTCTTACACAGGAGGAGGGAGTGTCACTGGACCTAGCAGGTGCTTACTAAGTCTTATTAAATGGAACTAAATTAATAGAATTGATTTATTTCAACCCTAACTTGTAGACTTTTTATATCTCTTTCACGTGGTGGAAAAATGCTGAAAAAGAAGGTCAGCTAGGTGGTAAATAGAGTGCCAATCCTGGAGTCAAGAGGATCTGAGTTCAAATCTGGCTGCAGACACTTCCTACCTATATGACCCTGGGCAAGTCACTTAACCCTGATTGCCTTAAAAATAAATATTATAAGGGTCTGAGTTTTGATTTTGATTCTGCTAATGACTCCGTGGGGTATCTTTGGTCAATAAAACAGGATCATCAGCCTTGCCTTGCCTTCCCTCACCTGGAAAGACTGTGCTAAACTCAGATGAGAAAAATATATATGCAAAAATGAGACCTTTCTAGAGTGTAAAGGAAATTACCCGGCATGTTTTATAACTGTTATATGTTGTTTCCCTTAATTCAACCTAGGTCAGTCTCACGTGAAAGAAAAGACCAATCCCACAAAGCCCTCCCCCCCCCCCCCGCTTGCTGTTTAATCTCTATGCCAGCTTCTTCCACTTTCCTCCTGCCATTTTCTCAACTCTAAGTGAGGTAACTGAGGCAAACAGGGTTAAGTGACTTGCCCAGGGTCACACAGCTAGGAAGTATCTGAGGCAGGATTTGTACTCAGGAAGATGAGTCTTTGCCAAGAAGAACTATCAAAAAGGGGTGGACACACCTGAACAACAGCAATACCACATCCCAGGCACTTTGCCAAAGGAAATCCAAAACAAAAGGGAGTCCTGCTTTCAAAAACCTTCTAATTTTTAGGAGGCCGCAGTGTCCATGAAACAAAGGGTAATTGTAGGAAGGAAAGAACATTAGCAAGAGTGACGGCTTCTTGTAGAGCAGGGGAGCTCAGCTGGGAGCCTATGAACTTTTTTTCCCCCTGAGATAATTAGGGTTAAGTGACTTGCCCAGGGTCACACAGCTAGGAGATCACATTTGAACTCGGGTCCTCCTGACTTCAGGGCTGGTGCTCTATCCACTGTACCACCTAGCTACCCCTGTGAACTTGTTTTTTTTTTTTTTAATATAATTATATTGCAATCTAGTCATTTCTCTTGTGATCCTGCATAGTTTATTTTATGCATTTAAAACCACGAGTCTGAGAATGAGGGCAGAGTTTTCAGCAGACTGCCAAAGGGTCCATGACACATGCAGGGGATGGTGCTTGAGAAGGAGACTGGGGATGTGGGGTCAGGACGGATGAGGAGAGAGAGCATTCTAAGCACGGGGGGCAGAGGCATGAAGGCAGGTAAGGGTTCTCTGCATAAGGAACAGCGAAGAGAACAGAGGGCTTGGAGGGATATAACGTGAAATATGAATGTCATGAACATTTTGTTTTTGTCTTTTTTCGTGGGAAGGAGGGATGTGGGAGGAAGAGAAAATAGATTTTTGTTAATTAAAAATTAAAGAAAAGAAATAGGCATGGAAAAGTAGGCGGAAGCCAGATTGCAAAAAGGCTTTAGATACCAAGTTGGGGAGATTGTATTTTATTTTAGGGGCAATAGGGAGCCATTGAAACTTCTAGGGTCCAAGTAACAGAGGCAGGTGTGTTACCTTAGGAAGATTCTTTCTAAGGACAGATGATGTTACAACCCTCATAAGCTACATTGTTATTTTTTCACCAGTGGTGAATGTAACCAAGGACTCTGTTGTATACAGCGTAGCGACTCACCCATCTGATCCTGGTCTGGAAGGAGTGCTATCTGAGGACGTGGAAGACGTGGAAATCACCGAGGAAGCCACTGACGTGACAGACAGTCTTCTGAGGGTGGAAGACATGATGTACGGCAGCACCACAGACCCCGTCCTGCTCTGCTTCCTCTCTGTCAAGGTGGGAGGCTGAGGGGCATAAGAAACAGCAGCTCTATGGGCACAGTCTTCATTAGAGTCACGGGCACATTCAGAGCAATTTCCAGGAGGTACCAAGGGGGAAAACAGAAGCAAGAACATCCCTTCTATAGGGAGAAAAATAAGAAAAGGAGGGGGAAGGGCCACCAGCAAGAGCCTTGATCTATAATCTGGATCCTAAGGACTGATGATGAAGATGAAGATGAAGATCACACTTTTTCCTTTTGGTAGAGAGGTGGGGAGCTACAGGTGGGGAATGTTGCATGCTCTGCCATACACAGCTGATGTTCCTTTTGCTCTGCTTAACTCTTTCTTGTTCCATGTTAAAAGCTTATAATATATATTATGATTTGAGATCTAGCCCCTTTTCATTCCTATTTCTCATCATCATTTCCCTTGGTATTGTAGATTTTTTTTTGTTATTGCTTAAAATACAAATGGATAGAAAAATGAAACGGACCAGATGAAGGGGGACAATAATAAATAATGGTACTTAATAACCTAGTGTTCAATAAAATCAAACCAAAAATTACTTGGAAATAACTCCTTATTTATTAAGATCTGCTTGGGAAAATTGGAAAGCATGCACTCAGAAACCAGGCTTTGACAAATCTATAGTAAATTCAAAATCGACACACTCTGGAGTATGTAACTATGCCATAGAAGAATAAGGAAAGAAGCTGACAATGCAGCTTTTAGAGGTAAGGGCAAGAGAGATAGGAGGGACAGGAGTTCGTTAAGATATTAAGCGAACAAGAGATGGAGGCAATTACAAAAAATAAGAGATTATCTTGATGGTATGAAATTGAAAAGATGACAAAAGATAGGAAGAGTTAATGCTGGAGGATTTATAGACAGGCAGGTGTGCTGATGCATTGTTGGTGGAACTTCGAGACTGTATTCTGGAAAGCAATTTGGAATTATGTAAATAAAATGATTGAAATGTCCCTATTCTTTGACCCAGATATTCTCCTGTCATTCTCCCCTACAAAGAGAAAGTTCTCATAAGCACCAGAGTATTTATAGCAGCACCTTCACGATAGGAGAAACTGGAAACAAAGAAGATATTTAAGGATCAGAAAATGAGAAATCAAACTGTGGTGCATGAATGTAATAGAATATTAAGTCACTGTAAGTAAAGATGAATTAAAAAGTTGCATGAAAAGATTTTTTATGAACTGATGCAGGATAAAGTTAGATGAGCTAGAAAAATATTAAATACAATGTCTACAATGATGAAAATGGAAAAGAAAAACTACAAAACAATAAAAAATTAATATGGTAAAACTACAAAGGATAAGGTTGGCCCCAAAGAAGAGCTATGAGAACATGCTGCTCCTAGCTCCTTTAATGAGATGGAACAGTTAAAAAATGGAGCAGTTCATGGATATGGAACATTGTACATTGATGCCCAATTTTTTTTTTCTATATATTGATCAGTTTTGCTGACTTTTTTTCCTTCTTCTTGTTTCTCTCTTTTTAAGAGATGGGAAAGAAAAATACCCGAGAAAATCTAGGCAGTTAAAACAAAAGACATAAAATTTCTTTGAAAGCAATAAAGACATTAATGAAACATTAAACAAAAGAGAGAAATCAGGGGATAGGCATGGATTTAGCCTGGAGAACCCAGAGGTCGGATGCTCAGATTATCTTGCTTTCAGACAAAGCTTACCAGAGTGATGACTCCATAGAGTTTCTCCACCTTCTCCCTGAGCTCCCGGAAACAGGTACTCAGTCGGTCATGCAACGGCTTCAGCTGCTCAGTCAGCTTCTCTCCGTGAATTCGGATCCCTTCTCCAAGCAGGGGCATCTGGAGAAGTGAATACAGGAGCAGGGAAGAGGGAAATTTAAGCATGGAGGCTGCCACATGAAAGGGCAAAACATGGTCCAGTTCCTAATTGCACAGTCTACCAAAGGACTGAAGAACTTAAAAGAATCTCAGGGACTTAGTCTGGTCTCCTTGTTTTACAAACAAGATAACTGAGGCACAGAGTGGGGAAGTAATTTGCCCTTATTAAAATGATAACTCAATAAAATCCAACAGAGGGTAAAAGTACTAAAACTTGGGCACCTAACAGCAAAGTGCCAGTAGACTGCCTTCTTGACACAAGGCTCCACGCCCTTCATTGTGCCATTGACTAATAATTTCTAAGATCTTTTAAGGTGCCTGTGATATGCCCAAGGCAGGCCCCTGGATGGATATGATTCCCTTCCCCCTAGAAGTTGCTCCTCTGGAGCCCGGTCGCTTCAGGGTGCGTACCTGTAAGGCAATGAGGCGTTTGAGCAGCTCAATCTTCTCCTGGTCCTCTGGATGCTCCTGCTGGTACTTCTCTGTGAAAAAGGCCTGGGGGCAGAGGACAAAGGAGGGATTGTGATCTTTATTAGCTATGTGACCCTGCTTAAGATTTCCCTGATCTGTAAAATGGGGATAAGACAGATTACCTCCCAAGGGTGAGGACTAAATGAGATAGTAAGTGTAAAGTGCTTAGTATAATACCTGGCACATAGTAGGTGCCAGATAATTGCTAGCTATTATTACTAATATTATTACTATTAATACAGGGGAGGAAATAAATGAGAGAAAGCTTGTGAGTCACTTTGCAACCAGCCTCTGGGCCACCATATAAATGTGAGCGGTTACTATGAATAGGCGCTTTGGAGACTTGGATCCCAAGCCCAGTGTTGTGATACACACATTAAAGAAAATCCACTTATGGCCCCATATTTAAATGGTGAGAATGATACAGAAATTCAAACATTTCCCTTCTATATGGACCGTTTGAACCCTCGGCTTAACGTCTCAAATCTGAAGACAAATTATTGTTTAGTCATTTCAGTCATGGTCAAACTCTTCATTGTTGTTATCGTTTAGTCGATTAGTCTCGTCTGACTCTTCGTGACCCCATCGGCGATTTTCTTTGCAGAGATACTACAGTGATTTGCCATTTCCTTCTCCACTTCATTATACAGATAAGGAAATTTGAGGCAAAATGAGTGAAGTGGCTTAGCCAGGAAAACACAACTATTTGAACTCAGGAAAAGGAGTTTTATAGATGTGGCATCTATCCATGAAAAGATTCTAGAGAGCCCTGAAAATGTGAATTTCCTTCTTTTTTTCATCCATCCATCCAGTCATTCATTTAATCTGTAAACCCATAATCAATGTCTGTTGTGTATAGAGTACTATGCTAGTCACGGAATGAGATGTAACATTATGGAAGGCATATATATCTTACACTCAAAAACCTCATAACCCAGTTGGGAAGAAATCTTCCCGACAAAAGAAGACATAATTCTTGCACTCAAGAAATTCATAGTCAGGTTGGGAAGAAATCTTCCCCCCCCAAAGAAGGCATAAATCTTATGCTCAAAAAACCTTATAATCCATTTGGCAAGAAGTCTTCCCCTCCAAAAATGTAAGCAAACCACCTCAATACAAAATTGGTTATTAAAATAGATAAAATATATGAAAAACATATTTCTTTTCATAGATGTCAAGACTGCTAGCAATGACCAGACTAAATAATCAACCAAATATTTATTAATATTAATACTACCAAATAGTTATAGATAATTAACTAAATAATTAATTTATTTCAATTCAATTTGGCAAGCATTTATTAAATACCTACTATGGGCTGATACTATGCCAGATGATGGAGATACAATGACAAAAATGAAACAGTCCCTGACCTCAAGGAGCTTACATTCTAATGGGGGAGAGCATTACACAAAGTAAGTACCAAGAAATTCCAGTGGGTGGCTGAGGGTAGTGGGTGATGGGAACAGGAAAGGAAGTGGGGATTCCAAAAGGCAGAGGTGATTCAGGAAACCATGGGGGACTGTGCAGTGAAGGTCAACACAAGAGGGATGCACATAGCCCAAAACAGAGAAGTTGAGAGTGAATAATAGAAAATTAATCAGGAAAAGTTAGTTAGAGATGGTCCAATGGCAGACTAAGGAGTTATATTTTATTCTAGAGGCACGAAGGGAACCACTGAGTCTTGGGAGGTTGTATGGTCACTCGGTCAGATATGTGTTTTGGGAAGGAACCAATTAGGAGGCTACTAACAGTAGTCCAAACAAGAGGTGATAAGTGCTTGAAGTGGGATAGTAGAGACATGAGTGGGCAGAAGAGTACATATTCAAGAAATGCCATGGAGAGAACACTGGCAAAACAAAATTGACCATCACAACTGACTAGATATGTGTTGAGTTGAGGTGGAAGGGGAAGAGTTGCCAGTAATTCTGGGAAAATGGGAAAAAATGGTGGGGGAGATGATTTTGGAAAGAAGGAGGAGTAGGTGAGAAAATTTCAGCTCTCTAAATTTCCTCCACAAAAAATGAAAAAGACAGAACATTGCCTGAGAGGTAATGTAGAGTAGTGGAAATAAAAACCAGAGTAAAGTTGCAGTTCTCTTAAGACCATTTGAAAAGATTCCAGGAAAGACCTGACCTCCAGGTCCAGAGGTTCTGCCCAAATGAAATTCAAACATCTCTAGGCTGACTTTGTAGACTCAACAACCTCTTGAAGGCAGCTGGATGGAGAGAACTTAGAAACTTTTGCTTCACAGACAATGTGGGGGGTCTGATGGCTGAATAGGAGAAAATTGACCTTCCACTTCTGAGGGACAAGCTATGTTGAGAAGGAGCTAGCACATACCTGATGAGTGCAGTAGGGAGAGGCTGGGACCCTGCTGGCTCTAGGAACTTGCTTACCTCAGTTCCAAAGTAGTGAAGACAGCTGTAGTTTTCTACCACCAGAGGGACTGCAGCAAGTAGCATTATTTGTGGGGTAGTGTGGCTAAGGAGCCTTGCCTTAGGAATTGAGAGAAGAGCCCAAAGTTGGGTCCCGAAAAAGAAAATAATAGCAGGTAGGGCATCATTCCCCATCCCTCAGAACTAGAACTTAATAACCCTAATGGTTGTTTTTTTTTTTTTTTTTAAAGATAAAAAAACAAAAATGAGAAAATATAGGAAAAGGAACTCTACTAAAGATAGCTATTATGAGAATAGAATAGATTTGGGTTCGCATTCAAAGGAAGATAATGGAGCTAAAAAGACACTCCATTACAATGAGAAATATCAAATTTCTCCAGCACAAAAAGAATTGGAAGAATTTTAAAAGGACTTTAAAAATCAAATAAGAGAGATTGAAGAAAAGCTAGGGGAAAAAAAAAGAGCAATCCAAGAAAATCAAGAAGAAATAATATAAGAATAGTCAGACTAGATTTTTTTCTTGTGCAGCATGATAAATGTGGAAATATGTCTAGAAAAATTGCACATATATTTAACATATAGTGGATTATTTGTTGTCTAGGGATGGGTGGGAGAAAGGAAGGGAGAAAAATTTGGAACACAAAGTTTTGCAGGATGAATGTTGAAAACTATCTTTGCACATATTTTGAAAATAAAATCTATTATTAAAAAAGAATAGTCAGATTACCTGATAGGGGCAATTCTAAAAAAATTAAAATGTGCCAAGAAAGATAAAAAGGAATAATAATCTCATACAAATGAGGTATAAAAGGAAAAACTGATAAAGAAACTTGTAGGGGAGAACGTTATTCTCATTGGGAATAGTTTAAAGAGGGAACAAAATATACATCCAGAAGAGTATAAAAGTCTTCTAAATTTAGAAAGAAATAAGAGGGCAAGGGGAGAGGGCCAGGGGAAAGGATAAAAAAGGAACTCTTGGATGAGTGAGTAGATTAAGGACTAGAAGTGCAAAGTAGCAGGTAAGTAAGGCAGAGGAATGTGGAGGGAGAGGGTAAATAAAGTGAGGATTGTGAGATGGGGGCAGATAGGGAGGAAGAAAATACACAATTGTAGCTTAGAACGTAAATGGGATGAATTTATTCATAAAAATGAAAATAGCAGATTAAAATTTGTATTCAACAATATGTTGCTTTCAGGAAACATAAAAATGACAGATAAAAGATTAAAAAAAAAAGATAAAACAGAGCAGTAGAATTAATTATGTAAAAAAAAGGGGGTAGTAATCATGATCTTGGATAAAATTAAAGTTAAAATAAATTTAATCAAAAGAGAAAAATAGACTAATAGAAAAAAACTACTTTCAGCAATGTGATTCAGTATTGGCTTTAAGCATTTGAAATTACTATACAATATAAAATACCTGAGTATATAGCTGCCAAAATAGAAACTGGAACTACTTAAACATAATTTTTTTTAATACAAATAAAGTCAGATCTAAATAACTGAAGTAATATTTATTGATCAGGGATAGATAAAACCAATATAATTTTTAAAATGATAATTTTGCCTGGCTAATATTTTTTATTTAATGTCATCTCAATTAAATTACTAAAAATGGTCTTATTGAGTTAGGAAAAAAATAACATTCATTTGGAAGAAGGTTTAGAACTTCAAAGAAACCAGGGGGAAAAGATGTAAAGGGAGTATCAGACCTTAAACTCTCAAGCATTGTTGAAATGCAAAATGGATCATTTTGAATTCTTTAAGTTAAAATTTTCTTGTATAAATAAAACCTATGTAGCCGAGAATTGAAAAAATGCAGAAAATGGGTGGGCTAAAATTGTCATAGACAATCTCTCAGCTAGGATGTGATTGGGTAGGAATATTGCTGTGGTATATGAAATGATGAGCTGGTTGATTTAAAAAAAAACATGGAAAGACTTGAACCTGTTAAGAAAGAGGCTATCCATCTTCAGAGAAACAGATGATAGGAGGAAATAAATACAGTATGGCATAAGGTATACAATATATGTGTGTGTGAGTATATATGTCTCTATATGTGTATGTTTATAGATATCTATGTATATGTGTATATATCCATGTTTAATTATAATCTTTTTTGGAGGGGAGTGTGGGGAAAAAATAAAACAGTTTACAGAAGGAAAACCTATAAGGAGGCAAAGAAAAACTGAAAATAATGTGTAGTATTTATTATTTGAATTTGAATCACTTTTTGAAATGGAAATTTATTGTCTTCTATTGAACCCTCTCTCATGTTCTATAGTGTACATGGCAATATTTTTTCCTTTTCTCATTCTGTATTTGTTTAAAATAAATTTAAAAAATTATTGGGGGAAAAAAAGAAAATGGCCCTCCAGAGAGCTTTGCACAGCACCTGGGCTACAGTAAGTAAGTGCTTAGAAATTTTTGTCATCCATGTGTACATATATTGTATTTAATTTATACTTTTTAACATATTGAACATGTATTGGTCAACCTGCCATCTGGGGGGGAGGAGGGGAAAAATTAGAATAAAAGGTTTGGCAATTGTCAATGCTGTAAAATTACCCGTGCATATATCTGGCAAATAAGAACTATTTTAAAAAAATGCTTGTCATCTTGGGAAATCATCACAGAATCATAGACTCCAAAATGGAGGGTCTAACTTGACTCAATAATAATAAGAAATTAGGAAGTAGGAAGGGTTGGGGAAGGTGGTGATGTCTATGGGGAATTCGAAGATTTCAAAAACAAATGATGAAAAATCACTGTGGAGGAAGAGTTTCTGCTGGCAATCTCTGGATTAGTTTTAACACTTTTTTCTTAAACTTTTATTATAAAACTTAGCCCCCTTCCTTGTCTGTCACAGTCTCATTTTTGAAAGAGTTTTTGACTTCAAAGGCCCTTTCTTTTCCCTTTTCAGTGCGGCAAAAACTACCCATTATTAAGAGCAAAAGATTTTTTTAAAGTGAAATGATGAAAGTACATGAACCATTTCATGTGGGAAAGTCTATAAGCCCTTTCTGGGACTTGGCAGAAAATGTAAAGAATTTGGATTTCAAGGAAGGGAAATCTCAAACTAATTGTAAACCTTGAAAATGGGTAAGCCAGATCATTCCGGTCTCTCATCTCCAGTGACAAGTGGTTTTGTTTTGTTTTGTTTTTGTTTTGTTTTGTTTTTGTTTTTTTAAAAGTCCTAATCTACCTCTAACTGTCATAATAATCAGAAGGGACCTTGGATCATTCAGTCTAACCCATAATGGGTTAGGAAGGGCAGAGCCTTTCCAATGTCTCCATAGATGATTAGTGTCATATAGTCTCTAATACTCTCCCTTTTGGTTTAGCCCTCATAGTCTACTTGTACTTCTGCACACAGTGCTCCATTTCCCATCACCAAGCTTTTGCACAGACTGTATCCCAGGCTTGGAATATTCTCCCTTCTCACATCTACTTCTTGGAGCTTCTGACTTTCTTTAAGGCTTAGACCCCATGTAGAAAGCCATGACCAATGCCCTCCCCTTTAGTATTGCTTTGTATCTACATTGTATAGATGCTGTACATTTTTATATACATTTACTTTGTATAACATACCTGTGTTATTATATATATGTTTTCCCTTTTTGAATGGAAGTTCCTTTGAGGGAAAGCTTTCTTTGCCTCCCTAGCATTCAGCACATAGTAAGTGCTTATTAATTTTATTTGACTTTTATCCTGGAGAAATTGAGTTAGGAAGGCAAATAGAGGAAATTTTCCTTAGGTGCATTAGCAAGTTGTGTTTGTAGGATCCCTGGAGGACCTGGATTCAGGTCCCGACTCTTCCAAAGAGTATTTTTTTAAAATTAATTTTATAATTATAATTTTTTTGATAGTAAATATGCATGAGTAATTTTTTAATAACATTATCCCTTGTATTCATTTTTCCAAATTTTCCCCTCCCTCCCTCTACTCCCTCCCCTAGATGATGGGCAATTTCATACATATTAAATGTGTTACAGTATATCCTAGATACAATATATGTGTGTAAAACCAAATTTTCCAAAGAGTATTTCTGAGACTTTAGGGAATCATTTCCCTCCTCCCCTTGGGCGCCTATAAAAGGAACTTCTTGATCTATAAAGTCTCTAATGATTCCAAATCTCTAGCCCCATGATCCCAACCCTGACCATGTTACTGACTGATTGTATGAGTGAGGATGAGCCTTCTAATGACTGTCTGCCATTGGCAAATGGATAAAATGAAAATACTTTCCTATCTCCTGGGAGAAGGAGTCAGTTAGTCAATGGACATTTATTAAGCACCTACTATATGCCGGGTACTATGCTAATGCTATAATGCACAAGAAACATGGTAAGCCCTACAGATCGCTAACCTTTACATGCCTGGACTTCCTGTTCTGGGTCTCCCAAACCTTGGTTACCTTATTCACTTAGTATATCTACACCTGGGCTTTAGCCAAATGCTACTCCCCTGGCCATTTCGAGACTGCTAACATTCTAGCACTCGTATCCATTCTCCTCCATTCTGCTTTGCAGTTCTGAGAACATAACCCAATCAACTCCATCATTTTGTAAACAAGTGTGTCAACCTATTGGCCATGGTACATATAGCTGTAATTTTCCAACCCAAAGCATATGTTCCTGGGCTTTACCTGCTCTATGTGTGATACCTCTCCCTATTAGAATGGAAGCTCCTTGAAGGGAAAGACTATCTTGATTTTCCATTTGTATCCTGAGTGCTTACCGTATAATAATTCATAAAATCTATCCATCCATCCATCCCTCCATCCATCCACTCATCCATCCCTCCATCCATCCACTCATCCATCCATCCATCCATCCATCCATCCATCCCTCCATCCATCCCTCCATCCATCCACTCATCCATCCATCCATCCATCCCTCCATCCATTCATCCACTCATCCATCCATCCCTCCATCCATCCATCCATCCACATCATCCATCCATCCATCCCTCCATCCATCCCTCCATCCATCCACTCATCCATCCATCCATCCCTCCATCCATCCACTCATCCATCCATCCATCCCTCCATCCATCCCTCCATCCATTCACTCATCCATCCCTCCATCCATCCATCCCTCCATCTATTCACTCATCCATCCATCCCTCCATCCATTCCAGTTCTATGAAGATCCTTGCCTACCTTTTCATAGTTGGAATATCCACCCATGACAGCAGGGTCTACAATGCCGTTGAGTAGCATGGAGAGGGGGTGTACGGAGAGCGAGCGGTCCCACGCATGTTGTTGGACACTATTACTGATCTTCTCATTGGTGAGCTCCATGGTCTCAATGGCGTTTTCCAAGGGGCTGATTTCTTCCTGAGCAGTAAGAAGTAAGAAAAAGGACAAAGGCCATTTGTGACCCACAGAGCGAGACCTTAATGTGGTAAGTCAAGCAAAATAGTCACATTTTAAACCAGGGGATAAAGAGATGTTTTGGGATTAAATTTAATCTTCTAGAATCCCTATTCCATTTACTCATTAAAGGTAGCTAAAAGGCTCTCCCACTTATTGGCTGTGTGACCATAAGCAAGTCCCCTACCTTCTTGCTCCATAAAATTAGAAGATTGACCAGAGTAACCATAAATGTTTTATCTAATAAAATTGTCTGATAACATTCATTCTCTTCCTCCATAAAATGAGAGGATTGACCAAAATAACCATTAATGTCTTGTCTGGCACATGGTAAGTGCTACATAAATGCTCATTCCCCTCCCTGAGCCCCAGCCAACTCTCTAGGACTTATCTAGGACTTACAGATGGGTTATAATAGACAGTGGAGTTTGCACTACTGACTAAATCAGTTCTCGTGGGACCTTAGGCTGTGCCCAGGTGTAGTAGGGTACAGTTGTTCTGGACTTAGGGGACCTGGCCTGGACTCCAGATCTTCTAGAACATAGAGAATTTTAGACCTAGAATTGGGAGGCACCACAAGGGTCATTATAAGGAGTGCAACTACTTCATCTGACAATGAATGAAAATTAAGATTCAGAGAAGAAAATGGAGTGCCAAGGTCACAAGTAGTCCACATTAGAGGCAAGATTCAAACTTACTTGATCTTCCTTCCTTCCTCATTTCTTGTCTGTCCGCCTCTCCCCTTCTGTTTCCCCTGTCTTTTTCTCTGTCATGTCTTTCTCCATCTCCATCTATCTCTGTCTCCTCTTTTTCTCTGTCTTTCTTTCTCTCTTCATTTCTGTCTCTCTCTCTTTCCATCTCTGTCTCTCTGTTTCTCTCCATTTGTCTCTATCCCTCTTTATCCCTATCTCGTTTCACTTCTGTCTCTGTCTCTCTCTCCATCTCTGTCTCTGTTTCTCTCTATCTCCCTCCCCCACCCAAACTTTTCTCTCACGCTTCCGACGGCTCTTCCCAGATATGGAAGATACAATGGAAAATGCAGCTGATTTAAAAACAAACGATATCAATCAAATTTTATTTAAAAATAATTTTTTGCTAGAACTGAACTGAATTATTCACCAGACTTGATCCTGAAAGACTTCTGGGTATTTCCCAAAATTAAATCTCCCCGCAAAGGATGAACATCTGCAACCTTTGAAAATATTCAAAACAATGTGCTGTGGAGTCTGAAAGCAGCCACCACCCACGTTTTGAGCAATAGCAACTCTGGGTGAAATAGATATAAAACTGAACATACAGTTCTTATGTGCTGGTTAAAAAAAGGATTCACAGTGCTTTAGAATCGCAGCTCTTAGACGAGGGATTTGATGGAATAAACTGACCTTCGTGCAGGCCCTACTGTGTACAGCGCATTGTCCTAGATGGGAGGGGCCGTGGAAGGGATGCACAGAGGGCCCCTGCACCTCCCTAGAGAGAACTCAGAATCAAGGATGGTCTGGAGTCAGGAGAGAGTGTGGCCGGGATTATCTGGCTGAAAGGGAATAATGGGCACGTCTCCTTGAGATTGTGAGTGAGGGAACTAGAAGGTGAGAGAGGAGAGAGAGATGCTGCAGATGCAGAAATGATGGGAAAAGATTAGATAGGAAATGGACCCAGTTATGAGAATGAATATGATCACTAAGGGGTGGGATGTAGAGAGAAGGAAAAGAAGAGAAGCGGGGTAAGGGAGAGGAGGGGAGAAGACAGGAGAAGGGAGAAGAGGAAAGGGGAGAGAAAAGAAAAGGAAAGGAAAGTGAAAGGAAAGAAGGGAAGGGAACAGAGGAGAGAAGAGGAGGAAGGGAAAGGAAGAGGGAAAGGAAAAGGGTTAAACAGTGTTAGGTTCTTGCTAAGTGCTAATGAGATAGCCCAGAGCTTCGCAAAACAGGGAAGGGAAAGGAGAAAAAAGGGAAGGGAAGGGAAAAGATCGGAAGAGAAAGAGAACCCTTAAGAATACCCATATTGAGGGATATAGAAGAAGACAGAAGGCCAGTACAGGAGACAGAATCTAGAGCTAAGGGAAGTAGGAGGAGAGCCGGGAGACTATGGCGTGACTTAGAATCCAAAGGAAGAGGGGGGAGAAGGTGGCAAAGGCTGTAGAGAGATCAAGCAGGATGAGGATTGAGAGAAGGCCCTTGGCCTGAGAGCTCAGTGATGGGGTTACAGTCTAGTTTCTGTACAGTGGGGACAGAAGGCACGTGGGTATGAGCAGAGCAGAAAATGAGTGGCAAGATGTGAAACATGGCAGGCCGGGGGTGATGTCACTTTTAAGAGAGATCGGCAGAAAAAGGAAGAAGGGCAGAGATGCCAGGGTGGCCAGCTGGTGGATCAATTTCAGACGTGGGGAGAACTCCTGGTGTTGGTCTGTAAGTGGGACACACCTGGTCCCCGAAAAGGTGAGACTGATGATGTATGAAAAAGAAGAGAAGACGCCGTCATCAAAGGTTACTGAGGGATCTCATGTACCCCGGAGGAAGGAAATCTTTTTCCAGGAGAAAAGCTAGAAAGGGTTCAGAGAGACAAGAAGCACCTGAGGCTAAATCTGAGCCTGGGCATCCTGACTAAAAGTGCAGTCTGCACAGCATCTGCCCCTCATCATGGGAGCCGGCCTCAGTCTTTCCATGAAGCGGAGGATCATAGGACATAGAATGGGCTTCATCACAGGAGACTGCTGCTAGGAGAATGTAGGGTTTTCATAGGAGAATGTAGGATGTTCACAGAATATAGCGTGTTCATATTAGAAGGTAAGATGTTCATAGAAAGTGCAGGATGTTCATAGAACATAGAATGCTCACAGTAGAACATAGAATGCTCACAGTAGAACATAGGATGTTCACAGAAGAATGTAGGATTTTCGTAGTAGAACATTCATAGAAGATGTAGGATATTTACAAATGTAAGAAGTTCAAAGAAGAACCCAGAATGTTCACATTAGAACATAGTTTGTTCACAGGAGAACGTAGAGTGTTCACAGGAGAATGTAGAGTGTTCACAGTAGAACGTAGGATGTTCACGATAGAACATTCCTAGTAGAATGTAGGACACTCATGGAAGTAGGATGCTCACAGAACATAGAGTGTTCACAGGAGAATGTAGAGTGTTCACAGTAGAACGTAGGATGTTCACGATAGAACATTCCTAGTAGAATGTAGGACACTCATGGAAGTAGGATGCTCACAGAACGTAGGATGTTCACAGGAGAATGTAGAGTGTTCAGAGTAGAACGTAGGATGTTCACGATAGAACATTCCTAGTAGAATGTAGGACACTCATGGAAGTAGGATGCTCACAGAACATAGAGTGTTCACAGGAGAATGTAGAGTGTTCACAGTAGAACGTAGGATGTTCACGATAGAACATTCCTAGTAGAATGTAGGACACTCATGGAAGTAGGATGCTCACAGAACGTAGGATGTTCACAGGAGAATGTAGAGTGTTCACAGTAGAACGTAGGATGTTCACGATAGAACATTCCTAGTAGAATGTAGGACACTCATGGAAGTAGGATGCTCACAGAACGTAGAGTGTTCACAGGAGAATGTAGAGTGTTCACAGTAGAACGTAGGATGTTCACGATAGAACATTCCTAGTAGAATGTAGGACACTCATGGAAGTAGGATGCTCACAGAACGTAGAGTGTTCAGGGTAGAACATATAATGGCAGAGCCACGAGAGGCCACAGAAGGCAGAATGTCAGATCTCTCAGGGACCTCAGTGGCCGACATCGAGCCCAATCCCCTCATTTTCTAGATAAATAAAGTGAGATCTGGAGAGAAGTGACTTGCCCAAAGTCACCCAGGTGATGGTGCCACGGACGGTGTTGACTCAGGGGGTTTAGGGGCCCAGTTGTGCAACTGAAGAGAGAGGTCAGGGTTTTTAACAACACTTGTGGTGGGGGCACAACCAGCAGTGGCTCCCAGGTGGGCTGTGGCCCATCAAAGCCTCGGATGTTTGGAATGACTGAAAATGTGGGAAGAAGGTTTTCCTTTTCCCTAATTCTCTCCCATGAACTAGCTTGGTCTGACTTGGCTGCCGCCAACCAGCACTGGGCCTGTGCCTGGTGCTGGGGTCAGCCAGGCAGGACTGGGCCAATTAGTCGCTTTAATTACAGCTGAGGGAAATCAGATGATTAAATAATTAGAGAGTTTTCTGTGCACGCTAGAGACACGGTTTGTGCCTTTCTTTAGCAAAAAAGCAGGCTGCTGGAACACAATGCTGAGGGGAGGGAGGGAGGCCTAAGGAGGCCCAGAGCATACTCAGGGTCCAAGAGACGTTCCTGAAGGGCCGGCAGAGGACTCACCGTGGTGACCTGCTTGACCTCGAACCACTTGAGAATCCCAGGAAAGGTGTAGGCCGTGGTGTAGGTGGTTCTCTCGATCCACATGGTCTGAAAGCAGAAGGGAGCAAAACTCCATCAAGCAATTTAATAAAACCCAGCCCGTAATTCCCCAGTGGCCTGCCTGGAGAGTGAGGGTGAATTTCCCCAAAATATTTGAATCACCGAATGTAAGAGCAGGGAGGGCCTCTAGAACATGGGATGCAGTGTGGGGAGGAACTCTAAAAAAAGGGAAGGGAGAGTGGGGATTTGAACACCAGGGTGAGAGTTGGGAAGAACTCTAGAACAGTGGTCCTCAAATTTTTTAAACAGGCGGCCAGTTCACTGTCCCTCAGACTCTGGGAGGGCCGGGCTAGAGTAAAAACAAAAGCTCACGCTCTGTTTCCACCCCTCAGCCCGTTTGCTATAACCCAGCGGGCCGCATAAACGTCCTCAGAGACCGCATCTGGCCCGTGGGCTGTAGCTTGAGAACCCCTGCTCTAGACCATAAGGTGGGAGAGTGGGGAAGAACTCTAGAACATGGAGTGAGGAGAGCTCGAAGGCTTAGAACTCAGAATGTCATATCTGGGAAGTCCTTTTTAGGACACAGAACAAGGGGCACACACAGATTGTCAAGACTTAAAGGGGCTTGAAAGGATAGAATGAGTTTCTGAAATACACATGAAGGAGCCCTGAAAACACAGAAACACAGAATGCTGGACCACGGGGGTCAGGGTCGGGAATAGAAATCACATCATGGAGCCAGCCTTTTTTTCCAGTGCATCACCAGCTCGAGGAGAAAACAGAGACAACATGATTATCAGGCTGTCTGTGAGGTGAGGAGAGAACATGGAACTCACTGCAAACTCGTTGTCGGGATCCTTTTCTCCTTTCCGAAAGGGCCGGGAGTGCTGGAACTGCTGAACCTCGTTGGCCCTGTAGTAGCTGGGGAAGAATGGCAGAGAACCCCATCACCTTCCTCCTTTTACAGAGCATCTTTTTTGTTTGCAAAGCACTTGGCAGCTCGTGTGATTGTCAGGACATCCCTATGAGAGGGGTGCTGTTATCACCCCTTCCCCATCTTACAGATCAGGAAGCTGAGACTAAGAGAGGTAAGGAAGTGGACTTGCCTGGGAGCTGAGAAATGCCTGAGACAGAATTTTAACAGCTCCGTATCACTACCTAAGTGCTTCTACTGCCTTTCTAGGCAGTCTTTCATAAATCCAGGTGTTTGGGCCGCAAGGCAGCTTAAAAATCTGCTATCCAGTAATAAAAAGAAGAATGGCGATGGCTGGTCCCTACATGGGGCTCCAAGTTGGCAGAACAACTCACAAATGCTATTTCATCTGACGGTCAAAATCATCCCGTGACACTGGGCTGAGGGGGAGCGTTATTCTGTTTTATGGATAAAAAGTTGAGGGACTTGCCCAGGTTCACCCAGCTAAGGTGTAAGGGGTCATCCCAGAAGCAATCCAGCCATCTTGCCTATCTGACGTGCTGAGCACTAAAGCGAAAAGGCTTTAGAACAATCCTTACAACGATGCACACCGGCGTGAGCCCTGGGGACCCTTTCAGTAGTTGGGTCAGGGGGTGATCTGCATTGGTGAAGGGAGATTCCATACTAGGAGGTCCCCGTGTTAACGAAGTCCCAAGTCTAAGGCCCCTCTGCCCCCACAGACACACTGTAAATACATCAGTACCTTGCTCCTGTCCTTTTGTGATTCTGTCATTTGCCATGCGTACCCAGTGCTTTCTAGCCCTTGACAAATCACTTTGTGTCCTCCTGAAGAATACAATCTCCTTGAGAGCAGAGATGGACTCACTTTTTGCTTGTACTCCCAGCGCTGAACCCAGAGGCTTGTGATTCAAATCAATTATATACCAACTACATATCGATAACGACTGGTTGAGCTGAACCGGACAGATGCCCCCAAAGGCTCAGTTTGCTTAGTGAAAAGGGTCCTGGTCTTTCAGGGCTGGAGGGCTTGCTAGCTAGCTCTGTTTGGGCCCTTGCCTTTTAACTGAGCCATCCCATGATTCCCACCAAGAGGGAGTTCGGCGGGTTTGGTAATCACTTACTTCAAGATCTGCTCCGGAACAGGTTTGTCCTTATAATTTGGAGGTAGGTTCATCACGGGCTTCACTGTGAAGCATTGCATGTCTGAGACTTTGGCTAAGGAAGCAACATGGGAGCCTGGTTCTTCAGTCCATCCCCCCTCTCCCTACAAATTACCCTGTGCTTAATTAGCCATGTACATGCTGCTCTTTCCCATCCATGCAATAGAAAGCAAGCTCTCTGTGGCCAAGAACAGGTTTTTATTTCACTTTAGTAGATGCTTAATAAATGCTGGTCTTTGGTTTAATTATGGCTGGAGCTAGACAATCATTTTGTCATTCTGGGAATTTAGGGAGGTTGCTAGAGTTAAAAGTGGGGAGAGATTAAATAAGAAACCACTAGATGTGGGACTTCGGGTTATTGTTCTCAGACATTTTCCAGTTTTGGCTAAGTATCTGAAAGAAGACGAGCACAGGACACCTCTGTCCCTTAAAATTTTAGAGGGACATCTGGAACATTGAGAGGTTATAGGACTTGTCTAAGATCACACCGTCAGTCTCTGTTAAGACAGAATTTGAAGACAGAACTTCCTGGTTTTGAGACTAATTCTATCCACTATGCCATGTTTGAATAAAATTTTGGTACCCTGCTAGGCTGTGCAAGAAAACCTGGAGGGGTGTCCTTCCTAACAATTCTCCTTCTAGAATGGACACCTTTGAGTTACACTTGAAATTTCAAAGAATCAAGGAATCTAAAAGTGGAAGGGACTTTTGAGTCCATCCATTCCATGCTCTTATTTTTCATGATGAGGAAACGGAGGCTCCTGGAGGTCATGTTTGTTGGCACAGCCACAGATCAGCAGGCTGGAGGTGACTGAGAACCAGAAGCCAGAATCCCTGGCCCTTTCTGTCACCTGAACTCAGCTCCCATGTTGCCTCTTCCTCATTTCTTCCCTAAAATAACTTATTTATCTTATATTTACTTACCTATAATTTCACTAGTGGTTCCTCGAGGTTAGATTGACTTTGTATCTCTAATGTGTGTGGCACACAATAAGAGTTTAATAAATATTTAATGAGGGAAACGGAATCAAATTATAAGGGGTCACATATATAACACAAAGGGAAACTGAGGCAGAGAGATGAAGTAAGCAGCTGATGGTCACAGGAAATCTGGCTAAGACTCCACTTAGCCTCTTAAGCGAGCCAAATAAAAGCCATAGCAAAGGATACGCTGTTTGGGAGATGATTTGATTTCCTCTCCTGGAGGAGTTGTGCTGGTCATTTTCTCTGCATTGGGAAACTGAGTCAGCAGCTTCAGGTTAAAGTCTTCCCTTCGCTCATACTCCTTTCCTCGGTAGATAAAGATTTTGTTCTGGATGTTCAAGGAAGAGAGAAGGGTCAAAAGAAAGTGGGGTGAGAGGCACGGTGCAATTGCACAGCATAGATGTAAAAGAAAAGGAAAATGTCCCAGTCATTGAGGAAGCAGCCAGGTGGAAATTTAGGTTATTGTTCTCAGAAAATGTCCAATTTTTGTTAAGGATCTGGAAGCAAAATAGCAAAGGACTATGGGTATGGGCCTGGGGTCAGGAAGTTGCTGTTCAATTGTGCTCTATCTGTGGGGCTACCTAGCTGCCCTGGAGTCAGGAGAACCTGAGTTCAAATCTCACCTGAGACACTTTCTAGCTGGTTGACACTGGGCAAATAACTGTTTGTCTCAGTTTACTCTTCTGTAAAATGAACTGGAGCAGGAAATGGCAAACCACTCCAGTATCTTTGCTAAGAAAACCCCAAACGGGAGTCAGACAGGACAGGAACAACAGCATGAGAGAAGGTGAGTTGGTAAAAATAAGCATTCTATTGGGAGAAGAACTATGGGGGAAAGAGTGAGAAGCAAGGTTTATTACATAAAGTGAGACCAAGTAAATGGGGTGGAGGTTTGAAAGCCAGAGAAGGTTGTTAAGGGACTTAAGCAGAATCACGAGAGGAGTGAGATCTGGAGGAATTAGGAACTAAGCACAGGAGGTGCCATTAAACGGGGGGAGACGAGGGTGACAAAGGTGGCAATGGAGAGAGAGTGACCAAGGCAGGAGACACTAAAGAGGAAGAAGCCACACAACTCCATCACTTGGACGAAGATCGAAGACCAATCAAAGACTGGCAAGTTATGTAGAATCTGTATTGTTTCTGGTGCCCAGAACAATAACTGAGACAAACAGAAGAGGCAGGTTTGTTTTTCTGATGCAGGTTGGATTGGATGGCTATCAAACTCCCTTCCAGCTCTTGGATCTTTGAGGAATATCTAGCAATATCTGGGGAACTTAGGTCCGTAGAACAGGAGATAGGGCTAGTGCCATTGAGAGAGAAAAATTTCCATGAAAAATAAGTTAGGTCAAGAGCCAGTGGTTAGACCATCCAGATGGCTGGTGGTTCCTCTCTCCATCCCAGAAATATCTTTATCTTAGAACAGCTTCTAAAGATGAGAAGGTCTTCCCTTTGGGAAAGAAATGGATTGGAAAAATTAACATTGGGTCAGGCTTTCTGGGAGATTTGTTGCAGATTTTACAAAACCTCTTTACAAGACTTTACAAATCAATATGTATGGAAACAATGAGATTCAAGCTCATTTTTTTGGGAGACAGAGTCATTGAAAAATCTTGATTCTCCTGAAGGAGAAAAGTGGTGAGGTGATGGACTTTCATTCCTGTCTGCTACTGGAATTGTACCAAGCTTACTTGAAATAGCTCCCAATATAAAATAATTATAAATTATAAAATGATAAATCATTAAAAACAGTCATTTTATCTGCATTTGAAATAGACCATAGAATATTAAATGTGAAAGATGATGGCTGTTAGTGCTTTTCCTTTAAAAATGATTTTGGGTGTATTTTTCGTGGACTTACAAAGACAGATGTGAGCTCTCCTGATAGCATGTAAATAGGTTCAACTTTTTTTTTTTAATCCCTACTGTCTAGAGCAGTGGTCCTCAAACTTTTTAAATAGGGGTCAGTTCACTGTCCCTCAGACTGTGGGAGGGCCGGACTATAGTAAAAGCAAAAGCTCACACTGTCTCCGCCCCTCAGCCCATTTGCCATAACCCGGCTGGTCGCCTAAACGTCCTCAGCGGCTGCATCTGGCTCGTGGGCCGTAGTTTGAGAACCCCTGGTCTAGAGTACTGCCACATACTAAGCAATTAATCGATGATGAAGAGCAGGATGGAAACTTGTCCTAGAGCCTTTTCTACCTAAACTCCATTTCATAAGACATTAATAATAATGTTGATAAAGATGACGGTAGAGTAGACTTGTGATTTCAGTGTAATAGGGAACTCCCAGGTGAGGTAGTCCTCTCTACTAGTACAGGTCGTCAGCTTCTCAGAAACTTAAGAATTGCCTACAACATGGAGAGATTAAGTATTTTATACCAAATCACAGAGATATTATCACTAACAGGAGGAATTTGAAAGTTCTATATCCCTTATATCATACTGTTCATCATAATTACATGATTATTCAAATGAGAGGAATCATTGATTTAAACATCCTCATTCCAGTTGGAATCCAACTCCCCAATTTTTCAAATGGGGAAACTGAGGCACAGAGAAGCAAGGGTTAACATAAATAGTAATTGTCTGAGGGGGGATTTGAACCAAGTTCTCAACTTCAAAGGTAGAGTGCCCTATCTGTGGCCCTTCTGAAATGTCACTTTGATGAGATTAATCATAATGGTAAAATTAATCATAATAATCTCATTGAAATTGAATGTGAGAGGCAGCAAGGCACCGGGGATAGGGCCCTTTGGAATTGTATATATTCTTTAAAGACTTCAGAGTACTTTTTCATTCAGAATTTAATTCAATTGTCACAATATCCCTCATGAAGCAGGATGCAGGACAGATGAGAAAGTTGGGTCTCGGTAATGTTAAAAGCCTTGGTTATGGTCAGAGAGGAGAGGGGGTACAGCTTGGCTCAGAAAAGCCTGTACTCCCATCATCCCACACTGATTTCTCATTAAGGGTGTGAAAAACCCTGGGGACTTCAATGTACTTTCCACAGCTTTAAAGGGAGTGGGTAGATTGTGTATTTTTAGCCAATTTTAGAGGCTGAGCTGTTTTCAATTCTAGCTAGAAACTGAATAAATAAACAAACAATTAACTGGCTCTGCTTCTTTCCAGCCGGACACGGCAACGGCCTGTTTTCTCCATCTCGCTCCACCTGGGATGAGCCATTTGCTAAAAAGTTCTGCCAGAATGTTGGTGGTGTCTAGGGATGGGAGGTGAGGAGGGGGTGGAGATGCTGGACAGTTCCGGAAATGTTTTCCTCTCCTACCACCCACATTGAGAGGGAACAGTGCACAGATGCTAACACGAGGCTGCGGGGGGAGCAGACTGGGGACGGTGAGAATAAGCCCTTCTTTTTCAGTCTTGAACATATCCAGCGGCCTCGTAGCCCACTGGGATCTCTTACCCGAAGAAATGATGGGAAACCTTGTCCGTAGTAACCGACGGCAAAGTACTCTGGCTGGGGTCTCATGGCTTTCATGATATTCTCATAAAACGAGGCTCGTTTTTTCTGAAAGGAAAGAGAGAATAAAAACATTGGGAGTGGGAGTCATGGAGCTCACAGAGCACACAGATAACTCACAAACAAAGGAAAGCCGAGCTAAGAAAAACATAAATACAAAGATCACAAAGAACATAGTTGTTCCAAAGGAAGGTACAGGACAAGACACCCACTCTCTTCCTTTGTAGAAGTGGGAAGCGGGTCCATGGGACTGCTCGCTTGCATATAGTGTCAGATTTTGCCAGTATGTTGAGCAGGATTTTTTTTTTCCTCCTCTTCTCCTTTCTCTTGTTAAAAAAACATTCTTATAATGGATGACTCTTGGGGAGAAAATAGGAGAATGGATACAGGGAGACATTTAGGTGATACAAAACCCAAATTTATTGTAAAAAAGAGTGAATGGTCATGGAGCTTGGCGATCACACAGAAATATTAATTATCATTACAAAACACTTCAGGGTTTTCAAGGGACTTCTTGTAGCAGCAAAGATATGGGGGGAAATGTAGATGCCCAAGTAGGTTCTGTCTAAAAAAGATGTCATATATGAATGTTAAGGAATATCAACGAGATACATAAAATGATTAATGCAAAGATGCATGGGAAAATTCTATGGAGCACAGAGTGAAGGATGAAGAACCAAGAACAGAGTGTAAGCAAGGATCAAAACAATGAAAACAGATAGAACAGCATTAAAACTGAACGTGGTGAAAAAATAATGGCCCCAAAGAAAAGACATGAGAGGATAATTCCCCTATACTCCCTCTTTGTTCCACTTTTATAGAGGTATGGGATCATGGGCATGGAAAGCTGGTTATTATTCCAAACTTTCTTGCTATGCTGTTTAGTTGTCTTGTACATTTTCCTTGCCTTTCTCTTTTTTTACTCTTTATTATTCATTCTCTGATAAGAAGGAGGGAAGGATTGAATGGGAAATATAGATATCAATAAAGATTTGTTTTTAAAAGAAAAAAAGACAAGAATTTCCCCTTCTTTTTATTTTTTTAGTCTTTAAAATTAATTTTTTTGGTTAAATGGAATGATTTTCTGGGAGAAGAAACTGGGGAAAATTTTGATGATATAACCCCCCCCAGATATCAATAAAAATTTACTTAAAATATATAAGGAAAATGAAAAAATATCAATACATTTTATTTTAAAAAAACTCAATGTAAATGGAAATAATAAAAACTAGGAAGAAAAACCTTGTGTGTTTGTGTTAACTAATTAAGACCCTGAGGAAGAGCTAACAAAGTGACAAAATAACTCCTTTTCTTCTTTGTAGAATATGGGTATGGGCACTGTACCAACTATAGGGCTCGATTTGCCATTTTTTAAATTTAAAAAAATTTTAAATTTAAATTTAATTAATTCAATTTAAATTAATTTTTAAATTTCTTGATATAATGACAAAGAAGTTAGGGAGGAATATATTGGGAAGTGAAGGTGGTGAACAAAATACTCTCATTTGTGCTTCCCCTCGTGAGATAGATTTAACAGGCACTATTAATCCCATTTGAGCCCAGTTCTTCCTGATTCCAAATCTAATACCCCGATTCTGCTTTTTGCTAAGAATATATACTGAGAAACCAAACTACACTAAACCAAAACCTTCCATTTGTGGTGAAGATGGTTTATTTCTGCTTCTTGCCTAATTCAGTCTCATGAGGCAATAGTCAGGAGGCCCAATGGAAACAACATTGAACTTAAGAGTGAGAAACACCAAAGTTTACATCTTGCTTTAGACACTGGTTGGTGACTTTGGACAAATCAAATCACAATTTCTAGGCACCAGCCCTGAAGTCAGGAGGTCCTGAGTTCAAATCTGACCTCAGACACTTAACACTTCCTAGTTTTATGATCTTGCCTCACAAAAGAAAAATAAATAAATCACAATTTCTTCTAAATTCAGTTTCATCATTTTGAGGGTTAAAGTGAGATAATATATTTGAAGCACTTTGCAGACCTTAAAGCAATAGATCAATGCTGATTAGTATTTCCTCCTTCAAGGGTTCAGATTTAGGAACTTTTGGAGCAAAGGGGATCCTCAAAAAGAGTTTGAGGTTGGCTATTGCTCTCCCTTTGTACCTCCTGTAATTTTTTCTTCCACCAGCAGAGAACAAGACACCGCCTTTACCAAAATGCTTCTCTGATTTTGAAAATATTTCAATGAAAACAAACCTTAGCTCACCACCCCCTAAAACCCTCCTGAATACCGGGAGGCCCCATGGATGTGACTTCGGTGACCCTCCAGAGCCTCGCCCAGAGCCTGCCCAGAGTGACCCCCGGGGACTCACCAGGAGGTTGCCAAGCCCTTCATAGTCAAACACTTTGCTCTCGTAGGTCTCGGCCAGTTCCTTGCTGAGTTTGATGGCTTTCTCCCACATCTTCCGGAAGACGAAGGTCAGGATGGTGATGAAAAACAAGAGAACGATTGTATCAGCTGTAAAAGCCATTCATGAGCATCCAGGAGAAGCAGCAGGCCAGCAGCTGGGTTGAGTTACTGCCGACATTCCCGGCTGCCGGGCTCTCTCGGATCAGCTTGACCCCTCGCTGACATTAAGAGAGTTTCTATGTCTCTTGGCCACTTGGCCAGGGAGGTGTCTTCCTCTGAATTCTGTCTGCCAGACCGAGGAACACTGTGTCTCCCATAATCATGTCACAAAGAGTTTAGAGGAAAAGGTACAAGAGACATTAGCACCTGGGACAGCGGCCAAGTCCATTTGATGAGAAAGCCAGGACTGGCTCAGGGAAGAGTGGGAGAAGGAGTGTGGTGGGACAAGAACCTTGAGTTCTAATTCTGAACCTACTGTCTGCTCAAAGATTACCTTACATCCTCTAGGTATGGGATTTCTGGGTCCTTGCCTTGTTATTTGTAGGTTTTCTCCAATAGAATATAAACTCCCGGAGGGCGGACTTTTTTTTTGTTTTGTTTTGTTTTTGGTTTTTTTTTTTAATCTTTCTTTGTATCAGTTAATGGATTTAAATGGATTTAATCAGTTAATGGATTTAAATTGCTTTGGAAAAAAGTCACTAGATCAGTTAATGGATTTCAATTGCTAAATTAACTAATCAGTTAATGGATTTAAATTACTTTGAAAAATCACTAGAAAAATATTAGCTATTTTCTCTCTAGCTGAGAGACTGAAAATGAGAGATGAAGCTGGAACAGGGATTTCATTGGTGTCTTCAGAGAGGGTTCTACAATAGGGGGTCACTAAATTAAGGAACCCTGAGGTTTCAAGGCTGGATCTTAATTTATTATATTGGGGCTACTTCTCATTATCTGGTATTTACAAGCCCAAGAATCTATAGTCAAGGTGATTATTTCTCATCCTGTTTTCAGGAAATCTGGGTTCAAATATTGCTTCTTGCTCTCTATCTGACAAGTCTGTAAGGCTCTATAAGCCTCAGTTTCCCCATCTGTAAGATGGAGATGACAAAAATACTATTTCCTTCTGTTAACTATTCTTGGGATCATAACTTTTGCTTTGCAAATCCTATTTAAATTTAAAGGATTTATTTAACCAAAAATGTGAATTTTGAGGAGAATTTTGATAATGATGTTGAAAGGAAGGTCAAAGGCATGTTATGTAGCCAAGTCAAATAGCTCTCTGATATCCTCTCCTCCCCACCACACACACACTTCTAGATGAACAATGAAAAGAGACCGAGCCAACACTAACAAGAGAACGAACTACCGCGGTTAAGGCTGGTGTCCAGAGACTTCTCCTATCTCTATTCCTTGGCCAGAGGTTGCTAAGAGCAGAGGAGGAGATGGACTGAATAGGTTCCTGCAACCACCTTTCCAGAACCTCCAACAATCTCTCTATCTCCAGTCCCAGGAGAGAGCCTTGCAAATCTTAAGTGCCTAATAAATGTTTATCTGATTGAGCTGAATTATGGCTCATCCAGTCCAAACCCATCAAGGGCAGAGAAGTAGCCTTGCCAGATCTTGAACCCTCACTCCTTCTCAACAAGACACTCACTTTGCCCTTATCGAAGTACGAGATGATCTCTTGGTACAGCTTCTCTTTGAGCTCTTGCTGGGAATAAACATGGTAGCTGTCCCTCTGGAGCAAGTGGGGCACACAGGGCTTGTCTGACCACTAGAAATAAGGAAAAAATAAATGTTAGGATCAATGACCAAATAAGATTATAAATTCAAAATGTTTGCACCTTACAATGGCTTCAAATCCATTTTTTCCTTCCAATGGTGCAGTAGCTGAAATCCTCTATGACATTATTGGGTTAGTCTTCTTCCCTCATGGATGAATCCCCTACTAGAACCTTCATTTTGGAGAGAGCCCTAGGCTGATCAGCCTTTATTTCCCTTTTACTGTGCTTCTGACCTTCTGGTCTTCAATACCTTGCCCATACATGGCACCCCCTTTCAGTTCCTTTGTCTTCTTTGTTTTTCCCCCATCAGAATATGTTTCTTGAGGATAGGGACTACTTTATTTCTCCCTGTGATTGCATCTATAGCACTTTGTACAATGCTGGGTGTATAGTAAGTGTCAGATAATTGCTGGTCATCTTGTCTTGTCCAGAACTGTGATTTCATGAGTGCAGGAAAATCTTGGGGAGAAAATCCTCTTTCCCCACCCAGATTAGAACCTGCTCTTTAATTTAGAATTTTACAGCACTGCCTGGAGCAATAATGTATTTTGGGCCATATAACCATCCACAGATAAGACTTGAATTCAGCTCTTCCTGAGACCATCCCCAGATTTTCAAGATATCATGGCATGGCCTTTATATGCCTGGAACATACAATATGAAAAGATGGTTTATAATTAAAAGCACTTCCACCCCAAAAAATGGAAGCTCCTTTTTGTCTTTGCATTATCTACACAGAAGGTGATTAATATATGCTGGCTGAATGGTTAAGTTGAATTATTTCTGCAATAGAAAAAAAAGGAAGCTCCTTTTTGTCTTTGCATCTCCTAAGCCTGGAACACAGAAGGTGCTTAATATATGCTGGCTGAATGGTTAAGTTGAATTATTTCTGCAATAGAAAAAAAATGGAAGCTCCTTTTTGTCTTTGCATCTCCTATGCCTGGAACACAGAGGTGCTTAATATATGCTGGCTGAATGGTTAAGTTGAATTATTTCTGCAATAGAAAAAAATTGGAAGCTCCTTTTTGTCTTTGCATCTCCTATGCCTGGAACACAGAGGTGCTTAATATATGCTGGCTGAATGGTTAACTTGAATAATTTCTGCAACAGGTAAGTGGTACAATGGAAAGACTAAGACGAGAGAGGTGTGACAGCTGGGCAGTACAATGAATAGAGATTGGGGGCTTGGAGTCAGGAAAGTTCATTTTTCTGAGTTTAAATCCAGCCTCAGACACTGACTAAGCTGTGTGATCCTGGGCAAGTCACTTTATCCTGTTTGCCTCAGTTTCCTTATCTGTAAAATGAGCTGGAGAAAGAAATGGCAAAGCACTCTAGTATCTTTGGCAAGGAAACCCCAAGTGGCTTCATGAAGAATTGGACATGACTGAACCAAAAACATTCATTCATTCATTCTCACCCTGTTCTTGCCCATCTCCTTCCATAAGTCCTCCTTGGACAATTGGAGGCTTCTTTCTGGGGCTTTGTACACTGTGTGGCCATGAACCCATCATCTCTGACCACACGAGTGGCCCACCTCCCTTTCTGATCTCACAGTTCCTAGATAATATCTATTAAACTACCTCCTGCTTCAAAGTTATCACGGGAATAAGATTTAAGCCACTCACGCTCATCCTCCCCCACAACCTGGGTAGTCAGAGAGCATACTCTTCCCTAATAGAAAGTCACAGAACCTCACCAGGCGAAGGGGAGCCTAAAAAGATGGGTTTTCCAGACAGGTCATGGCTTGGAGTTACTGAGAGTGCCACAGAACTGGCCAGACAGATGAAATAATAAACAAACAAACAACAAACCCAGCCCTCATTTGTAACATCTGCTGGTTTCCACGGTGTAAATGGTCTCATGAGTGGGAACAAGTATGGCACAGCCTCAGGACCTAGCACAAAGTAAGTACTTAAAATTCTAGCATTTTAAAAAAACCAAAACTTCATTTATTTTGTATATAATAACAACAAAAATAATGGCAGCAATAGCAGAAGCTAGCATTTATAGAAAGTTCACAAAATGCCATACAAATGTTATCTTTACAACAATTCCTGGAATTAGATGCTATTATTATTCCTCTTTTATAGATTGGAAAACTGAGGCAAAGTGCATATCCAGGGGCTACATAACTAAAAAAAATGTCTACTCAGATTTTCCTGACACCACTGTCTGTCACACACATAGAGTTTTGAGTAAACTGAGATAAACAGGGCTAAATTATTTGCCCAGGGTCACGCAGTAAGTATTTGAGGCTGCCTTTGAACTTAGTTCTTCTTGAGTGGAAGCTCAGAACTCTCTCCACTGAGCCACCTAGCTGCCCTCTTTATCAAGGATACTTTGATGTATGTGTGAATTCACTTCAAAGAGAATGCATGGAGGCCTTCCTGAGATCCCCTTTCTAGATACCTGTACAGGGTCCATTCTTCTAAATCACTTTGGGCAAATTAGTGAGAATGAGTTTTTTTCTCTGAAAACCAATCAAATTAGCGCAAAGCCCCCTGCCAGTTCTGGATGGCGCCTCAGTGGCTGGCAGTTTTCAACAGCTGCTCAGAGTCACAAGCATCAATTTGTATGTCAGAGGTAGGATTGAGACCCAGCCTGCCTGGCTTGGAGGCTGGTTCTGGAGCTATGTTTCCATGTGACTTCTCGTAATAATGTGAAATAATCAGAGGATCAGAGAGATTTGAGTGGGCCTGAAACATGGAAGCTGGATCCAAGTTGGGTGCAGCTGCAAGGTTCATGGTCATCATGATCACTAACATAGAACATTGTAAAATCTGTAAAGGTCTCTCCTACCTGGAGGAGCTCCGCGTGCAGCAGGAGGGTGTTTGCAGCCTCGGTGTAGTTCTCACAGTCCCGGTGCAAGTCTCGGAGTTTATACAGGTACCTGGGGGAAGCAGGACAAGGAGGAACCCAAGGGACCCTTGTCACTGAAGGCTTCATCGCTCTAGAATAGGCTGTTTCCCCAACCAGACTCCTTTGGGCCTGCTTTTTACCTTTCTTTACCTCCCTCGCACTTATTAGAATATCTAGATATAGAAGGCACTT
This sequence comes from Sminthopsis crassicaudata, assembly GCF_048593235.1. Lineage (NCBI taxonomy): Eukaryota > Metazoa > Chordata > Mammalia > Dasyuromorphia > Dasyuridae > Sminthopsis > Sminthopsis crassicaudata. Next base: position 11,509,785 of record NC_133618.1, on the reverse strand, counting down.
AATAAAGCTTATTGATTTGTTGATATACTATAATTAATCATCTGTTACCTGACCATCTTATACCTCATCAATATTCCTCTCTATTCTTTGTTGGTAATATGTAAAAAATGTTGATGATTTATGTGGATTTATTTTGTATCCTTCAACTTTGCTAAAGTTGTGGATTATTTCTAATAGTTTTTTAGTTGATTCTCTAGGGTTTTCTTTCTTTTTTTTTCTCTTTTTTCTGAGGCTGGGGGTAAGTGACTTGCCCAGGGTCACACAGCTAGGAAGTGTTAAGTGTCTGAGACCAGATTTGAACTCCGGTCCTCCTGAATTCAGGGCTGATGCTCTATCCTCTGCACCACCTAGCTGCCCCTAGGATTTTCTAAGTATACCATTATATCATCTGCAAAAAGTGATAATTTGGTTTCCTCATTACCTATTCTAATTCCTTTCATCTCTTTTTCTTCTCTTATTGCTGAAGCTAGCATTTCCAATACAATATTGAAGAGTAATGGTGATAGAGGGCAACCTTGTTTCACCTCTGATCATATTGGGAATGGTTCTAGTTTATCTCCATTACATATGTTCATCTCTGTTCTTGATAGATTAATGGATCTGAAATTGCTGCCTCTTTCAATTCATCCTCTGCCTCCAATTTGATCACTCAAAATGTCATTAATTGTTTAAGGCCTTGTTCAATTGGAGAGGAAATATTTATAATAAAAAAGAACTGGAAATATTCAAAAGAAATGTTAAATAAATTGTATCACAGATGTTGAATAGGAAGAGACCTGAGAAGCTAATAATTAATTGTTGTTATTAACTTGTTTC
>NC_133618.1:11388969-11503969 GCF_048593235.1 Sminthopsis crassicaudata | reverse complement strand
CACACACACACACACACACACACACACACACACACACACTGTGCATACACATATACTCAAACACAAATATATACATATACATATATAAATATACAGAAAACACACATATATACACACATGTATAATTTCATGTGTCTATGTATATGTATACATGTATGTGTGTATATATAATACATATATATATGTTATATATATATGACTAAGAACCCCTCCCTTGGTGGCAGTGTATCCACTATGAATAAAGGCAGAGGATAAGCATTTATAGAGTGCCTACTGTGTCCCAAGCACTGTGCTCCGAGCTTTTCAAAATATCTCATTTGATTCTCAGGACGACCCGCTGAGGTAGCTTCTGTTTTTAGCAACCCCTTTTCATGGTTGAGGAAATAGACCTGAAGTCACTTGCCCAGGGTCACAGCTAAAACGAATCTGAGTCCAGATTTGAACTCAGAACTTCCTGGCTCCTGGCTCAGCCCTCTGCATGTTGCCCCGCCGGCAGTTCCTATACCATCTGTCCACCCTGAGGTTAAGTGAATTACCCAATAAGCAGGGGGAGCCTTGTGGTACAGCAGATGGAGGGCAAGACCAGGCTTCAGGATCCTCCACTGAAATTTCTGAGCTCTGTGACCCCGGACAAATGACATATCTCAGACCCGGAGTTTCCTGACCCGTAAAATGGAGACGAGAAAGAAACCTTCTTCTACATTTGTTTGAGGATAAAATGAAATATATTTGTAACGGTCTCTGCAAACCTTAAAAGCTTCATGTACATCTCTATGATGATGATGATGATTTTTACTCCTACTGTTACCAGTGCACACAGAAGTGGTATCTAAATCAAATCTTATTGGCTCTAAGCCTAATACGCTGCCATGATTACATACACATGTGGGCAAATGCACATAGATGTTACCCCCTTTCACATCATGGGGTCAAGGGCACGGAGCCCCCGGTGATCTGGAAAGTCTGCGTCAAATTGTTTGGTTCTCCCTTCTTGGCAGAGAAGAAGTCTGAATTATTATGGTATGAAAAGATAAATGATATTATTATATTATATGTAATAAAATATACTATATTTATACTATACATATAATAAAATATACTATATTTATACTATATATATGCTATACATATAATAAAATATACTATATATATACCATACATATAATAAAATATACTATATTTATGCTATATATATGCTATACATATAATTAAATATACTATATATATACTATACATATAATAAAATATACTATATTTATGCTATATATACCATACATATAATAAAATATACTATATTTGAATAATGCAATATATGTAAATAGGTTTTATGTGTAAATATAAAAATAAAAATACTATAAAATATAGTATTATGCAATACTATATTTTATGCGTTCCTGAATTTCTAAACTTGTTCTTTGTCATGAAGCTTCCTTAAAACTCTGCCTCGAATTCCCATTGAATTTCTCATGGCACCCACGATATACTGAAACTGTGATGGGAAAGTCTCCATGTGGAAGGGATAACTGCATATGTAAGCACACGCATATGGACGACGTTTATACATACACACATAAAATTTAAAGAAAACATGATATTCATGCTCATTTATATATATCCACATATGATTTATACACACACACACACACACACACACACACACACACACGCCTGCATCCCTGATGCTCCACTCCTTCCTTTACAGGACATTCCCTGCCCAGCACTCCTGCTGACCGTCACGCTATAACGTTCTGGGTTCATTTGAACCACGTGCTCTTTGTCACCCCGGGGCACCCTGTGCAGACTGAGTCTCGGAGCCTAAGGGACAAGGGGGCTGGCCTGAGGGGGGGCTGGTGCAAGGTGGGGCCAGCCCGAAGGGGACCGCCGGGTGATTTGCCAGGCTGCTGGTCCCAGCATTCCTTACCATCTGGAAGTTGTGATTTCCACTGAAATTGAACTCACACTGCATCATGTCGAAGAAGATGGGGATTGTGGCCTTCCGGAGCTCGGTCTCCGGGGTCAAGGTCACCTCCAAGATGGGACCCACCATGGAGGGAATGAACTTGATCTTGTGGGGCCCTGAAAGAAGGGTCAGACAACAGATATGCCGGTGAGGACTGAAGCCAAAGACAAGAAGCTGGTTTGGGGCTAAACCAACAAATTTTGGAAAAGGAGCAATCACGGGATGTATTTGATGGCCCAAGGCCGCCGGTCTGCTTGTGGGCCAGGGGGATAAAAGCCATCACCTCCGCCTGGGCCGCACAGCCTGAGAATGGCTGGATTTCAGATCTGCTGGAGGGAAAGGTGCTGGGATTCAGCTCCCGATCTCTCAGGAGACCCCGGGGGGATTGTGGCAATACATTAACAGCCTTTGGCTCTCTTGGGCATCTTGATGAGTGGGGACAGAGAAGGGAAAGGGACACCAGGAAATGATCAAACATGGACCACTAAGGAGACGCTTAGGGTTCACACTCACCCAAGTTGTACCACATATCCCGGATCCTAAAGCCGATTTCCTTTCTCATATCCCCATATCTGGAAGGAAGATCAGTATAAATATTTTTAGGGAAAACAAAGATGGAAAGCACACTGAGCTAGCTTCTTTTTTAAAAAAATGCAGAGAACTTTGGCCAGCAAGAAGCAGAGGTGAGCAGCTGAGCGGGCAATGTTCCAGGCTGAGTTTGAGATATCCTTGAAAACAGAAGCAACTTGAACATAGATAACTGTGATTCTATCCTCATCATTTAGAATTTATGTAAAGTTTTCAAGTTTGAAAGGTGTTTACAAATACAGTTTCTTTTTATTTTCAATTAACTCTGGGAGATGGGTGCTATTATCATGTCCATTTTACAGATAAGGCAACTGAGGCAGACAGAGGCTAAGTGTTTTCCCAACTCCAGACCCAGTGCTCTGTCCACTGCATCTCCCCGTTGTTGACTAGATTCAATCCTGTTAATGAGATGAACAGTTACATCACAGAATGGGGGCAGGTGGGAGTTGGGGGGCCTGAGTTACTGCTTGGACCCAGTCATGCTCTCCCATCTGGTGGGATTCTCACCATCTTCTCCCATAATTCTCTATGGAGAATCTGCCCCATTGTCCCTGTATCAGATTTGTTGAAACTCTTCTAAGAAGAAGACTCTCACAACTGCCATGTTTTTATTTTTCAACTAGCCTGGAGTAGAGTGTGTGGAAGGAAGCTATGAATACTAAGGCTTGGAAGTCAGGTTCTAAAAGTCGACCAAGGTGGGGGTTACATTTGCTCCTTGGGACACTGATGTTCCTGACTCCAGCCCGTCCGGGAAGGATCTTGGTATCCATTCAAGGAAAGAAGGGGGCCTCTCCTGTGCCCCACGGTGGGACCACATCATGGCAGAGCCACTGAGAGGGAACGACTGTTGGATCAAAGAAGAACGCGTCACCCCCTCAGGGGAGAACCCCTGATCTCCTCCGCCCATCATGATGGGAAGCCCACGGGCACTTACTTCTTGACCATTTTGGAGCGCTTGGCTTGAGAGAAGGTTTCCAGCTGAAGGGATTCGTGGGTGAGGAAGGCAACAGCCAAGTGGAAATAATTGTTCCAAAGCTACAGAGGATTCAGAGGGAGATGGGGGTGGGAGAAGCAGAAAACAAGTAATCAAGGGTCAGACTCAAACATGGTGGAAAGACACAAATGGAAAATCCAGGAGGAAATCACTAAAGCCTTCTTCTGTTCCTCACAGGACCATCATCAATCTCCATTCTCTGCTGAAAGGGTGGATACCCAGGGACCGAGACCTATGGTACCAGTTTGTACAGGAGAATGTTGTCTATATTTGGACATTTTGAGTGAAAATTTTGGCACTCCTGGATACCTGGATGACTCAGCACCTCCCTGGGGCTCAGTTTCCCATCTGCAAAATGGGGATTATGGGTTTGGAATGGATGTTGTGAGGTTCCATTTCTACATCTATAATCCATGATCTCATTAACTAGATTATGTGATGAACAATTCAGGGAAGGGAGACACGTGGGAGCTCCCTACCCCCCCTCCATCGATAGAGAAAAGCTGCTTATTGTTCAGAGAGGCTACTATAACTTGCAACCAACCAGCCGATCAGCAGGTATTTATCAAGCACCTACTATGGGCCAATCACTGTACTAGGCACAAGTAAAAATGAGCAAACAACTCCTCCTTTCAAGGCGCTTACCTTCAAATGAAAGAGACAGCAGGAATATATAATAATGCAACGATATAATGTCATTAAGTAAGGTAATAGATATAATTTAATATGACCTGTTTTATGTAGAAATAATTTGAATAGTCATTAATACAACATAGCATAGGCTAAAATAAAATATTAATCATTTAGCTTTGGAATTTGACAGGCGTAAAGTCCCTCAGTTCTTCTAGAAGTCTAGGCCGCAGGCCACCAAATCACCAAATTCCTGACCTAAAGGGGCGAGGTGAGTAGGTTTTCTAAGTTCAGAGAATGACCAAACAGAAGAATAGGCCCTATGGACGCAGGAAGACCATGGAAAGAGGATGTCTTCCAACAAAATGGCTTTCTTGGCCACGGTGCCAGATTAGGAATAGCTTAGGGGAACAGTCTCTCACCTGGAGTTCAAAGCTCGCCTGGTCCATGAAGAACTTTGTGAGAACTTCAGCAAAGAGGTTTATAGAGCGGAGAAAAACCCTGGGGAAGAAGCAGTCTTGTGAAGAAAGTACCCTCCCAGTCACCAGATCCCTCCCTACATTCAGACAACAAGTCTTGGCTAGAATCATAGAACCTTTATGGTGGCAGGGACCTTAGACATCATGTAGTTTATGCCGTTTTATTTGTCAATAAGTCAACAAGCATCGATTAAGCACCTACTGTTTTCCAGGTACTGAGGATCCAAAAATAGAAGTTTACAATTAAAGGATTTATAGTCTGATTTTCAAATGAGGAAATTGGGGCCCTGAGAGGCTAAATAATGGGCTAATAAATGGCAGGGGCAGTCATTGTGATCCTTAGTCCTGGGTTTTTATAACTTTGGCTCCAAACTCAGCTTTCTAATTAATTCATTGAAGTGGGCGCTGCTGGTCATTGGATGATTGGAAGCTCTATGTAGGAATGGGGTCCAGAGATCAGCCACAATCATTACAATCCTCTGAGGGTCAAAGGCCAGCTTGGTCGGTCTAATAGAGAGGCAGTTACACGTGGATGTTGGGAAGTTGTAGATTTGAATCCTGCGCTCTACACTTACCAACTGTGTGGCCATACACCAGTCACTTAACATTTCTCAGGCTCCCTTTTCTCATGTGCAAAACGAAGATGACGATAACAACGGCCATCGAACCTACTTAACCCGCTGAGAAGCATAATGGCTCCTAGTAAAATGCCGTTCAGTCAGTTCATTCACATCCAACTCGCTGTGTCCCCATTTGGCGTTTTCTTGACAGACACATGGAGCAATTGGACATTTCCTTCTCTGCTCATTTGCTAGATGGGGAAACTGAGGCTCAGGGTGAATGATTTGCCCAGAGTCACACAACTAGTAAGTGTCTGAGCCTGAATTTGTTTGAACTCAGGAAGAGGAATCCTTCTGATTCCATTCTCTCTAGTGAGCCACCTAAAACAGGGCATTTATTAATCATTCCACTCAGTAATCATTTCTTAAATACAAGGCTAATCGCCAAAGATACAAAGGAAAAATGAAACCAGTTCTCATTGTTGGGTTTTTTATTTTTAAGGGAAGGGAGTCAGAAGTCACAGAAATGTGATGTCTTTGGTGCAGTGACCTCTATCCTCTATCCAAGACTATAATTTAAAGTCTTGGAGAGTCGTTTGGGGATGTTGAAAGTTTAAGTGGCTCGTCCCACAATCAGTACGGATCGGAGACTGGATTTGAACAAGTTTCATTACATCTGAGTGCCTTTTGTTTGAGGGACCCATCAGCCGACCTTGACTCATTGAGTAGGCGGTGGGATGGAGCGTCATCCCTGATGTCTAGTTCAGGCCTGACTCTATTGGACCACCATGACAAGAGCCCTGAGCGCCTCTTCCTGGAGAAGCTCCCACCTTTACCTGTTCTGCATCATATTCATGACCATCCAGTCCGAAGGATACACATTCTTCCCTATGAGATCCTTGAACATGATGAAGGTTTCCATCAAGAAGTCCTACAAAAAAACACAGGCCAAGGAAAGTCAGGGGTTGTGGGTAATTTTAATGACAAAATTTGGCTTCAGAGAAGAAGTGAGGAAAGTTGCTTTCCTTCCTCTTTTCATTATGCAGGTAAAGGATTATGGGTAGGGAGTGAAACATACATATTCTCTTGGAGTGAGATGTTTTATCTCATTGAATCAATCAAAAAGTGTTAAGTGCCTTCAGAGGGTGAACAGATATGTATTAATGGGTACTGGGTCAGGTGCTGGAGAAAATAAAGGCCAAAAAACCAGGCCCTGCCCTAAAGAGCTTATTTATATATTATACACACACACACACACACACACACACACACACACACACACACACATATATACACATAATATATATGTATATATACATATATATGTATATATATACATATATATGTATATATATACATATATAATTTTATATATTTTTTGTTCTTGTTGTAACTAGTGGATAGGGATTTGCTTTTTATTACCGAGTCAGATGTTCACAAACTAAAAACACTAAAGCCTAACCACAAAATGCACAGAAATCTTCTCGTTTAATTCTTAAATAGATGTGTATAAATTGCACATAGACTATTTTCCAGCTAGCAAAATTGAGAGCTTATATTCTAATGGAGGGGACAACAAGAACAGAAATGACAAAATAGATAAAAGGTGTTATGGGCCAGAAGTTGAAACAAGGTGCTAATGCTTCTGTACTTAGTTCACACCTTTAGAGGAGTTTACACATTAGAGAAAGCAAATATAAGAAGAATCCCACAAGCCCCTCTCGGAAAAAGGCACAGTTAGATTCATTCCAGATTCCACCTTTGTGCTGACTAGAGATTCGGAGGGAGCTCTTGGAACCAAGGAGAGAGATAGGCCTCTACACGAAAGCTAACTGGGCCCAGGAAAAGAGACAAGACTTTGAAGGAGACAGTAAAGGATTTGGACTTTAACTCCTGGCTGCATTTGAGGTGATAATGCTGCTCTCAGAAGCTCTCCAAGAAACCTACTCACAGAGTATATTTTAAAGAAGAACATTATAAAAAGGTGCTAGGCTAGGAAGGCTGGCCAGGACCTTAGCTAATGTTTTAAGTTGAGTTGTGAAAGAAGCTGGGGATTCTCCATGAATCCATGCTCCACAGCAGAGCATCTAGTCATGGAGGGACAGTCAGTGAAACAGCAGGGAGCTGGGAGTCAGAGCATCATGTGTGATGAACAAGAAACCGGTATGAGTGTACTGTCAGCTTGGGTGAGAGGAAAGTGGGAGAAAACAGGAAAGGTGGGAAGGGACTGGAGGAAAAAAAAAAGGATTTCATACTTAATCCTAGAGGTAGGAGGGAGCCAATAGAGGTTATTGAGCAGGATAGTGACATAATCAGAGTTCTGCTTAGGATGATCTTTGCTATAGGTGCAGTTCACAGAGGGGGAATGGATATATTTGAATATGCTCATTTGAATAAAATGGGCAAATCTGAAAAATAGATGGGATTTTTAAAAAGGCATCAATTAAAAAAACAAAAAAGGTAGTATTTAATTGATTTTTAATGCTGCTTTCTTCTGACCTACAGGTTTCTTCAGCACAAATGTCATACATTGCTATTAGACTGCATTATGACAGTCTTGTACCTTGGAAATTCACCTCTTCCTCCCTGCACAAAGGAGCACTAGGCCTCCAATCATGATAAGAGCTTACAGGTGTATCTACAGTGTTTTGAAGGGGTTTTATGTAGAACTGTAGCTTGAGAGTCAGTTAGGGGACCTCTAATCAAATGATCCACCGGTGGGGACATCAGAGGCCATTTGCTCTAAATAGGAGGAGAGAGGCTCAGAGAGAGTTTCGGTGACTTACTCCTCATATGAAGACTAAGTGGTCTGGGACTCAAACCCCAAGGGAATCCCACTGTGCCTCCGGCATAGCTCATTTGAGAGAAGCTGGACAGAGTCCAGATGAAGGTAACCAGGATAGTCATGTAAAGTCTCAAAATCAACTCATAATCTCACAGATTGGACCTTAAGAGGCCATCTTCATTTGACGGATAAGGAAACTGAGGGCCATAGAGGCCCCTGGTCCAACAGCTAGTGCCAGAATTTGAATCTAGGTCTAGTAATCTCTCTATGGTATTTGGAGGGTTGGTTAGCTCACTAAGCAAAGGCCTGGGAGGCAGAGCGTGATTTGGTTGTATTTTTTCAGTCATGTCTGATTCTCTGTGGGTTTTCTTGGCAGAGATACTACCGAGGTTTGCTGTTTCCTTCTCCAGCTCATTTTACTGATGAGGAAACTGGGTGAAGTGACCTGCATGGGGTCATAAGGCTAGGAAGTATCTGAGGCGGGATTTGAGGGCTGACCCTGGAGGGAAGGGGAAAGGACGGGAGCTGCACAAGGACTGATTGCTGTTTAATATCAGGAGAACCTTCCAAAGAAGGAGGGAGAATGACAGCAGTCAGGTGATCAGATTTGGTGGCTACTAGGAGAGGGTGTGGATAGAACACTGAGTTTTACCTGAATTCAAATCCACTCCTTACTAATTTGGTCTCACTGGGAAAGTTCGTTAGATTCCCTCACCTTCAGTTTCCACATCTGGAAAATGGGAATAATAATAACAGCCACCTCTCAGGATTGTTGTGAAGTAAAATATTTTATTAATCTTAAAATACCAATTTATTATTTATTATAAACCTAAAATACTAAAACACACCATCAACATCATTAATGGCTAGAGCCTCTCCTTGTGAAAGTGGCACTAAGAAGGAGTGGAACAGGCTAAGGGCAGGTAGCGGGACAGGGAATCAGGGTTGCAGGGAGTTTAAAAAATCCCTAAGAAAGCAGAACAATTGAGAAAGTTACCTGTTCAACAAGATGCCTCATCAGTTTTACAGTCCTCCACCTGAATACTCAATCATCAAGCATTAATTAAACACCTACTATGTGTCGGGCACAATTCTAGGCAGTGGAGTTCCAAAGATAAAGCAGGAAACCGTCTCCTGTGACAGATTTATCTAATATGGCACGGTTTGTAAAGTGCTTGGAGACTCACAATTCAGATACCCAATACTGGTAGCATTGTTCCCATTTTACAGATGAGGAAACTGACTCAGAGATATTATAAGCTAATTATGCAGCAGAAGTGAGATTCGAACTCAAGTGTTCCGTCCTTTCTGTCCCTTATTTTTGAAATGGAAAAAAAGATCAGAGATCAGATCAAATACATCTTTTGTATTTTAACCGAAGTGGAAGGCAATCACCAAAGTGTCCTGTAGGGGGCTACATTGCTCAACAAAAACGAACTGAAGTCACCCTTTCTAGTGGCTCCCCTTAGTCACCTTCCAGGGAGGGAGATGGCAGCCCGATTGTGGGACACAGTCTGTGCAGGAAGGGAGCCCAGAGTCCAGCCTGCTCATTTGACAGATGAGGAAACTGAGTCCCATGGAATTTAGGTCACTCACCCAAAGTCACACAGACGTTAAGCCTCTCCCCCCCAGCCTTGTCCTTGGTGGAAGAAGTAAACCCCTCTGACTCCACCCCTAAGCAAGGAACCAGGTTTCCTCCATCCGACTAGATAATTTATCTCAGTGATGGTTGTTTATTTAGTCATTCTTCAGACGCTTTGTGACCTCATGGGCCATCCTCTCTCCAGGATTTTCTTGGCAAGGAATGGTTTGACATTTTTCCTCTGATGGATTAAGGTAAATGGGTTACGTGACTTGCTAGTAAGTGAGGCTGGATTTGAACTCGTGTTCCTGACTCCATATCAAGCCCTCTACCCGCTGAGTCATCTGGCTGCCCCTCTAGTTAAACATAACAATCCTTTGGAATTTATTGCGTGCTTTTTTAAAGCATCACACAGTCAAGAATGTCATCCCCCTTTTCTAGTCCCGGCCCAAACCAGACAGGCAAGATGCTGGAGGCTTTGGGAAGCTGAGCTCTCCAGGCTCTCCTACCCAAACTGCTATAATTCCTCCAATGCCTTTATCATCCTTATTCCCATAAGTGCCTCAGACCTGAACTGGACATTTCATTGCCTGCCTACTCGGGGGCTTTTACAAAGGATGTCCGACCCTCTTCCTCCTTCCTCCCTCTTCTCCATCATCTCTACAACTTTTTCACCAGCATCCTTCCTGGCTCGCCTCAGGTACGCCTCCTACAGCCGATCTCCCAGCTTTCCTTCTCACACCATTGGTGTTTGCTACTGTGCCACAGGTTGTAGCTTCCCAGTAAAATATAAACTTCTCGAACAGGAGGAAAGGCTGCGTCTTTCGCTTTATCCCTCCGGCATCCAGCACAGTGCCCGGCATATTGGGGAACTTAAGGAGTGCTTCTCAGACTGAGTCAAAGATAGACAGGAAGCCCTCACTTAGACCAAAATATTCCTAACAGCACATTCTGTGGTGGGAAAGAACGGGAAATAAAGCAGATTCCCATTTCTTGGGGAATCACCAAAGCAGATGTTCACTCTGCATCCGTTTATATAACTCCTCCTGAGCTTTTCTTCATTCATTACATATTTTACGTAATGAATGAAGAAAAGCTCAGGAGGAGTTATATAAACGGATGCAGAGTGAATCAAACGGAACCAGAAAACAATATACACAATGACAACAACAATGAAATTGAAAAGAACACAAAACAAAACAAAAGGCAATGCTGTGTTTTCACACTGACTGTGTTGGGTCCTTAAGGAGAGATAATAAGAAGTGTTTCTCTCTGTCATTTGTGGATATAGCAGAATACACACATGTGCATAAATACACATATACATATATACTGGTATTCTCTCTGTGCATATTTATGTGCACATGTACATAATATATGCATATATGTGTATATATATTCTGCACTTATTTTTCTGTGGTTTATGAAAATGTGCATGCATATATATGTATTTACAGCTATATTCTGATATAAATGCAGGTGTATTATGTATTATGTGTGTATGTATATATTCTGAACTTATATTTGAGGTATATATGTGTCCATGAGGATTGTGCCTATGTGCATGCATTCTGCATGTTAATACATGTGCATCTTTTTGTATATATACTCTGCTATGTCTGCACACACACAGTTAGTGTACTTGTATTATTTATTGAATACATTTTCATACTCAGTGAATGTGCAGGTTACTTATACTGAGCAGCTTTTATCATCCTTTGCTAAGAAAGGAGTGAATATAAATGAAGGTGATATGAAGACAAAAAGATCTAAATAAATTTTTTTTTTTTTGCTGAGGCAATTGGAGTGAAGTGACTTGCCCAGGGTCACACAGCTAGGAAGTGTTAAGTGTTAAGTGTCTGAGACCAGATTTGAACTCGGGTCCTCCTGACTTCAGGGCTGGTGCTCTAACCATTGGACCACCTAGCCTAGCTGCCTCTAAATAAAAATTTTAAGACAACAAGGTCTAAATACCAATTTTAAGAATGGGTGTTTGGTGCGATGAAATGGGCCTGGACAAATAGATCTAAATGCAAATTTTACAAATGGGTGAAATGGAAGCAAGGAGCCTCTGATTCTGGGATAGTGTTTCCTGCCTGCCAGGATATGCTGATGACAACTTACAATGATATCCTGCCTGGTCTTGAAAGTGCTGATATAGTGGTTATAATGGAAATCATCCATCTGTCGGAGGATGGCAGTCATGCAAGCCACAAAGCTGCCCTGGAAAAGAGAAAGGATCATTAACTGAGGTTTTGTACAGAAGGAGTCCCTCCCAGGATGCTTTGGGAAAATTTTACTACCATCAGACTGAGGACAATGGGATTCTACTCTAGAGGAAATATGTTGAATACAGGGCTCTAAGGCAATGTGGCTCGGTTTGTGCTCAGGTCTTGAGAGGGTTGGCTCCTTTGTACCCCTCCCAGCAATAGGCTATCCCCTCTGTGTGACTGATGGTGTAACAGCTGACACGATGGGCACACTGCACTGGGTACACTACACTAGGATGGGTACGCTACACTGGGTACACTACACTAGGATGGGTACGCTACACTGGGTACACTACACTAGGATGGGTACACTACAGTGAGATGGATTCACTACACTAGGTATACTACAGTGGGTAGACCAACAGTAAAGGCCATGAGCAGATGTCTGAAGTTGCTGCTCTGAACCAGCTCTCTTTGCCCATGGATCTTCCTCATATCAGATATATTGGCAATTCTAAATTTGACTTTTTCTCAAAGAATCCATCACTGTCGATTTTTTTTTCTATTTTCCTCCATCTCTCTTTAATTCTTCCTTGTTTCCCTTATATAGCTTGCCTAGAGATGTACTATTTAAGACTGTCCAGATGCAAAAAACCCCTGAGTGAATTCTATGGAAACCCTTATGAGCAGAATAGACCAGGTAACCCAGGCCTTGGGGTTCTGGCAATATGATCTGAGATGCCTGGCAGGGCATCCCTGGAGATCTAGCGCTCTAAACCTCAATTCAGGAAAGGCCAGAATAAGAACCCCAGGGCAAGATCAAGCAGAGGTTATCACTCCATGCAAAAGTGTTGCAGGGGACAAAAGCTAGCCTGGGTGCAAAACCCTAATTCAGAAACAAAGTTAGATAAATGAGCAAATCTAAGAAAATACGGTACAGAATTTTCAAATTTGCAATTTTTTAAAAATGCAAAAAAAAATCATGTTCTCCCTGAAGAGGAGACAAAAATCACCTCTCTCCTCCCCACTTTGCAGTAGTGAGGACTATGGGTATGCATGTCAGGATCGGTGGATGCTTTCAGTAGTTTTCCCTGATTTCTTTTTAAAATTCTTTGTTCCAGGGGCAGCTACAATGGTGGGGAGAGGTCTCTATTCAGAAATGAAAGTCATAGAGAAAAATAAATCAACATAAATTCAAGAAATGTTTAAAAACGGCTCTCACTATGTGGGGAGATTGCCGGCTCATCCCAATCACTGTCCGATTGATCCTCCTCAACAGGCGCTCCATGATCAGCTGGATGTGCATCGAGGTAGGGCCCTGGGAGAGAAACACAAGTGAAGGCCGGGCATGTCACACCTGAAGTAGTGCCGTATCCCAGAGTGCTCTGCTTTAACAGCCTCTTCTTAGCATCTAACTGACCTCTTTCCTTTAGAAAAAGAGACTGATTAAAAAAAAATCGTAAGTATTCATCTGAGTGAATGATGATGAATATGAGATCTGAAAAAACAGTCCTTTGTGACTATGTCCTAATGCAGACAGCTTATCATTAATTCCTTCATTGGCTCAAAAAATATTTCCTAATTAATTACTACATGACCCCAACGTGTCAGTTATAGACTTAGGACTAGAAATCAAGTCCTCAGTTTAAACGGTGTTAATTAGAGAACAGCTAAGTGGATAGAGTCCTGCAAATTCAAATCCAAACTCGGGCACTAGATGTTTACTAGCTGTGTGACCCCGCAAGCCACTTAACCCTAACTGATCTCAAAAAAAATAATATTGATGGTAATTTTTTTATATGCTCGGTATATTTTATAGTCTATTGTTATTCAGTTGTGATTCCATTTGGGGTTTTCTTGGCAGGCACTGCAATGGCTGGCCATTTCCTTCTCCAGTTCATTTTACAGATGAGGAAACTGAGGCAAGCAGGGTGAAGTGACTTGCCCAGGGTCCCCCGGCTGGTAAGTGTCTGAGGTTGGATTTGAATTCAGATTTTCCTTTCTGCAGTCCCTGTGCAACATGCATTACCGGGTCCCTAGTTGCTCCTTAACAATCTATTAGCTTATAGTAATCGTACCAGAATATTTACGCTCATTCTATAGGGCTTGGAGTATAACTTTGCATTTTGCATGAACTGGTTACAGTCACAAGTTACTGGCAAGTAGCCTCCTTTCTTTGTGTCTCAGTTTCTTTACTTACAACCTGAGGGGAGTGGATTAGAGCAGAAGGATGACACTAATAAAAATACATCTCTGGGGGGCAGCTAGGGGGCGCAGTGGAGAGAGCACCAGCCCTGAATTCAGGAGGACCCGAGTTCAAATCTGGTCTCAGAGACTTAATACTTCCTAGCTGTGTGACCCTGGGCAAGTCCCTTAACCCCAGCCTCAGGGGGGGAAAAATACATCTCTGTGGGCAGCATATTGAGTTAGAAAACCTCAAATTAACATTATCTGTGTTGCACTGTGTTTTTATTTAGTTTGCTGAACATTTCTAGGTAATTAGTGCAGTAGATCACTGGGATTGGAATCAAGAAGTTATTCTTTCAAAATCTGGCTTAGTTAGGAAGCCCCTGGAGTTCTCTTTCCCAGAAGTATTTTTGTTACTTGTGGAGGCAATCGCCCAGAATCACACAGCAATTAAGTGTCTAAGACTGGATTTGAACTCAGATCCTTCTTACTGTAGTACCATTGCTCCATCCCTTGCACCAGCCCCTCTAGAAGCAACCATTCTGGTTTCCCTTTGTTTTCCACTTTCTAAACTTTATTCCCCTCACTTATCTAGTCTATTCACGCCATCCCCAGCTCCCCACATTAAAGTGTAAGCTCCTCCAGGCAGGTCCTCCATTGGTTTCCATCTGGCATATCTGAACTGCAAGACTGCCCAAGAAGCTGCATCAGAGGGGCTCCAAGATCCCCTGGGCCCTTGGGTGGGGCTGAGCTGGTCTCTGCAGAGTCACTGGGAGCTCCCTGTGCACACAGCCAGGAGCTCCCCATGCACATTACCCAGAGCTCATTGTGCACAGCACCAGGAGCTCCCCATGCACATTATCCAGAGTTCATTGTGTACAGCACCAGGAGCTCCCCATGCACATTACCCAGAGCTCATTGTGCACAGCACCAGGAGCTCCCCATGCACAGCACCAGGAGCTCCCCATGCACATTATCCAGAGCTCATTGTGCACAGCACCAGGAGCTCCCCATGCACACCTCAGGAGCTCACCCTGCACACCTCTGGGAGCTGCTGGTGCACAGAGGACCAGAGTGTGGCTGGGGCACGGGCCAACTCACCACATCCTTCCTATCCAGCACCTCCAGGATGTTTCGGAGCAGCTGGGAGCTGGCCTCCAGATCAGGCTTGCTGCAGTTGTCATCGAGCTGGCCGCTGAGCTGGTCAATGAGCAGGGGCAGCAGGGCGTCTCTGCACTCTGAGGAAGGAAATGGGGATACCACGCGACTGCTGACTTGGAGCTGCTGGATCCCTGCTGGCGCTCTGCTCTCAGTCAAAACCAGAGTCCCTGCGCCGGGGCCAGGCCCTCACCAAGCCAGCCTCAGCATGGATTAGCTATGGTCCTTCTCTTCCTTCCTTCCTTTTCCCAAATCCTTCCTCAATCTCTTTCCCCTTCTCTCTCATTTTTTTTTCTTTCCTCTCTTCTATGTCTTCTCTCTCTCTTCTTTCTCACCTCATTTCGTTCTCCCTTTCTCTCTTACTCCTTCCCCTGCCCCACAATTTGTGCTTAAAATAAAAACCACAACAATCCAATTTCTGCAGAGAGGTAGTGAACCCAGTCGTGGGCTTGCAGTGAGGAGACAAATTCAAATTTTGCCTCAACTGATCACTAGTTAATCTAAGTGATCAACTGATGTTAACTAACCAATCTAATCTAAAGGCCAATCATTAACCATGTTCCAGCTTAGTCTTATCATCTACAAAATGGGGATAATTCTTCCCATAAATTAATGTGTAAACACAGAAACATAATTAGAGAACAAGGCAAATCTGGGCTTTGTGACCCATGAAGACATGAGCACTATCCAATATCCAAATTGAGTCCCAGAGAGGGAAAATAACTTAAAGTCACAAAGCTCTTTTAAGTTTAATATAATTAACATAAAATGATATAAACTAATATGTTAATGTATAATGTTATATATGACATATATATATATAATGCAGAATGATAAGGAAAAGTAACCTAAAGTCACATACCTCTTTTAAGTTTAACATAATTAATATAAACTAATACGTTAATGTATAATATTATATGTGACATATGTATAAAATATAGAATGATAAAGGAAAGTAACAAGTCACAAAGCTTTTTAAAGTTTAATATAATTAATATAAAAATATAAACTAATATGTTACTGTATAATGTTATATGTGACATATATAATGCAGAATGATAAGGGAAAGTAACTTAAGTCACAAAGCTTTTTAAAGTTTAATATAATTAATATAAATGAATATGTTAATGTATAATATTATATATGACATATTATATATATATATAATGCAGAATGATAAGAAAAAGCAACTTAAAGTCACATTCCTCTTTTAAGTTTAATATAATTAATATAAACTAATACATTAATGTATAATATTATATGTGACATATATATAAAATGTAGAATGATAAGGGAAAGTAACAAGTCACAAAGCTTTTTTAAGTTTAATATAATTAACATAAAATAATATAAACTAATATGTTAAAATATAATGTAATATATGACATATATATAATGCAGAATGATAAGGGAAAGCAACTTAAAGTCACATACTTCTTTTAAGTTTAATATAATTAACATAAACTAATATATTAATGTATAATGTTATATGTGACATATATATGTCTCAATGCTTTTTAAAGTTTAATATAATTCATATAAAACTAATATGTTAATGTGTGTTATATGTGACATATATATACAGAATGATAAGGGAAAGCAACTTAAAGTCACATACACTAATATATTAATGTATAATGTTATATGTGACATATATATGTCTCAATGCTTTTTAAAGTTTAATATAAACTAACATGTTAATGTATGTTATATGTGACATATATAATACAGAATGATAAGGGAAAGTAACCTAAAGTCACATTCCTTTTAAGTTTAACATAATTAATATAAACTAATACATTAATGTATAATATTATATGTGACATATGTATAAAATGTAGAATGATAAGGGAAAGTGACAAGTCCCAAAGCTTTTTAAAGTTTAATATAATTAATATAAAAATATAAACTAATATGTTACTGTATAATGTTATATGTGACATATATATAATGCAGAATGATAAGGGAAAGTAACTTAAGTCACAAAGCTTTTTAAAGTTTAATATAATTAATATAAACTAATATGTTAATGTATAATATTATATATGACATATATATATATATAATGCAGAATGATAAGAAAAAGCAACTTAAAGTCACATTCCTCTTTTAAATTTAATATAATTAATATAAACTAATACATTAATGTATAATATTATATATGACATATTATATATATATAATGCAGAATGATAAGAAAAAGCAACTTAAAGTCACATTCCTCTTTTAAATTTAATATAATTAATATAAACTAATACATTAATGTATAATATTATATATATATAATGCAGAATGATAAGAAAAAGCAACTTAAAGTCACATTCCTCTTTTAAGTTTAATATAATTAATATAAACTAATACATTAATGTATAATATTATATGTGACATATATATAAAATGTAGAATGATAAGGGAAAGTAACAAGTCACAAAGCTTTTTTAAGTTTAATATAATTAACATAAAATAATATAAACTAATATGTTAAAATATAATGTAATATATGACATATATATAATGCAGAATGATAAGGGAAAGCAACTTAAAGTCACATACTTCTTTTAAGTTTAATATAATTAACATAAACTAATATATTAATGTATAATGTTATATGTGACATATATATGTCTCAATGCTTTTTAAAGTTTAATATAAACTAACATGTTAATGTATGTTATATGTGACATATATAATACAGAATGATAAGGGAAAGCAACTTAAAGTCACATTCCTCTTTTAAGTTTAATATATTTAATATAAATGAATATGTTCATGTGTAATGTTATATGTGACATACATATATATATATATACACACACAAAAAATGCAGAATGATAAGGAAAAACAACTTAAGTCTCAAAGCTTTTTAAAGTTTAATATAATTAATATAGAATAATATAGTAATGTATAGTGTTATGTGTGACATATATCCTGCAGAATCATATGGGAAAGTAACAAGTCACATAGCTCTTTTAAGCTTAATATAATTAATATAAACTAATAATGTTATATATGACATATATAATACAGAATGATATATTAAAACTAAAGATATTAATGTGATTAATAGAAACTCAGGTTTGGGAAGATTGGAGTTGGAAGGGACATTTTTAAGAATTTCTAATCTAATCATCATTTGCGAACTGATTCCAGGTCCCAGTGGAAGAATTCACTTTTAACGTTGTGTAGACTTATGAGAATAAAGGGGATCATTATCTCCCTCTGGGAGCGTGGTGATCGTTTGTGGATTCTCCACCCCAGTTGCAGTGTAACCTTCACCTGTTTCGGCTCCATGCTGAGCTCAGGGGCCACATTTGTAAGGCAGAAGGGAGGTCACCCAGCAGGTATCAGGATACGAGACCTCCCAGGTGGTCTGGTTTGGACACAGAAGAGCCAGGCTATTGCACCTCCCACCATTTTGCCTTCACACCTTCTCAGAGCTTATCTCAGGGACTTAGTCCAGTTCATTCAAGGCAGAATCCAGCTCCAAGGCTGTCGCCTTCATTGCCTCAGTGGAGAATACCCTCAGACCTTGCACAGCACTTGGGATATTAGAGCTTATGATAATCAGTGCCGGTGTCTCCTTGTGGACCGTAACCAACTTAAGGGCTGGAACTGCCTTCGTAAAACATTATCCCCACAGTGGTGAACTCAGTGCTCATGAAAATACCCAAGGGGTGTAATAAATGTTTGCAGAATTTGTGGTTACTTATAATTCAACAAAATTAAACCAAATAGAGTAAGCTTAAGCCAGGCACTGGCACAAAAATGAAGCAGCCTTGCCTTCCGTGAGCTTATACCAGCAGGAAAGTGCCTAAAGGCTCCTCACTGTCTGCCCCGTCCTTTCCATCATGCTGGGAGCAGGGGGAGACTCTGGGAATATAGGACACTGGTGGGTTGTTCTCAGAAGGATGATGCAAGTGTTTGGGGAACTACAGAGACTCGGGATCCGAGCTCAGCTTCCCCTGAAGAGCAGGCTCTCGAGGCATCTGTAAACATCTAGCAAGCACCCTGCTGATTCTTCTGGGATAAGGCTCGTGGGCTCCAGAAGGCTGGGCGGACATTGCATCCCTCACTGCCTGACTCTATGGGAATGACATCTTGGACACATCCTTAACTTCCTTAACTCTGAGACACTATCCCTCCTGATTCTCTATTTTTAATCTCTGACCCCCCCGCTGAGCTCTGGATTAGTAAGGTCTCCCTAAACCATCAATCCCCAACCCGCAGAACCATTCCCCTGGAAGGAATGGTAAAATTTAGCTCTTTCAGTAGAAACTTTGTCATTCTTGGCTCTTTGGATTTAGGGCAATTTCAATAGACGTGATGGAAAGAGCCATCGACATCCAGAGAGAGAACTATGGAGACTGAATCTGGATCAAAGCAGTTTTTTCACTTATTTATTGATTTTTTTTTTCCTTCTCATATTTTTTTCCCTTTTGATCTGATTTTTTCTTGTGCAGCATAATAAATATGGAAATATGTTTAGAAGAATTGCACATGTTTAACCTTTATAGGATTGCTTGCTGTCTTGGGGAAGGGGGAAGGAAAAGAGAGAGGGGAGAAGTTGGAACACAAGTTTTGTAAAGGTTTTATGTGTATTTGGAAAAATAAAAAAAAAAGAAACTTGGTTGTTTCTGTCTTTCTTCAGTTTTTAGCAAAGTGTTTGGTTTCACAGTAAGATGACCCAGAGGTCATTTGTCCCAACATCCCAATTGTAAGGATGAGGAAACTGAGATCTAGAAAGGTGACTTGGAGGTTACATGCTGGTCAGTGCATAGTGATGGTTCTATATCTCAGAATCTCAGAAATGGTGACGTGTCCTTCACCAGGATCTGGAGCTAAGAAGTGACCTTAGGGACCATTGTTCTCTATGTGAAGAAAACAGAACCACAAATTTAGGGCTAGAAAAAGACTTGGAGGTCATAGTGTCCAGCTCCCACATTTTAAAGAGGAGGGAAGTGAGCCGGACAGGCTCCTACATGGGCTATTGCCTAGGGTCACCAATGGCAGAGGGAGTCTTTGAACCAAATGAAGAGTTTTTCCCAGGTTGAATCGGTGCAACACTCACCTGTCTGGTGAAAAAGGTGACTCTCCACTATCTTGGTCATGCAGTTCAGCTTCTGTCGGACGAGCTGGTTATCAGGGATGCTTTGGATGAATTTGCTGAAGAGAACACTGCAAAGGAGAACCAGATCTATCAGGGGCTTCTCTGGCCCGACACCCCCCCACAGCTGCCCTGATGGGGGCCAGCTGCCCTTTCCCAGCCTTGCTAGGACTTGGGCTGATGGGGAGTCCGCAGAGCACAGAAGGGCAGTCTTCTCGGAGGTTCAGGACAAATCTTTCTCTCACTCACCCCTTCTCAAAACATCCCCTTTCATCAGGAGCTTGCAATGACCTGGTCCTCCTTAATGGCCATCCTCCTGCCTCTAACACCAAGAAGATCCTGGATTGTGTCTCCCCTCAGCCCTTGGGCACACGGCCCCTATGAGTTTTCCTCAGGTAGGTTATTCGTGGCCAAAGTACATTTTTTGGTCTATTTGGGGGTACATGTATACATGTGTGCTCAGGGAGACACCGATCTGGTCAGTGATGAGACCATCCTCCTTTGCCAGCCCCAGGGTACATGTTTTATCTTGGCTACATCCGAATGACCAACTCCCTTCTCTTTACCTGAGTTCAACAGGATCAAACACCATCTTGACATCATTAATTATATTAGGAAGGTACTTCAGAGCCGCACCCTGCAAGAAAAGGAAAACATGGAAAGCTGGAACAGAACCAGTCCCCTCATTCTACAGCTGAGGATCCAGAGGCAACAAATAAGTGACTTGTCCACAGATAATGAGGGGCTTGATCAAATTTCAAACCCACGTTCTCTGATGACAAGTCCAGTGTTTAACTTGCTGCGAGAGAGATTCCCAAGAGAAAATCAAGAGATCCTGGAAGCGTGGAATAGGTTCCGGGGACAGGTTGATAGAGGGCTTTTATTTTGAAAACAACATCCACAATATCAATAATAATGTAAATGGAAAGAATAATAGGAATAAAAGAACAAAATCTGCATTCAGTGAAATTAAAATGATCATTCTTAATCCCAAAGAAAACATGTGAAAAGTTATCTCCCTTTTATCTTTTCAGAGATGGGTACAGATGATATCCCTCTTTTTTTTTTTTTAATTTCTTATAAGGAATTATCACCTAGAAAGGGAAATGGGAAATAAATTGAGACATATAGATGGTGTGAAAACAAAATATCAACAAACATATTTAAAAACTCCCAGACCAAAAATCAAATCAACAAAAAGAAAAGCTGTTTAAAATTTAGGCTTAAGTAAGATGCTAGCATTTAATTTCCTAAGTTCTTCAATAAATTATAAAATAAGAGCATACCCTCTGAGGTGCTTTCCAATTCTGAAATATGATTTTGAGGGACCCCCCCCCCCGGACCCTGGATCTCAAATAACCAACAAAGAATTAGAGTTTGATTTCTCCAGACCATCAGCAACATCCCCAGTGTTGGTCTTGGAGTCAGCAGAAAAATTTTTTTCTTTTTGGAAAAAGAAATTTCCTATTTATCCAAGGAAGATGGCAAATCTGGGAGCTTTCAAAGAATGTCATCAAAAAAGAATGGCACCAATGATCTTCAAGTATAAAGTCCCAGGGCTCTCACAATCCTATTTTTTTAACTCTCAGGGAATTTTCTCCTTCTCTTTTGAACACTTCCCATTTTCCTGGATCTCTTGATTTCTAAATTTATTACTCATCACTTCTACTAGACAGTGAGCATCTCACAAGCAAAGAAAGTATCTTACTCATTTTGAAATCTCCCAAGTGATCAGCACACTGCTTTGCACATAGTAGGGAGATAATCAATGCTTGCTTGTTGAATGAATGATAGAGAAATGAATGAATGAATGAACAATGAATGAAAGATGATGAATGATAGCAATGACAGTTACAATACTTGATTTTCTTGAAGGGGAGACTCTCCAGGGACAGAAGGACTATGTGTAATGGCACCCTTAACAATTGTCTTAACTTACATGTATCAAAAAAGAAAGCAAAGGCATGTGTGCAAGTAGATTTTATGTAAACAGGTGCATGAAACACAAGGAGCATTGGGAAAATTATCCAGTCCTTTCCCTCAAGCCCTCCTAGTGAACTAGAAATGTGATTCTTTTTGGCAAAAATAAAATAAAATAAAACTCGATCCCTAGACAACACCCCCAGTCTGTAAATCAAGTTATGAATGTGAATACCATACCAACCTTGATCTTAACAGCTTCTTCCAGGGGTCTGTCCATTAGATTATTAAAGGAGAGAAATAGATGGCGAATTGCATTGTTAAATTCATCCCCATCTTCACTTTGACCATAAAATCTGAAGGAAAAAAGAGGAGAGAGTAAGGAATAATTAAATTCAAATATAACCCTACCCACAAATGTGGGGCATGCCCATTACCTTATTGCTTAGTCCTCTTTAGGCATAAAGCAAAAGGCAGATCTGGAGTCAGGAAGAGCTGAGTTCGAATCCAGCCTCAGACAATATTAGCTATGTTATTGTAAACAAGTTATTTAATCTCTGTCTGCCTCAGTTTCCTCATCTGTTGAAAGGAGGTAATAATAGCAACTACCTTCCAGGGAAGTTGTGAAGAGCAGATGAAATCATATTTGTAAGGCATTTTGTCAGTCTTAGAGTGCTAAGTAAGTTTTATTTCTTAATATTACTCTTTTAGATTTTATAAGCTATTTAATTTGTCTGCCTCAGTTTCCTCATCTGTAAAAAGGAGGTAATAATAGCACCCACCTTCCAGGGAAATTGTGAAGATCAGATGAAATCATATATAAAGACGTTTTGCCAATCTTAGAATGCTATATATGTTTTCTTTGGGATTAAGAATGATCATTTTAATTTCACAGAATTCAGATGTTGTTCTTTGATTCCTATTATTCTTTCCATTTCCATTATTGTTGATATTGTATCCTTTGTGCCCAGCTGGCAATGTTGGCATGTGAATGGAATCTTCAGGGCAGAGACTGTCTATCCCCACAACTTGGCACAGTGCTTGGCACACAATAGGTGCTCAATAAATGCTCCTTGTTTTGAATTGAGTGGGTGAACAGAAAGTATAAGTATTTTCTCAATAAGGTGACAAGATCAAATGATCTTGACAAAAACACTGAAGGGAATGATGGGTATTGGTGGTTTCTCAAAAGCTTAGTTAAAAGGAAGGAAAGGACCTTGAGCTTAGAAAGATGGTGCAAGATCTTGAAGAGAGAGCACAGGGCTGGTTGGCGTCTAAGGAGGATGCTTCGCAACCAAGAAACATTAAGCCAAACATAATGAGAGGGAATGGAGAGGCCGGAGAGGGGAGGAGATAACGGCAGGCTGAGCTGTGGTAAATGCCTTCCAGACTCTGGGCCCGGACTGATACTAAAAATTATAATCAGGTGATTTGGGGGGAAGGGAGGAGGACAAAGACTGGAGGAGCTCGCATTTCCTTTTCTGGCTCATTTTACAGATGAGGAAACAGAGGCAAACAAGGTGGAGTGACTTGTCCAGGATCACCCGAGACCACATTTGAACTCAGGAAGATGAGTTTGTCTGACCCCAGATCCACTTGTTTCCTTGAGTTAGGAAGTTCAAGCACCTACCTCTGCCAGTAAAGACCAAATGGACCATATTTCTAAAGGGTTTCACAGACCTCAAAGTTCCCTATAAGTGCTAGATATTCTTCTTCTTCTTCTTGGGTGACTCGTGACAGCTCTGATTACACTGTTCTAAGGCACACAGCCTTAGATTTATGCGACACTCGTGATGCGCTAAGTCATTACCATGGTGGATCCCCAAGAACTTTTCTAAGGGCCTGCAGTCACCGAGACAAACATGATTATGACTCTCATTTTACAGATGAGAAAAGAAACCCCCAAGAGGCTGAGGATACAGAGAAGGGAGCGCAGGGCCAGACTTCCTCCTCTGCCTGCTCCGTGATCTCATTTTTGCCACTCACTCTGAAGGAATTTGCAGGTGTGGTTGTGGAATGAGAATACTCGATATGAGGAATGATTGAAAACAGCAGGGAGGACGTGGGAAAACGAAAGGAGAAAAAGCTGGATGTGGCAAGTAGAGACTGGTGAGTTTGGGGTTCACTCCTAGTGAAATTCTAGACCGGGAGGCGGATCAGACGGTTTACAAGAACTTAGAAGGATTGCTAATTACCAGGTGCCGGCAGGGATTCATTATGAACACGTTACACCGAATGAGTCTGAAAAGCTTAAATGCTAAGGTCACTTCTGGCCATCTTCCTGGGAGGGCTCAGCCTCTTCCCCACTACCTCCAGTTCAATGCACCATAATCCAATCAACCCACCATGGTTTTTAGACAGCCTGAGTTCACTGTTCATCTTATGGCTCCACTCGCCATTCACCAAACCCTCTCAGGCTGGCGCTCTCTTTCTGGGTCACCCAGACTGTTTGAGTCATTTGCTTTATTGGAATATAAGTTCCCTGGGGGAAGGGACTAGTTCTCTTATGTATCTGCAGCCCCAGTTATGATGAATCAGCAAGCATTGAAAAAGCATTTGCTGTGTGCTGACTACTGGGAGAAACAAAAAAAAAAAAAAAAAAAAAAAAAAAAAAAAAAAAGGCTGCTTCTCTCAAAGCAAGATTCTTGCCCTCTAGGATCATTTATTTTAATAGAAGGGAAGATAGGAGATAAGTCTCTGCTAAATAAAAAAAAAAAAATTTCCACTCATTCATTCATAGTGAATCAGGGGAAGGAAGGAAGGAAGGAGAAGATAAAAGAAAAAGGAAAGAAAGGAGGAAATAAGGAAAGTAATAAAGAGAGAGAAAGAAGGAAAGAAAGAATGAAAGAAAAAGGAAAGAAAGAGAAAGAAAGGAGGAAGGAAGGAAATTAATAAAGAAAGAGAGAAAGTAGGAAAGAAGGAAGGAAGGAAGGAAGGAAGGAAGGAAGGAAGGAAGGAAGGAAGGAAGGAAGGAAGGAAGGAAGGAAGGAAGGAAGGAAGAAAAGAAGGGAAGGAGGAAGGGAGGAAGGGAAGGAGGAAGGGAGGGAGGAAGGAAGGAAAGAAGGAAGGAAAGAAGGAAGGAAGGAAGGAAGGAAGGAGAAGATAAAAGAAAAAGGAAAGAAAGGAGGAAGTAAGGAAAGTAATAAAGAGAGAGAGAAAGAAGGAAAGAAAGAATGAAAGAAAAGAGAAAATAAAAGAAAAAGGAAAGAAAGAGACAGAAAGGAGGAAGGAAGGAAATTAATAAAGAAAGAGAGAGAAAGAAGGAAAGAAGGAAGGAAGGAAGGAAGGAAGGAAGAAAGGAAGAAATGAGAAAATAAAAGAAAAAGGAAAGAAAGAAAGAAAGGAGGAAGGAAGGAAAGTAATAAAGAGAGAAAGAAGGAAAGAAAGAAAGAAAGAAAGAAAGAAAGAAAGAAAGAAAGAAAGAAAGAAAGAAAGAAAGAAAGAAAGAAAGAAAGAAAGAAAGAAAGAAAGAAAGAAGGAATAGAGGGAGAGAGGGGAATAGGAAGGAAAGAAAGGAAGACATTTAATAAATAATCAAGTAATCAATCAAGAAACCAATCAAAGTCAATCATATAAAAATAACATAAGGATAGCAAATGACACTGATATAATCTTTCCAAGCAGCAGTAGTTCTCAAACTGACTGGGCCATGAAGGACACGGAGTGACCTTGGCAGCCTAATGGGAGAGCTGGGAGTATCATGCGATTTCCCTTGAATATAAACATCTGCTTTCGTTGACTCCTTTGGAGCTCCAGGGTTGTAGTTAAGGTTCATAGGCCAGTTTTGTGGTCTATATTTACCATACTAAGTGCTCTGGGCAGGATAAAATTAATATTAAGCAAAATCAAACATATTCTTTTATGAGCAATAGGGCATCTATCGGTGGGCCAGGAAGCTGGATTTCAGACTCCCGCTCTAAGGTTCAAGGCTGCCAGGCCCACATTGACAGGTGCAAATGGCTGTAATTGGCAGGTAGGATTCATTACCTCAGGTACAGCACACGAGATTGGACAATAAATCTGAAGAGGTACTTCAAGGCTTTCAGGGCTGCAAAAAGTAAATCTGTCTTGCTGGAGTCTTCAGCGTTACCCACATAATGGTTCAGCACTTTAGTGAGTTTCCTTGGAGAGACAAGAAAAGAAAGAGAGAAAATACATGTCATGAAGTAAAATATTAAATAAACATCCCCCCCGCCCCGGAGGAAAAATGAGCCACTGGATAGTGGAAATAAGGACTCAAAATCTCCTATGAGTAAGCAAAAGCAAATTCAAGTTTTGTGACTCAGTTTACCAACCTGTGAAATTGGGCAGAGTTTTATAATAATTTAATTAAAATATTTAAATAAATAACAAAACAAAATAAAGAACTTCCACAATTCCTTATTGCCAACAGGACAAAAGCCAAGCATTCAAGCCCCATCACCACTCAGCTCCAAACCCTCATTGGCAATCTTATTCCAATATGATTCCTTTTTAGATGGTCTATAATTCAGCCAAACTATATCATTAGGTATTCCACCAAGGCTTTCTTTTTCCTGTAAACCTTCACAAAAGGCATTCCTCACTCCAGGCCCAGAAGGTCTTTAATTATAGGTCATGGCTCCCTAGCACTTCACAAAAATCCTTCTCTCACAATAATCTGAGGAGGGTATCCCCATTTCACAGATAAGGAAACTGAGGCTAAGTAGCTTACCAAGGACGGCAGAAATAGTAAATGTCAAGGTGGGATAGAGCCCCAGGTCTTTCTGACTCCCAATTTAACGCTCACTCCCTTCTCATCTTTGCTCATTTTCCTTCCAAAAATTCTACCAGCTAGAACTTACCACTCCCTCCTCAATTCTCCACCAGAGCTCTTTATTTGGACTTTCCCTTTTCCCCATTATTATTCTACTTTAATTATTTTTGCAAAAGACTTAATTTCATCATCTGAAAAAAAGGCATTAATATCTGCTCAAAGGCACACTTTAATGGGCTAATTATTAGTTTTCCTGCTGCTTTTGGGGTGATTACTGTCTCCCAGCCCCCGGGAGATGGCAAGGTCCAGGCAGGAAAGGACCGTGTCAGCTTTCATCTTCCAAGGACCACACTGAACTAACTGAGGCTGCATGCAAAGCAGGTGGCAAACTGCAAAGGGCTACGGAAATGACAGTTGTGACTAATATCAATAGTAGGCCGGTGCCACAGGTGGCATAGTAGGTGGGGCCCTAAACCTGGAATCAAGAAGACCTGAGTTCAAATTTGGACTGTGTGACCCTGGCCAAGTCACTTAACTCCATCGGCCTCAGTTTACTCATCTGTAAAATGAGCTGAAGAAGAAACTGGCCAACCCCTCCAGGACGTCTGCCAGGAAAATCCCAAATGGGGTCACGAAGAGTCAGACCCAACTGAAACAACAAAGATTTTCTGTAATCGAAACCTTAAAACCATTCTGGTACTGACCCCTGAAAGGTAGGGGGCACATGGGAAATACTGCATATGCATAGCATTCGTTTTTGCAGGTTTTTTCCCCTTTTCCCCTCTTCTTCCTCTTATTAAAGTTTTTTGTTTTGTTATAAGGGATGGTTCTTCAGGCCCTAGTCTGTAAGCTCCTTAAAGACTGGGACTGCCTTCTGTCTCTTTTTCTATCCCCAATACTTAGTATAGCACCTGGTACATAGTAGGTACTTAATAAATGTTTAAAAATTGCTTATTAATTGCACCGTAAGCTTCATTGTAGCCATTCTAACTAGAGAAGCAGAGTTAGTACCAAGGCACGTCGGGGGGACTCTCCTGTTAAGGAGTCATGGAAAGACATGGGAAAAGAGGGCCTAAGATGGGCAGCTCTGGAGAGAGAGATAGAAGTCCATTCATGAAAGAATGGAGCCAAAGCAGCTTTACTTTATTTATTTTTTTGGCTGAGGCAGTTGGGGTTCAGTGACTGGCCCAGAGTCACACAGCCAGGAAGTGTTAAGTGTCAGAGGCCGGATTTGAACTCGGGTCCTCCTGACTTTAGTCGCAGCATCTTTATGTATCTGGCTCAGGAGAATGGAAGCTCCCGAAGGCAGGCTGGGCAGGTTTTACTCCATGTTCTCTCTGTGCAATTCCAAAAGCAAACACGATGCTTGGAACACAGTTGGTGCTTAATTAATTTCTTGAGAGACAGGGATAACGTTTGCCCAATAGTTGATTCATCACTATGGCAACTGCTGGGTGAAGCAGCGCCCTGGGCAGGGCAGACTGGCCTCTCCTCTCTGGCCGGGGAGCTTGGAGGGCTGCGGACACCAGGGGCTCCGGCTTCAAAGATGCTCGCGGCTTTGGGCCACAGAGGCTGCCCCGAGCTCAGAGGGGTCGGAACGAGCTTGCTCAGGCTCCTCTGGGCTGTTGCTGGGCCTCTACCCTCCTCTGCCAAGCTGCCCCTCAAGTGAGCAGACAGAAAATGAAGAATGACCTGAGGAAAGAGAAAGCACAAAGGACCAGGCTGCGGAAAGGAAAGATGGAGAAGAGATTCCCCTCCGAGGCGGCTGAGGTGAGCTCATGACTGGAGGTGGAGGAAGCAGGAAGAGCCTTCCAGGACACAGCTTAGGCAAAAGCCTGGGGACAGGACGTGGAATATTACGGGAACAGGACCAACACTGGCCAGTCTGGCTGAAATGCAGTTTGGGAGGAGAGCCCTCAGAGGGAGCAAGACTTTTTGCTGACAATAGGAAATTAAATTAAGCAGGAATCTGTGTTCTTTCTCTGTCTCTCTGTCTCTCTCTGTCTCTCTCTGTCTGTCTGTCTCTCTCTGTCTCTGTCTCTCTGTCTCTCTCTCTCTCTTCTCTCTCTGTCTGTCTCTGTCTCTCTGTCTCTCTCTGTCTCTCTCTCTCTGTGTCTCTGTCTCTGTCTCTCTCTGTCTCTCTCTGTCTGTCTCTGTCTGTCTGTCTCTGTCTCTCTGTCTCTCTCTGTCTCTCTGTCTCTCTCTGTCTCTCTCTCTCTTCTCTCTCTGTCTGTCTCTGTCTCTCTGTCTCTCTCTGTCTTCTCTCTCTGTCTGTCTCTGTCTCTCTCTCTGTCTCTGTCTCTCTCTCTGTGTGTCTCTGTCTCTGTCTCTCTCTGTCTCTCTCTCTCTCTGTCTCTCTGTCTCTCTGTCTCTCTCTGTCTCTCTCTCTCTTCTCTCTCTGTCTGTCTCTGTCTCTCTGTCTCTCTGTCTCTCTCTCTCTTCTCTCTCTGTCTGTCTCTGTCTCTCTCTCTCTTCTCTCTCTGTCTGTCTCTGTCTCTCTCTCTGTCTCTGTCTCTCTCTCTGTGTGTCTCTGTCTCTGTCTCTCTCTGTCTCTCTCTCTCTCTCTCTCTGTCTCTCTGTCTCTCTCTGTCTCTCTCTCTCTTCTCTCTCTGTCTGTCTCTGTCTCTCTCTCTCTGTCTCTCTCTCTCTCTGTGTCTCTGTCTCTGTCTCTCTGTCTCTCTCTTCTCTCTCTGTCTGTCTCTCTGTCTCTATCTCTCTCTGTCTCCGTCTCTCTCTCTGTGTGTCTCTGTCTCTGTCTCTCTGTCTCTCTCTTCTCTCTCTGTCTGTCTCTGTCTCTCTCTCTGTCTCTGTCTCTCTCTCTGTGTGTCTCTGTCTCTGTCTCTCTCTGTCTCTCTCTCTCTCTCTCTCTGTCTCTCTGTCTCTCTCTGTCTCTCTCTCTCTTCTCTCTCTGTCTGTCTCTGTCTCTCTCTCTCTGTCTCTCTCTCTCTCTGTGTCTCTGTCTCTGTCTCTCTGTCTCTCTCTTCTCTCTCTGTCTGTCTCTCTGTCTCTATCTCTCTCTGTCTCCGTCTCTCTCTCTCTGTGTCTCTGTCTCTGTCTCTCTGTCTCTCTCTTCTCTCTCTGTCTGTCTCTCTGTCTCTATCTCTCTCTGTCTCTGTCTCTCTCTCTGTGTGTCTCTGTCTCTGTCTCTCTCTGTCTCTCTGTCTCTCTCTCTCTCTCTCTCTCTCTCTCTCTCTCTCTCTCTCTCTCTCTCACACACACACACACACACACACACACACACACACACACTGAGCTCACACCCATCTCTGCATCCAAAAAGCGCCCCCAGAGTCCCTTGCAATGATACTTACGCATACGCCAAGGTAGCACTGAAGTGTTTGTAAATGTAGGTTTCAAGTACAGGATTAAAATGCTGGAACTTTATGTCTCCTATCAGCGAGATAATAAATACCTGCCAGAGGAGACAATGATAAGGATCGCGCCCCGCGTAATCCGCAGACGTCCTGGCCCCAGCTGGAGCCACCCAGCCCAGGTCTCTGCGTCCCGGCTTGCTCGATCTCCTCCTTCCCGTTCCCCCTTTTCCTTCTAGGACGAAGGGGAAGGCAAACCCGGGGCCGACCTAAAGACCTCAGCGAGCCGCGGCCAGGTTGGGACTTGTTAGAACGTTCCGGGTGATTTCCTCCTGGCAGCGGCGGGCTGGTCCCCAGAGCTGGGCACCCAGCGGGTCTCAAGACTTTCCCATAAACTGCCTCAATAGAACAAGTTTCCTTTCCTGTCCATCCTGTCCTAGGCGGGGACAGCAAAGTCCCAGGGCTCGATGTCAACCAATGAAGCAGCTTTTGATCAGGTCCTTCCCCGCCAACCCCCACAGCACGATTATTCCCAGGCCCATGAACCCGGACCTGGTGCTGGAAGGCTCCAGTGCACTGAAACCAACCCCCTCATCTGACAGATGAGGGAAGCTTCTCAGCTTGTGAACTGACCAATGACGTACAGTTATTGAACATACAGTGGGGTTTCATTAAAGGCTTACAGATTGGGGGCAGCCAGGTGGCGCAGTGGACAGAGCACCAGCCCTGAATTCAGGAGGACCCGACACTTAACACTTCCCAGCTGTGTGACCCTGGGCAAGTCACTTAACCCAGCCTCAGAGAGAAAAAAAAAAAAAGCTTACAGAGTCTGAGCTGGAGGAACTGGAGCAGCCCTCTAGTCCAGCTGACTCATTTTACAGATGAGGAAACTGAGGCAAAGGGAAATGAAAAACATTAAACATCGGAGCCAAGGTCTTATCAGTCCAGAGTCAATGCTCGCTCTACCGTGGCGGCCTTCCCTAGAGGCCATCTAGTCAAGTCTCTTCCTTCTGTGGAGGATGACTTGAGAATGAGGTAGGTTAAGTGACGTGGCCAAAACCCCACAGGGGAAAACAACAGAGGCAGGATTTGAACAGACGTTCCTTTGCCCGGTGGGCTTCTGGTTTTACACCTGTGGGTGACGTTGCTCCAAGGCTGTGACCTTGGAAAGGGAGGACGCCATCTTCAGACCCCGAATCTGCACCATGGCAGCGAGCTGCCACAGTCGACAATTAAATATATACAGTCATACTAGTATTTACAAAGCTGTAAATGAGGGACAGAAGAGCGCTTTATTTTCTTAGGAAATGAAACTCCAAGTCTCACTCTTGGGATCCACAAAGCAACTTTCCAAATGCACGCTCCGGGAGACACGGCTAACTTTAGTTTATCTGAGAAAGACCCAGGGGTTTTAGTGAGTGGCTGCCACGAAATTGAAGTAGGGCCAGAAACTCAAAGCGGTGGCCAGAAAAGCTAACGTAATCTTCAGGCCGCGTTAATATTAGAGTGCGAGACTCCAGGAAAAAGCAGGATTGGAAAATAGTCTTCCTGGGGACTCGGCGGAATATTTCAATAGACCCGAGTGGATGGTGGATGGCGTAACAGAGCCCAGACTATAATCTTGGAGCTGGGGACATCTCCCAGTGGTAACGAGTCCACCCTCCGAGTGTGGAACTGAGGAGTCAAGGGCGACATCCCGGTCACTTGGCTATCACAAAAATTAAGCTCCGGGTGGGCCTGAAAAGATCGCTCAATCCAATCTGTATTAGACCAGAAATCTTACCCACGATGATGACAAAGGGTAATGTGATAGTAATGACAACAACGGGCACTTATTTAGCGTTTTAAGTTTTTCAAATCATCTCATTTTATCTTCATAATTCAGTGCAATTATTATCCCACTTTACAGATGATGAAACCGAGGCTCAGATCAAGTATGTTTCAAGAACTTCTACTTGAAGGTTTCCAGTGAGGAGAAAATCTATCATTTCTCAACAAAGTCCAGTTTACTTTGGGATGGCATCAATTGTTACGGGGAGTTTTCTTTATTTAGCCTAAATCTGTAACTCTATAATACCCAGCCATTGAACTATAACTTAGGGCCAGAGTGATGGTGAGCAAGGGGACTGTGTCTGATCACCACTTAGCTCATCTGTAAAGTGAAAAGTTAACTGCTTGGACGTGTATACATGTATTGTATTTAATTTATACTTTAACATATTTAACATGTATTGGTCTACCTGCCATCTCAGGGGGGGAGAAGGAGGGAAAAAGTTGGAATAAAAGGTTTGTCCATTGTCAATGTTGTAAAAATTACCCATGCATAGATCTGGTAAATAAAAACTATTTAAAAAAATGAAAAGTTAGATTATGTAATCCTGAGGTCCTTTCTGATTCATTAAAAAATTGGTTTTAACCTGAAACTAAGAAATCCTATTAAAATAGGAGGAATTATTTTACCAAGTTTTTTTTTAAGTTATAAAATAATCAGGTTAAGTTTTAAATGACTGAGGTTTTTAAAATTTAAAAATCAAACAATTAAAGCCATAGTTGTAGATTAATGTATTAAACCTTCCCTGTCTTGTGGTGAACAGGGTGGAGTGGGAAGAAATTATGATTTCTTGTAGTAAAAGTAAGTGAAGAATTAGTTTCTTTGTTCTCCTTATTCTTTTGTTTTAGTCTCTCTTTTTGGAGTCTATTCTATCATTCAAGTAAATCTACAAAGCGTACATTATGTCCTATGGCCTTTAGAATCTGAAACAAAAGAAAATAACGCTCCATATGTAGAACACAATATAGCACCTGACTTCTGTGGCTTATTAGGCTCCTCTACAAACAGAGCTTTTGTGAGCTTTTTATCTTACCATTACAATGTTATGACATAAAAAAGAGCAAAAAACAAAACAAAAACAAAAAAATCCCCAAGTTTTTAGTTATGGTTTTGCTTTGACATTGTGGGATGTTGGACAACTCCCATCACCCCTGGGTGCCTCAGTTTCCTCCTTTGTAAGATGAGAGACTTCTGGGATTCCTTCCATCTTTGAAGCTGTGATCCAACTATGATCGGACCATAGCTATTTTGTGTTGAGAGGTATTGGGTTTCTCTTCATAGAGCCTTGGATGACCATGCTTTTTATTTTTGTTCAGGGGCAATTTAGAATGACTCCTGAGGTCAATTCTGATTCTGGGACTTTCCTCTGGCAGAGGGAGAGGAAAGAGCTAAAAATGACCTCTCGTAGGAGCCAAAGGGGGCCAAGGCTCCAGCCGGGCCACCTTTGAGATTCACATACACATGACTTTAGATGCTTATTACTTACCAGTGCATCAAATACAAGGAAATCATAGGTTTCATTGTCCGACATTTCCATCATTATGTTAAAAAGTGCATCGAGAGTATCTTGTAGGAACTGGAGAAAGAAAGAAAAAAAACAGAGTTTATTTTGACTCATTTCTGCGAGCCTTGATATGGGAGTTGGGCTTAAGAAGGACTTAGAAAACTTGCCTGTGATACTATCTGAAGGACCCTTAGCAACTTAATCTGAATCTCAGTTTTATCATCTGTAAAGTCGATAATAATTGCACTAAATTATGAAGAACAAAGGAGATGATTTGAACAATTTAAAATTCTAAATAAATTCCAGTTGCTGTCATTAATATCACTATTGTTATGCACCAGATGCCCTAAGAAATGGAATTATGGGTGTGTATGTGTGTGTGTGTGTACAGCATGTTTCACAGAAAGCACAACAGGAAAAGTGCCCTCAAATGAACTCTTAAATGATAATAATTATAAAGATAAAGATAATGATGATGATGTAACTAGCATTTATATATCGCTGTAAGGTTTGCAAATATCTCATTTGGTCTCCAGAACAACCCTGGGAGCTAGATGCTATTATTATCTACAATTTACAACTAAGGAAACTGAAGTTTGAAAGCAATTTGCTTGGGGTTACACAACTATTCAGTATTGAGACCGAATATAAACTCAGATTCAATTCTTTTAAAAAAAAAATACAGATTAAGTTGTTTTAGTTGGTGGTTGGGGCTGAGAATCCTTGGGAAAAATTACCCAGCCCTACTACCAGGGATAGTTTATGCTGGATGTGGCAACACAGGGAGAAGAATTTGCATATAATTTAAGTAATTATTCTTCTTAATTAGGTTCTAAGCTGAGTTATATCCGTGCGGATGAAGTACTATTAATGATATTTAAAATAAGACATTCTCTTCCTGCCTTATATTGTCAGTCCCTTCGGGGCAGAGACTGGTTTTGCCCCAGTATGTCAGTTAATATCTGACACAAAGTAGGTGCTTAATAAATGCTTATTAACCCACTGACTGACAGTCCCACCTACATTATAGTTCCCCACTCCACCGCTATGGCAAAACAAACAAACAGACAAAAAATAATAATCTTGCATTCAACCAGGAATAACAAAATCATAAATTTCCAATTAATTAAGTAATTTGACGTCGATGCATTCCAAGTCATGAAAAAGAGATTTCTAACCTTGCAAGTGTGAGCTTGCACACGCCCACACCCATACCTACCTTTACAATCTCTCCCCCATCCACCTCCATTAGCTTCTTTAAGTTGTGTTTTATGTTCTGAGAGTTGGAACGCCAATTTAACAACCCCAAGAGGTCAACTAGGAAGGAAAACCACAGACGTGAAAACATTAGAAAGCACTCCAGAAGCAAATTCATCTGTTTCAATTATACAAATGGATAGCCGGGCACGTGGAATAGTGGTCAGCCTGGGAAGATGATTGTTTGGGCTTTGGTGTTTAATGTCTCTTATCATTGGAGAGCCGGGCGTGCAGTTAGAAGCACCTGAGTTCAAATCCAGCCTTAGACACGTACTAGTTGTGTGACCCTGGACAAGGCTTAAGCCACTGGTTATCTTATTCCATTGGAGAAGGAAATGGCAAACCACTCCCACGTCCTTGTCAAGAAAAGTACAAGTCTAGTGCTCTATCCATTGTGCCATCCAATGTCCTCTCAATTTTATTAATTTATCACCATTCTCACCTCATCAGTGCCACGGTCAGGTCTATGTTTTAGGAACTTCCATCACTAAAGCCTTTCAGATCTCCCAGATCCTTCCCCCCAGAGCCTTATCTTAAATCCAACTTATTTTATATTTAGCTGCACATGTATGTGTTGTTTCCTTGGATAGAATATAAGAGCTTTGATATGAGAAATGTAGTATTTGGACATGACAATGAGATAGTTTGTTTTGTTTGATTATTCCTATTTATTATGAACTCTCTCTCTCTCTCTCTCTCTCTCTCTCTCTCTCTCTCTTTCTTTCTTTCTTTCTTTCTGTCTTTCTTTCTTTCTGTCTTTTCACTTTGTCGCCTCAGTACCCAGCACAGTACATGGCATCCAACTGGAGCTCAATAAATGCTTGTTGTTAGTTGATAGAATTTCTGAGCAATGCTTACTGGTTAATTCTAGGACTTTAAAGCTGTAAGGGACCTTGCAGGTCACCTGGAATCACAAAGCCACTTTTAATTCAATTCAAATGGCATTTATAAAGTCTATGCATATAGTTGTCTGTATGTCCTGTTTCCTAATGGAAGAGAAGTTCTTTGAAGGAAGGGAAGACGTTGATCTTTTGTATCCCGTAGGTATTTATTTAATTCTTGTTGACCTGACTTTACTAAATATCTGCCATTTGTCAGCCACTGGATCAGATGTTGGTGATACAAAGAAAAGGGAGAGAATCCCCAGCCCTTGCACAATGTCTGGCATTAAATTGGCACTTAATTAAAATTAATGATGGATTGATACCATAACACTGCCTGACTGTTCATTGTGCTCTCCGATTCACAAGGGGTTGAATCCATTTTCTCTTTAGCTCATCCATTTAACACGGGACTTAAGAGCTATGGCTACAGCTGCCCCCGTAGGAAACAAACATGGAGGCGACAGCCTCCTCTTCATCCATCCCACCTACCACGTGTGCTGCTCTTTGAGCAATGGTGTACTCCATCCCTCTGTACGAGGTTCTCTGTGACTTTCAGAGCATTTTTGGCAGTATGATGCAAAGACATTCTTTTGTTCTCCGGGACCTGGGGAGCTTGTTTTGATTATCTTGCCTGTGGGCCGGCTCTGTTGTGTCTGGCCACTTCTCTTAGTTGAAATGTTAACTCCAACCTCCAGCCAACAATGATTCATGAAAATAGAACCAATTCTGGCTGCTCTTGCAGATCAAAATGCCATTTGATCCTTGGGTGGATTTTATATCTGAAATGTTTGGATAGCCTTAGACTTCCTCTGGTCAGCGTCCTGACAAAGAACCCAAGCCAACTTCCAAGATGGCGGAGTGAACAAGCACCGACGCAGCCTTTTGGGGGAAGAATTTAAAGACAAGGTTCTGGGTTGTATTTCAATGGATTCTTTATAGGAGGAATGGAACACAGGAGCAACTGGGAGTATGGTTAAGGGCTCTCTCTGGTCTTATAGTATAAAAAGACTTGGATTCAAAACCTGGCTCGGATCCTTACTAGCTACATGAGTAGCTGTGCAACCCCCCTAATTTGTTGGAGTGTCCGTTTCCTGTTCTATAAAACGGGGATAACAATAACGCTGTAGTTACTCTGTAGTACGTCTCATGGAGCTGTAATGAGGGAAGCAAGCTATACCCTAAAGTGTTACAAAAACATGAATTGTTTTTTATGAGTGGAAAAAACATTAGAGTGAAAAATTTAGGAAGCTGGAGTTAGGGATCTGGCTCTTCTTTCCTTAGCAGAAGTTCTCTGAACTTCCTTCGCCCTTCTGTAAAGGAGAGGGTTGGCTGAGAGGATTTGTAGGAACTGAGGCAGAGAGAAATAAACAGAAACAATATACAATTTAGTAAAATACTGGAAAGATAAAACTTTGAAAGACTAAGAGCTCTGATCACTGCAAAAATCCACCAGTGAGATGGATGATGGAATCAAAGTGTGGACTGGGAAATGTAGTATTTGGACATGACAATGAGATAGTTTGTTTTGTTTGATTATTCCTATTTATTATGAACGCTCTGTCTTTCTGTGTGTTTCTCTCTCTCATTGCTCATTCTCTGTTCATCCATCTGTCTGTCTCACATGGAGTAGAGCGGAAGTAGGAAGGAGAGAAAATAGATCAAGTGGAAAAATAAAATTAAATCTGCCAAATAAGGAGATGAATAGATGATTTCTAAGGTCTCTTTCAGATCTGATATGATCCTTTGTGGAAGCAATTATTCTAATTAGGTATATGGGAGTTGAAAATACGACTCAGTCTAGTAGAGAGATGAGAGTTAAGAGTCAGAGGATCTGAATTCATATCCTGTGTGACCATAAGCAAGTCACTTCCTTTCTGGAGCCTCAGTTTCCTCATCTGCAAAATGCGGTGAAATTAGCTCTAAGGTGAAGTCTGAGTTCTTGGGCATTCTTGATGTAAAATTTTCCTCAGATTTGGAGCTGAAGTTCCTGAACTTTGGTATTTGACGTACTGTTCTTGACATCAGAAAGGGACAAATTGGGTGGAGTTGATGACCTCTCTCAAATATAAATCCTATGATCTTGAAGACTAATTGATAGAAAGGCTTTTCCTAACCTAAAATCTTCCTGTGTGACTTTTGGTCATTAATTTTAGAGGCGCCCTATGTGACTGTCTTGGCAGGGAATGCTGTATTTTGGGATAGAAGGAGGGTTGACCTGGAAGTGTGATGGAGTCCTGAATCCCAGGGGTTCTTGCTGTGGCTTTCTTTCTCTAAGCCTAGAGCTAAGGTTCTAGTAACTGGGCTCTTGGTCCAGGATGCCTGACAAGAGACAGAAAGTGGTTTCCATAGAAACTGGCTTGTCCCTGTATGTGTCCTGATCCGTCATCTAGGGCCACCTAACTCCTGAATGCAGTCCTGATCTGAACGAATCAAACTTGTCTCTGAGCCTGAAATATAGCCTCAAGTAGGTTACCTATTATAGCATTCTCATTAAATCAAATCAACAAGCATTTATTAAGCACTTACTATATGCCATGCCATTGCTAAGCATAGGGAAAGTCCAGAATAGTTCCTACTCACAAGGAATTTATAACTGAGTATCTTCCAGTCTTAGTACCAAGGCTAATTTTTTCCACTTCATGAGACCGAGTCTTTATTCACCTTTTGAGGGTTTGTGTCTCCCAACTTGCTTCCTCACCTGAAGCCCCTGTGGTGATTCTGACTAAATATCCTCATCAAGCAATTATATTCTATTAGGAATATAGGAATTATATTCTATTAACAATATGGGAATTATATTCTATTAGGAATATGGGAATTACATTCTGTTAGCAATATGGGAATTCTATTCTGTTAGCAATATGGGAATTCTGTTCTGCTAGGAATATGGGAATTCTATTCTGTTAGGAATACAGGAATTCTATTCTGTTAGGAATACGAGAATTCTATTCTGTTAGCAATATGGGAATTCTATCCTACTAGGAATGTGGGAATTCTGTTAGGAATATGGGAATTCTATTCTGTTAGGAATATGGGAATTCTATTCTGTTAGGAATATGGGAATTCTATTCTGTTAGCAATATGGGAATTCTATTCTGTTAGCAATATGGGAATTCTATTCTACTAGGAATATGGGAATTCTATTCTGTTAGGAATATGGGAATTCTATTCTGTTAGGAATATGGGAATTCTATTCTGTTAGGAATATGGGAATTCTATTCTACTAGGAATATGGGAATTCTATTCTACTAGGAATATGGGAATTCTATTCTGTTAAGATTATATAAGATATGGCACATTCATAGACTATATTACTTGTTCTTACTTAGACTTGTTTTTACTCCATCTTCCAACCATATACCTTTGCAGAAGCCATTTCCCATTTCTCCCCTGTTCTCTCTTTTCTTCTATCTACACCTAGCTCAAGTGACATCTCCTTCAAGAGATTTTACATTACCTCAGTCATTAACATGGAAATATCATAGCTCCCTAACAGAATGGAAGCTCCTCGAAGGCAAGCCTGTTCACTTTTGTCTTCGGATCCTCATTTTTAGCACATTGTGCCCGTTGACTAGTGGAACCCCAGCATTCTTACCATGGGGCTCAGTAGTTATGTTCCCAAAACCAACTCTGACTCACCATTCTGGGTCAGTTTTGTGGAGCAAATCAGGGTAGCGATTTGGAAGCTGTCTTTGGTGCTATCCTTGGTTGCGGTGAAGGTGGACAAGTGCGTATTTTTGCCTGGGGAGAAATCCTTGTCCTCCATCTCTATCTTTGTGCTGGGCAGTGTCAGGTAGGATTTAGCATCTTCCATTTTCTTATTATCTCCCTGAAAAGAAAACACAAACCCACTGGTTTGGGAATGCTAAATATAAGGAGGAATAATTTATTAGTCAACAAGGTTCTGCCTAGTCGCTGCATTCATGGTACGTGACTTTAGAGTCAGAGCATCCAGGATTCTAATCCGTGGCCCCAGCTTTGACTCTGCCATGCTCTGATAACAATCTGGACCAAAGCCTTCTCTAGGATTGCCTCTGTTACTTCCCTGGGCCTTTGGTTCTCTCATCTGTAAGATAGAGACATACTAGATGGCCTCCAAGGTTCCTGCCACCTCTAGACCTGTGAACCTATGATAGAAGAGAATACATGCTCTTGTGTCTATTATCTGTAAAATTGGGGCATTGAACTAGAAGAGGTTTATGGCCCCTTTCCACTTTAAACCTACGAATTCTACCTTATCCCAAGGAAATAAAATAAAAACAAAGATACTGGTCACATCCAAGGATGGATGCTCAGGTTTGAAGATAGAGTGTTTTTGGAAAGATATGGACAGAAGATTTATGGGGCAAGAAGATGGGAATGTTCCAAATCAAAAAGGTCAAGAATCAAGGCAGAACAGCCAGGAATCTGAGGAATCTGATGGACAAGGAAAGAAGTTAGGACTGTCATTATTAGAAAGTTCTGTTGCTCTTACCTTATATACTACCAGATTATGTCTTCCATCCTGCAATGTGGTTCCATCTGGGTTCATCAGCTTCACAAAGGCCACCCCAAAAGCTCTTTCAGATTTATCTCTGGCTGTAAAGCAAGGAAAACTTTGTTTCTGAGTAATGCTGATGGTGATTTAATTCTTAATCCTCTTGGGATGATGAGGAGTGCCTAGGAGAAGGGTATAGAACAATCTCTTCTTTCACTAAGACAGATTGCTGGAGGAGATACAAAGGTAAATAAATTGGAAAGAGCACTGGTCCTAGAGTCAGGAGGACCTGACTTCAAATCCAGCCTCAGACACTTTCTAACTGTGTGACCTTTGGCAAGTCACTTAACCCTAATTGTCCATCCCCCACCAAAAAGAAGAAGAAGAAAGAAGAAAGAAGAAGAAGAAGAAGAAGAAGAAGAAGAAGAAGAAGAAGAAGAAGAAGAAGAAGAAGAAGAAGAAGAAGAAGAAGAAGAAGAAGAAGAAGAAGAAGAAGAAGAAGAAGAAGAAGAAAGAAACAAAATGAAACAAAAATAAGCAGCACACAGTTTTTCCTCAGAAAATTAACAATCCAGGAGAAGAGAAAAACCATTAATGAAAAAAATAGAGCTTATTCCTGTGATTTCCTAAAAATAAGGAAACTCCTGGAAAAAGGAAATTTCTTCCACCAATTCAAATTGAAATCTCAGCAACTTCTATCCTTAGAGAGTACCTTAGACTACTGAAAGGTAAAATGACATGTCCTTTG
Organism: Sminthopsis crassicaudata; assembly: GCF_048593235.1. Taxonomy (NCBI): domain Eukaryota; kingdom Metazoa; phylum Chordata; class Mammalia; order Dasyuromorphia; family Dasyuridae; genus Sminthopsis; species Sminthopsis crassicaudata. Next base: position 11,463,065 of record NC_133618.1, on the reverse strand, counting down.
TCACACAATCAGGACTAGAACCCAGGACATGTGAGCTTTGAGGTCAACTCAATTGATGTTCTCCAGTCTTGTTTCCATCTCCTGGTTTCCCTGGATCTTGGTAAGAGTCATCTAATTCCTCTCCCTTCTACAAGACTCTCTTGAAGGTGCAAGTGCCTTTCCTGAGATGTCCTCCATCTGGATTGATCTCAAATATACAAACTGGTCCCTTCTCTCTGTTCCATTCGATTGGAAACTCTTTGAGGCAGGGACTGCTTTTGCCTTTCTTTGTACCATAATAGGTGCTTAATACATGACTGATGGTACTTCTAATCAAATTCTACATGTTAATTCTCTGTGTCGTCACTTCTTTGAGAGCGGCTCTCTGTCTCTCATTCCCCAGTGACTCTGTGATAACAATAATTATATTAGCAAGAATGATAAGTACACCAGAGGAAGGAAGTCCTTGGAGGGCAGGACTCTGCTTGTTCTTGGCTTTTAGTCTTCTCGATTAACACGGCTCACCCATAGTAGATGGTTAATAAATGTTCACTGAACTCAATTAAGCAGGGGAGAAATGAGCACGGTGCTATGAAGAATTCAGATGATGGACAGAAACATTCCATCGAGATAAAGTATTAGCATGGTCATTTCCAACTAATGTAAACATTAATAGTGCCATATGGAAACAACAAACTTTGGAGAGTTTGGAAATCTGCCTGAAACCCATCGGTTTCTCATCGAACAAGGATGACATTTTCTTTAGCTTGGCTATGAGGAGAGCCACATAAATATTCCCTACTCCTTCCTTAGTACCAGGGAAAGCTCAGCTTCGAAGGTGGAAGCTGCCAAAGGCTGGACTTGGCCATGTCTGCTTTCCAAACACAGTCAGTCTCCAGGGCCCCTAAAAAGTACAGTGAAGCAAGAGTCAATATTGTTCTTGGAAAATGTCTGTGCTACAGACATCTTGATACTTACATTCCTGTGAGGACCTGTGCCGGAAGGTAAATCTGAGATGACAACGGGTGACCTCTTCAATGGCGATAGATACCTGCATATTAATAAGAAAAGACTGAATATTTAATATAACTTTCTACCTCTGAACCAGACGGTTCAGAAAGACTCACTGAAGCCCCCGCATCTCACAGAAAGCAATGGGATAGAAGGCAGCTCTATTTCCAACCAAAGTTTTTATTTAGAACTCAGAGAAACTCAATGAAAAGTTGGTTTCTCCAGAAACAACTATTTGTGCCTTTTGAGACACTGATCCCATTATGGGGCAGGGATTGCTATCCGAAGGAGGTCCAAAATAGGAAAAAAAAAAAAAAGCAGGCAGGCTATGTATCTATCTATCTATCTATCCATCAATCCATCCATTTATCTATCTATCTATCTATATCTACCTATCTATCTATCTCTATCTAGCTACCTATTTATCTATATCTATCTATCCACCTATCTATTTATCTCTATCTACCTATTTATATCTATCTATCTATCTATCTACCTATTTCTTTCTTTCTTTCTCATTCATTCTTTCTTTCTTTCTTTTTTCTTTCTTTCTTTCTTTCTTTCTTTCTTTCTTTCTTTCTTTCTTTCTTTCTTTCTTTCTTTCTTTCTTTCTTTCTTTCTTTCTTTCTTTCTATCTATCAGTATAACCATTCTTCTTTCTTTCTTTCTTTCTTTCTTTCTTTCTTTCTTTCTTTCTTTCTTTCTTTCTTTCTTTCTTTCTTTCTTTCTTTCTTTCTTTCTTTCTATCTATCTATATCTATCTACCTATCTATCTATCTGTATCTATCTATCCACCTATCTATTTATCTCTATCTACCTATTTATATCTATCTACCTATTTCTTTCTTTCTATCTATCAGTATAACCATTCTTCTTTCTTTCTTTCTTTCTTTCTTTCTCTTTCTTTCTTTCTTTCTTTCTTTCTTTCTTTCTTTCTTTCTTTCTTTCTTTCTTTCTTTCTTTCTTTCTTTCTTTCTTTCTATCTATCAGTATAACCATTCTTCTTTCTTTCTTTCTTTCTTTCTTTCTTTCTTTCTTTCTTTCTTTCTTTCTTTCTTTCTTTCTTTCTTTCTATCTATATCTATCTACCTATCTATCTATCTGTATCTATCTATCCACCTATCTATTTATCTCTATCTACCTATTTATATCTATCTATCTATCTATTTATATCTATCTACCTATTTCTTTCTTTCTATCTATCAGTATAACCATTCTTCTTTCTTTCTTTCTTTCTTTCTTTCTTTCTTTCTTTCTTTCTTTCTTTCTTTCTTTCTTTCTTTCTTTCTTTCTTTCTATCTATCTATATCTATCTATCTATCTATCTATCTATCTGTATCTATCTATCCACCTATCTATTTATCTCTATCTACCTATTTCTTTCTTTCTATCTATCTATCTATCAGTATACCCATTCTTCTTTCTTTCTTTCTTTCTTTCTTTCTTTCTTTCTTTCTTTCTTTCTTTCTTTCTTTCTTTCTTTCTTTCTCTTTCTTTCTTTCTTTCTCTTTCTTTCTTTCTTTCTTTCTTTCTTTCTTTCTTTCTTTCTTTCTTTCTTTCTTTCTCTTTCTTTCTTTCTTTCTTTCTTTCTTTCTTTTTTTCTTCCTTCCTTCCTTCCTTCCTTCCTTCCTTCCTTCCTTCCTTCCTTCCTTCCTTCCTTCCTTCCTTCCTTCCTTCCTTTCTATCTATCTATTAGTATACCCATTCTTCTTTCTTTCTATCTATCTATCCACCTATCTCTCTATTTATATCTATCTATTATCCATCTATCCATCATCTGACCATCCATTAATCTCTTTCTCTCTTTTTCTCAACATTCATCCATCCATCTATCCATTTAACTATTATTCATACATTCATCCATCTCCTTCTTTTTCTCTCAACATCCATCCATCTGTCCATCTGTCTGTCTATCTATCTACTTATGTTATATTATATTAAATATTTATAGCAGTCTCTTTTGTGACAACAAAGAAATTGTAAAACAAAATAATCCATTTACTGATAAACAGCCAATCAAAATGTGATATTTAAATATGATGGAAATTTATTGAGTTGAAAAACATTGAATAGAAGGAACTGAGAGAACTATGGGCAAATTTTCATAAGCTGATGCAGAGTGAAATAACAGTACAAGGAGGGAGACATACACATTTCCTAAATGCTGTATGGGCCATTAAATTGGGACTGGTCACAATTCATCCTGTGGGATTTGTGTATATGACACTAGTAATAATAGTTATAAAGATAGAGAGTTAAGGACCTAATCTCTGTCCTTTAGAATCAACCTTCTTCACTCTGGAAAATAGAAATAAATTGATTTTGCTTGCTGGAAAATAATGTATGTGGGTATACATATCTTTTGATAACTCATGTTGTGTCTCCCATTAGAATGAGAAGTTATGGAAGGTGGGGACACTGATATTCTGAACGTCTAACATGGTACATGGCACAAAGTAGTGTCTTCCTAAATGTTTGTCGAATGGTTAATTTTTCTCCCTCTGTTAAGGTTTGTGTGCATTCTAAACTCATTCTCACATTTCTCTTATTATCAGCACCATGTTAGTGTTCCCATCATAGAATTTCGAAAGATTTGGAGGACAAAAAAAAAAAAAAAAAAACACCTTCATAACAGCTGTGCTTTCATTGGACAATAGATCTAATAGGTTCCACAGAATCTATAGATCAGTAGCCAGAAGAGTCCCAGAAGTCATTAAGTCCAACTGATTCACTTCAAAGAGAAGGAAGCTGGGCTGCCCAAAGGCACATAGTTATGAAGTAGTTGGGTCAGGAATTCCAACCAGGTGTTCCAGGTCCAAGGTCAACATACCACTCACCCCACCGGGAGGCCTCCCCACAAGCAGATGGGAAGACTGGGGAATGAACCCAAACCATCCCTTTCTCTTTAATCGGGCACTTCTTTGCAATAGAGCTACTACTCAGATAATTCTTCCCCATGTCCATTTACTAGAACCTGGAGCTAGAGTTAGCTGGTGAGAAGTAGGGAAGGCACCTGGGAACCAGAAAGAGCTGAATTCATACAGCTGGAGGGAGCCTGACCGGATCACTTATTCCAGGTAGTTGGGGAAGACCTAAGGGGAAAGGTGTGGACCTGCCCTGACAAAGAGCTTCCTCACCTGGGAATTCCCTAAATCAGTGAAGTCATTGGCTGTTTCCAACCCTGTAAAAATGATTATTGTTTCTTCTTTTGGAAACTGATTTAAGAACTCTAATCAATGTCACCAAACCAGATGCAAAGGATTCAGAGAAGATGGAGATATGGTCACCGTGGCAGGTGGTTTGGCTTTCTATGTATATTAGTTACAAGAGGTTTTGCTCCTTCCTTCCTTCCTTCCTTCCTTCCTTCCTTCCTTCCTTCCTTCTTTCCTTCCTTCCTTCCTTCCTTCCTTCCTTCCTTCCTTCCTTCCTTCCTTCCTTCCTTCCTTCCTTCCTTCCTTCCTTCCTTCCCTCCCTCCCTCTTTCCTTTCTTCCTACCTTCCTTTCTTCTTTCTTTCTTTCCTTCATTTTCTCCCTCTCTCCTTCTTTCCTCTTTCCCTCCTTCCCTCTCTCTCTTCCTCTCCCTTCTTTCCTTCCTTCCTCCCTTCTCCCCCCACCCCTCTTCACCTGTCTCCCTTTTTTTTTTCTTCAATGGTGAAAAGTAGGGAGAAAAAGAATCAATTTTTGTAAATTGGAAAAAAATTGATTCAGTTCTAATTTGTACTAGATTGTCAGGTGTTTTTGGAACAGGTTCTGATTCAATGCACAGTTTAATAAAATATATCTATATCACTATTATATTATTATATTAATTCTAAAAATTATTTCTTTTTTTTTTTTTTGTATTCCTAAGTACAAATTCTCTCCCCTTTCAATAATAACTTCATGTATAAGGGTCTCTCTGGACCCCAGAATCCACATACCTAGAAGACCCTCTTGATAGGTAAACCTTGAATAAATAAGAAATATTCTGATCTGATATTCTTATTCCTTTCAACCAATGGTTGTGCTCAGAGATTTTTAAATGAAAGTCTGGGAATGAAATGACAAGTGCCATCTTGCTTCCAACCAATCATTCCAGAACATACCCTGTCCCCTTTAACGAGGAAAAAACATCTCAAATGTCTATTAAAGTTTGGGGTGTTTCCACACCAAAAGGAAAGATTGGGATGTTCTCTTTAGTGTTGCTCCATTGGCACCAATCTCAGGAACTGCCTTAGCATTACCATAATCCAGATGAATATTTGGAGGCCCATGGATACCCCACTCTTTGCTCTTATCAGCCATTAAATTTAGCTTTACTAAATCTCTAGTCAGGCAACTGAATCTGCATCGAGAATCAAACCTGAGTCCTTCTTCATGGTGATAATATTTCACGTCAGTTTTTCCCGGGGGTGGAGAGTGGGATGGAATGGACATAATGTTCACTAGAGTCAAACCCACCAGAACTGATTATGGAAAATGTCATCTGCCACTAAATTGAATTAGGTAGGAAATACTGGTCAAGTCTCCTCCCCATTTAAAAACTTTGCAAACTCAGAGAGCTTTCAATATACTCAATGCAGTGAGAGAGTGTATCTAACAGGAACAGGAGGAGGGGGAACAGAGATAAAAAGTCAAACCCCCAATTCATCAAAGGAGACAGCCTAAACCCAAGAGGCTTGGGAACAACACTACTTCCTTGACCACCGGTCCTTCTCTCTGCCTGGGTCCCACAGCCAAGATACAGAGAATAGATTCTCATCAGACCATGAGCTCCTTGAGAGTGGGGAATGATATTTTGCCTTCCTTTTATCCCTAACATTTAGCACAATGCCTAGAACATAGTAGGCTCTTAATAAGTACTAGCTGTCTGGAGAAAGGACCCTCTACCTCACTGGCACCAAGATCAGAACCTTGTCTGCTCCTTACAATGGACTTTTCCTCAATAGATTGTTACCTCTTTGAGAGCTTTCCTTTGTATCATGCCTGATAGACAGAAGGTGCTTAATAAATGCCTGTTGATGATCTGATAATGACCTACTTAATAATGACCTACTTAATACCTGCAGAAACTGAGGCCCAGAAAAATGAAAATGACTTGTCCAGGATCATATAGCTACAGTGTCTGAATCAGGATTATAGCTATAGAGCTTGGAAGAACCATAGTTGTTTTGTTAAAGTTTTTAAATTTAAAAACATATGCAATTTGTCAACATTAACCATTGCAAAACCTTGTGTTTCAGTTTTCCCCCCTTTCTCCACTCCCGCCCCTAAATGGCAAGTAATCCAATAGGATAAACATGGTAGAAATATATGTTAAATCTAATATAGGCATACGTATTTACACACAATTATTTCACTGAATAAGAAAAATCAAATCAAAATAAAAAATAAGAAAATATAAGTAAGCAAACAACGATGAAAAGAGTGAAAATGCTGTTGGGATCCACATATAATAGGTCTTAGAACCATAGTTCTTATTCAAATCCAACCAATTTAACAGAGGAAGAAACTGAGTCAGAGAGATGATGTGACTTGTTCAAGGTCACACATCCAATATGTAATTAGGAAGAATCATGGGATTATAGATTTATAGCTAGAAGAATTATAAGTCATTTTAGTCTAACACTGATGCTACAGATGGAGAAATTGAAGCCCAAAGAAGCAAAGATCATAGAAGTAATAAGAAAAAAAGTCAAGATTCAAATTCAGGTCTTCATGACTTCCACTTTGCTGTGTGATTCCATCCATCTCTCTAACTATGTGACTGTGAGAAAGTCCCCTAGTCTATGACAGCCTCAGTTTCCCCATATGTAAAATGTCTGTCCACCCTAACAAACACGCCTGTCCTAAGAATCCCTAGTGATGATAAAGTGCTAGTCAATGAAAAGGATCCTTACTGATATTTTAAAAATTCTAATGTACTGAACAATCAAGGTTAAGGGACACAAGGAGAAATAAAATGGGATGTTGTAAGTGCCGTGAGGTTCTGGGAATTTCATTAGAAACCAAGGGCTGAAAATATCAGGAAATGGCTGTCAGAGCTTGAAACCGTATTTCCCCCAAGCTCCTTTCACTTCAGTTTGGATTGCAGCTTTTCAACCATCGTCTGAGCCAAGAGCTGTCCTTTGTGAGAGAGTGAGCCATGTGAGGCAAGAGATGGCTGCCCACTATGGTACTCTGCTTCCTTTCCATTAAGTACTGCCCTAATTTCAATATGTCCCAAATTGAAAACCACAAGAATACCTTTCTAAACTTTCATGGTGATTAAATGCGGGGGGCAGAATAAGGAGACTAGCATCCGCAACAATGGAATGATTGCTGTAGTGACTCGTGGAATTGTCCCAGGAAGAATTCTCCCGGCCTAATTATTAGTTTCTTGGCCTCCTGAGATTGTCTCGCCTTTGTATATATTTTGTATATTTGTATATATATATATTGTATTAACTTATCTATAAATATGTTTTCCCCTAATAGACTGCAATCCTCTTGAGGGCAAGGATCATTTCATTCATTGTCTTTCCTTTTTGTCTGTATACAAAAGGTGCTTAATAAATGCTTGTTGAATTGAATGATAGAAATACTAGTTTTATCCAAGGTACATCCTTACCTTCACTGTTTCATACCAGCAGGGCTGCTTGACTTGGTAGTAGACAACAGACTTGTATTCTGAAATGCCTTCATAGCCAGCACCTGGATGAATAGCTTTCTTTAGATATAGGGGGGAAAAAGAGGAATAAGAGTAAATAAAAGATCCACAAAGGAAACATCCATCTACCATAGTCATTTTTCCTTCCTCCCCCATATGGCCACCATGCTTCCTTCAATGCCATTTTGCACAAAAGTCTGTGATAGGCACAAAGGCACCAATCTAACACTTTTTCGGAGGAGCTAACACTATTTGCCTCAGTTTTCCCATCTGCAAAATGAGCTGGAGAAAAAAATGGCAAACCACTCCAATATTTTCGCCAAGAAAACCCCAAATGGGATCACAAAAAGATGAACACCAGTGGTAAGCAACAATCAAAAAAAACCTCAAATATGGCAGCATAAAAAAATTACACATTCGTCTAATCTTTCTAGTTTTTTTTTTCCCCTTCTTTCCTCCTCTCTTTACTCTTAGTGCTGAGAAAAGCGGTGGTGGTTGAATATCCTTCCTGGGACTCAATTTTCTGAGTTAGTGCCTACTCCTCCCAAAAGGCTATTTTAGGAATAACCCAGACATGCTATGCTTCACTTCATTTCTCTGGCCACCTCCACAACTTCCTTAGGAACAGCCTAGTTACTTTTTACTTTTTACTCCCTGTACCTCCTCCCTCGCCCCCTCCAACTCCTACAGTTTTGGAACCATGAAACAAGATTAGGTCAATTTTGCCATTGTTCCTGGATGGGGTGTGTCAATTTACTTCTCTATGATCCAGATTACCACCCCTTTAACTTTTAGACTAAAACTTCCCTCATTGGTTTCTACTGCATTATTTGTACTGTTTTTTTTTTCCACTAGAAAGTAAGTTCCCAGAGGGCAACCTGGGTGTGTGTGAGGAATTTGTATCTCCAGTGCTTGGCACATAAGTGTTAAATAAATATGTTTTTAATTTATTACTTTTAATAAATAAAAATAAATTATTTAAGTTATTCATTTTATCAAATGCAGAGATATGCTTCTGTAAAAGATCCTGGAAAAGAGGACATGATTCTTGTCCAGACTATCCGGAGTCTTTTTCTCCCTTGGGATTAAGCACAGCCCCTGTGATTCAGTTTCCTCATCCATAAAATGGGGATACAGTATTTACAGTAGAATGTTTTGGGTTATCTCTTTGTATCTCCAGAGTCTGGCATAATGCTTGGTTCAAAATAAGAACCGAATAAATAGTTTGGTTAGGCTTGGTTAGGGCTAGTGCCAAGATTACTACTACTAGTAATGGTAACTTATAATTACAAATACTACTAATACTACTTCCACCACCACTGTCATTACCACTATTACCATCATTACTACCACTACTACATAGGACATTTATATAATGTTCAATGGTTTGCAATGGGCTTTATGTACATTATTTCATTTGTTCCTCATTACAATCTGGGGAGATAGGACTTATTATAACAATTATACCAATTTTGCAGATGAGAAAATTGAGGCTAAAATAGTTTAAGTGACTTAGCCAGGGTTATATAGGCAGAATTCAAACTCAGATCTTCTCAACGACTAATCCAACACTCCATCCATTACTGCACTTCCTAGCTGTGTACCAACTCTACTGGCTTTCTCTCCAATTGATTCTCCAAAAAACATCTTAAATATAGCGGATCCAAAATGAATCTCATCATGTATCTTCTGTAAACCACTAAGGGCATCAGTTAACCAGGTTCTTATCCTTGATTCCTCACTCTCTCTCAACTTCTATATTTAATTAGTTGCCAGGTCTCATCATTTCTGCTTTCCCTGTAGTCTTCACTCATTTCAGCCACTAGATCGGGGCTTACAGTCCTTCACCTGACCTATTGAAAGATCCTGCTCTCATTCGTCTTTTTAGTCTAGTTTCTTAGCACTCCAATCCATTCCACCTCAGCTTCCAAACAGATGTTCCCAAAATTGCACATATGTAGGAGCTCGCCAAGTCTTTGCTCAGGAAACTCCAGCGGCAACTTTTGCTTAAATGTAAAATGTCGCTTTTGGTTTGACATTTAAGCCCCTCCCAGCCCGGCTTCAGGCAACCTTTCTCTGATTATCAGATATGGCTGACCTTCTATCCTTAGTCAAACATGACATCACAACTCCCATCCCCATGTCCTGCTGCAAGCTGACCCCGGTGATTGAATTGGGCTCCCTTCTCTTTGCCTCATAGAATCCCTAGCTTCCTTCAAACCTCAGCACAAATGTCACCTCCTCTAGCAAGCCTTGTTTGATCCCTCTAGCTGCTAGTGCTTCCTTCTATTCTAGAAAATCAAATGATACAAAATTGTATGTATTTTATTTATTTTTATATATTTTATATATGCATATATACATATACATATATATATAATATTCATTGCTACTATCTTTGAATTATGAAAGACATTGCCTTGTATTGTATGAGACACATGGTATTGGTAGAGTTGTCTTGGAATAAGAGCAAGGACATTGATTTACCATGACCTTGTTGTGTAAAATTGGCAAAGTAAGTCACTTCACTTCTGCATATTAGGTTCTTCATTTATAAAATGGGACATTTGGATGAGAGGATATGCTTCCTTTCAGCTCTCAAGTTTGATGAGAGGAAAATACCTTAGGCTCTATTTGTCCAAGGGAATCCAAGTGTAGAAAATGTTATTTACAATTAAAAAAAACCCAACCAAATCATGTTCCCAGTGATCTGCCCTCAAGGACTTGAGGAATTTGACATGTTTGAAAATGATCCATTAGCTTGAAAAAATAGAATTCAAGTTGAAACATGAAACATGCTTGGCCCATGTCTCTGACGGGAAATGATACTTCTTTCAGTGTTCCTGCAGACAACAGCGCGAAGCCAGGAACTTTAGCATTGGAGGGGACAGCTGTAAAGAGCCAACAGACTCATAAAGCAGCAATGACAAACCACGATGATTTCTATAGCATGCTAGGCAGTGTGCTAAGTTTTGGTTTCTTTTAAAACTATTCTCTCCTTTGATGCTCACAATAGCCCCGGGAGGTGGTTCTTATTATTATCCCCATTTTACAGATGAGGAAATAGAAGCAAATAGAGATTGAGTGATTTGCCCAAGCAGAAGCAAGCCTAAAGACCTATCAGGGAATCTATCATACTGGCTTCTCAAGTGGTCTCCAACCTGTTTTCTGTAATATTTTCTCCACTCCAAAAACATAAGTCTCAACATATCACTCCCCTATTAAGAAAAAACTTTAATAGCTTCCCATTGCCCCCAAGATAAAGTTTAAAATTTCTCAACTTGACTTGTACCCATCTTTCCAGAAATATTATATTATATATAATTATATACACATTATATAAACATATAGTATAAAATATATATTATATAATATATTATCTATTATATATCATATATAATATTTTATAAAATATATAGTATATATATTACCCTTTCATTCATTTTTTGTTGGATCCAAATTGGGATAATATCACAAAATCATAGCATTTTTACAATGGGAAGAGAACTCAGTGACCATTTAGACCAAGCCATAGCTGAAAAAAGAATCGGTCCCACAACAGAGCAGACAAGAACCCTTCCATTATTAACGGAGGGGAAGCTTACTTCCTTCCTGGCAGTGTGTCATGGTGGAAAGAACCTTGAATCTGGAGTCAGAGGAACCAGGTGGAGACCTGGCTCTCTGCCACCTTCAGTTTCTTCATCTATGACATGAGGGGGTGGTTCTAATTCTGCTTTGAGATCTCTAGTTCTAGATCTGTGAGATTCCCAAGGTCCACTTCAAAATGATGCCATTTAAACTTGCAGACCTTGATGATCCCTTCCAGTTCCAGACTGATACTAAAATACTATGATTCTTTGGACACCCCTAATTAATAGATAACTGGATGGTGCAGTGGACAGAAAACTGGGTTGGGAGCCAAACTTAGTCAGAAAGACTCATGTCCTTGAGTTCAAACTTACTAGTTGGGTGACCCTGGACAAAATTCAATTTGCCTCAGTTTCCTCATCGTAAAACAAAATGGAGAAGGAAATATTTAACCATTTCCGTGCCTCTAAAAAGAAAACCCCAAATGGGTTCATGGAGAGTTGGACATGATTGAAATAATTGAACATTTAATTGTTAGGAAGTTGTTTGGTTTTGCTATTGTTTGACGTGGAATTTGCACTCATTAGGGATCTGGAAGAATAAAAAGTTAAGAATATCAAGGGAATTAATGACAAAAAATACAAAGAATGGTGATTTAATAGTACCAAGTCAAAAACTCTATTATAAAGAGGCAATCATCAAAACCATTTGGTACTGGCTAAGAAATAGAGTAATCGATCAGTGGAATAGATTAGATATACACTACACAATAATCGAGGTCTACAGCAATCTAATGTTTAATAAATCACAAATCAGGGGAAAACCTGTGCAATCTCACAATAGGTAGGTGCATCTCTGGGCAGAACAACCTACCTCAAGCAACGTGCCATCCTCATCATACACGGAAAAGGTCACCTCGACATTCTTTGGTGTCTTCTTTTTCCCCTTGTCAAACTCACCATGGATCAGAGTGACATAGATGTCATTCCGAACATCTCCTACAATATGGAAATAAGGAATGAGTCTCCCAGGACTGAAAGGGGGAGCTCAGAAAGTGAGAGCAGGGGACCTTTTGTCCTTTTATTCGATGTGTTTAGAAAATACCTAGCACATAATAAACATTTAGTAATTGTTTACTGATTGACCCACAAATCAAAATCATTTGTCTCCTTGGACTTTATTAGTAATCTTTGGCTGATTTAAGACATGCAGAACATTTGGTTGCAATTATAAGAAACGGTCTTTTTTTTTATACTGCTGCGAACCACGGGTGGTATGGCATCTCATTTTTGTGTGATGCTAGAGTTACTTTATTCTCCCCAATAAGTCTCGCTGCTGAAAGCCCAGAGTATTTTATTTCATACTAAAGCAGCTTGATTCAATTTTCTGCCATCTCCAGAGAAATTCTCTCTTGTGTGTTTTGGAAATAAGACCAAGATTTTGGGAGGCAGGATTCCTTCTGTGGTTGGCACGCTGATATACACCACCACCCAGATCGGAGTGAGATGTTGAAGTCTGGAGGCAGTTGGGAATGGGCATATTTGAATTTAAACTGAAATAGCTAGAGAGGTGGTCTGGGAAAAAAGCGTTTTAACACGACTGGGCAAACATCTTTCGAGCATCGTCCAGTTTTTCAGAGGCCACCCAGCCTGGAGATGGGGATGAATCAGAAGACATCTGAGGATTCCTCCCTACCCATACCTCTTATAGATATATAGCAGCATTTACTCTGCCCAAAGTTTCAATCAGATCCATATCAGATCTCTATCTTCCTGGAGAAAAAAGAACTCTCTATCTTCCACCGTAAAAATCATCAGTTCGCAGAACGATCACTGGAAGGATCTCAATTGCTATCTAATGCGACTCATATCCCATAAATAAATCCTATTTGCTGGATATTCAATAAGTTATCCAATCTTGGCTTAAAGCACCCAAATAAGAGGGAATCTTCCTAACACAGGATACTTTACTGCTGGACACCCATAATTCTCGGAAAGCCATCTCCACAACATCAAGGCTTATTATGTCTTTTTCCAACCAATAACTCCAATCTTAGACTTGCCTTCTGTGCTCAAGTAGATTGAAACAAAACTAATCTCTATTTAATCTGTCTTTTCTAGACAATCTATGACTCAAAGTTCATTGCATAGTGGGTTTTTAATTCTTCCTTATCAAGTCTAATTCAATGATCTACTTTTCTATTTCTTTTTAAACCAGTGCCAAAGAAACTTGATGATTATGACTTTACATTAGAGTTGCTTTCTTTTTCTTTCATTTTTTGTTTTATTGTTGTTTTCTTTGACATCCTGGATTTTTTATTTCTCCCAGTTGTTACTATTTTGTCAACTTATTTCTGGGATTGCTTGATATATTTGATAAATTTACAGAGTAATCTTGGGTTTTGGGTCATCTTTATTATGTTGCCATGGCCCAGCAATGAGCATTGAATATATCTCATCAGTTTTATTTAACTTGTTTTATTTCCTTAAGGAATATTTTGTAATTTGTAATTATAGGTATCTTACGTACTTTGACAGAATGAGTCCTATATATATATATTTAAACATTTTACCATTATTTTGAATGGGATTTCCTTCTGATTATTGGTTTTTTAAAAAAATTATTATTGCTACTGGAATAGTAGGTGAAATACTGTTGAGTTTATAGGATCAATTAGAAGTCTACAACTTTACCGAAGTTGTTGACTCAATGATTTTTTTTTGCTGATTCCCTAGAACTTTCTAAGTAAGTTATCATGACATTAGTAAGTGCTACGGCTAATATTTCTAGAACCACAGACAGCCATTCAAATATTTAGAGATACTCATAAAATCTCCTTTGAACCTTACATTGCAGCAACACAAACACTCCTTCTATATACCTGGGAATACATTTGTACAGAAGGAAGCAAGGGAGGAGTCTTTGGGGAGAAAAATTCTAGAATTTTAGATCACTAAAAATTTGTTTTCAAATTTAATAATGGAAAAAGACAGATTTTTTTTTAGAGCCTGAAAGTCCTGGCTTCTAAGAAATCTGAATGTTCGGAAGTTATTTAAGTTCTAATGCCCTCATAGAGAGCAGTTATAGATAGGGATGAATTTTAATTCTTCTACCAAGCATTCCTGTGACTTCATCAAATTAATTCAACCAATAATGGGAATGGAATCATTGTTGAGCCTGAGCTTACCTGGAAGGATGATTTCAGGGAAACCCATTTTTCGAGCTATGGCTGTGCTCCTGTCAACCAAGTGTGAGAAATCTTTCTGCACTTGTGTGAGGTCACCAGGGAGCAGCTTCAGAGAAACCCAAAGACCTAGAAGAAAATGAGTGAACAAATTGTAAGCACCAAAAAGGACTAAATTTGAAACAATTGTGGCTGGAGAGGTAGAATGGCACAATGGGAAGAGTATTGGATATAGAATAATAAGACACATGTTTGATTTCCTCCTCTGCTACTTACTACTTGTGTGATACTGAAGAAATCACTCTACATTCATATTAATGAACCTTAGTTACTAATATGTCAAAGCAGTGGGTCAGACTAAATGATCAGGAGGTCCTTAACAGATTTAAGTGATATACGTATGCAGTATAAAGATAATAAACTTGTCTAAATCATTCAGACCTCTAGCTCTTTGGAGGAAACAAATAACTCCAATATTTTTGACAAGAAAACCCAAATGGAATCACAAAGAGTTGGAAAGATCTTACAAATGACTGAACAATAATAACAACAATATAGCTGGGAATCTAGGATTGCTAGTTTGCCTTTCTTAACTCTTTTTTTTTTTTCCATTGGTTCCCTTGATTCTTGACCCTTTGTTCTTCCAGGTGAATTTCTTTTTTTAGCTCTATAAAAAACAATTCTCTGTAGTTTGATTGGTATACTACTCAATATACATATTCATATTAACTTAGGTAGAATTGTCATTTTTATCATATGTCTTGAGCAATATTTCTCCAGTTCTTTAAATCTGTCTTTATTTGCATGAAAAGTGTTTTGTAATTGGGTTCATATAATCCCTGGGTTTGTTTTAGCAGGTAGACTCCCAGTTATTTTACGTTGCTTACAATTATTTTAAATAGAATTTCTCTATCCCTTCCTGCTGGACTTTATTGTTTTATTAGTATAGGTAGTATATAGAAATATTGAGAAATTTATGGGCTTATTTTATATTCTGCAACTTTGAAGAAGTGTTAATCGTTTTAATTTTTTAGTTGATTTTTGAGGGTTCTCTAAGTATGTCATCATATGATTTGCAGTTTTTGTTTCCTCATTGTTTATTTTTATTCCTTCAATGGCTTTTTCTTATCTTACTGCTATAGGAAACATTTCTAGTACAATACTGAATATTACTGATGATAACGAACATCCTTGTTACACTTCCGATTTTAATGGGAAGGATTCAAGTTTATCCCAATTATAGAAAATGCTTGTTCATAGTGATGATGACGATGAAGTGCATATGTGTATCTATTATGCTATCCATGTTTTTTAATTGGAATGGGCATTGTATTTCCTTATAGGATTTTTCTGCATCTATTGATAAAATTATTTGATCTTTACTGTTATGGTTATTCATATGTTAATTAGGCTGATAGTTTTTGATATATTGCTATAATCTCCTTGCTAGTTTTTCACTGAAAAATTTTGCATCAATATTTATTAAGGGAATTGATCTATAGCTTTCTTTTTGTTGGTATCAAAATCAAATTTATGTTATAGAAGGAATTTGCCAAGACTTTTTTTTTAACCTATTTTTTCCCCAAGTGGTTTATATACTATTGGGATTTATTATTCCTTAAATGTTTGATAGAATTTATTTTAAAGCCACTTAGTCTTGGGGATTTTTTCTTAGGGAGTTCATTGATGGTTTTTAAAATTTCCTTTTCTAAGGTAGGGCTATTTAAATATTTTATTATCCTCTTCTGTTACTTTTTAAATACATTAAGTAAATTTATAAATTTTAAAATGAAATTTAATAATTTTAAAAATATTTATCCATTTTATTTAGGGGGTTTGTTTTTTAACAGCATAAAACAAATTAAGTCCTATTTGCTTTAATTTAATCAGATTGGTGGTACATCACCTTTTCAGTTTTGCTACTAGTAATTTGGTTTCCTTTTTCCTTTTTAAAATCAAATTCACCAATAATTTAAGTATTTTTTGGTGTTTTTTTTTTTAATAAAACCAGCTCCTTTTTTAGTTATTAGTTCAGTTTTTATTTAAACTTTCAATTTTATTCATCTGTTCTTTGGTTTTAAGAAATTACATCTTGGTATTTGAGGATTTTTTTTCCCTAGGGGACTTTTTTGGTTGTATACTTAATTTATTGATCTTTTATTGATTTAAATATATACATTCTCAAATATTGTTTTGACAAACAATAATCTTACAAATTTTGGAATGCTCCCTTATTGTTGTCTTTCTCTTAAATAAAATTATCATTTCCTGTTAATTGTTCTTTGATGCTCTCATTAGTTTCTAATTACCCTTTAATTTAGGCTTCTATGGCCATTTTATTAAATGTAATTTTATTGTATTATGGTTTGACAAAAGGTGCTTTCTGCTTCTCTGCCCTAATACAAGGTTTTAATTTTTGTGAAGATGCCCATTTATAGCTAAGAAAAAGCATAATCTTTCCTATTCCCATTCAGTTTTCTTCAGTCTATCATATCTAACTTTTCTAAGATTCTATTTATCTCCTTGAATTCTTCCTTATTCACTTTGTGGATTAATCTAGCTTTGAGAAGGGAAGTTAAAGTCCTTTAAGAGAATGACTTTACTATTTATTTCCTTCTATAATTCAGTTAACTATTCCTTTAAGAATTTGGATGCTATACCCTTTGACCTGAATGCAAAATTTGTCACAATACGGATTGGATGCTATACCATTTGATACATGTTTAGAATTAATATTAATTCATTGTCCATGGTTCCTTTTAGTAAGATGTCAATTCCCTGTTTATTCCCTTTAATTAGATCTATTTTTGCTTTTGTTTTCTCTGAGATCATGATCACCATCCCTACCTTATTTTCTTCAACTGAAGCATAATAAATTCTGCTCCAGCCCCTCGTCTTAATTCTGTGTGTGTCTTTCTTTTAAAAACATATTTAATTCTTGTTTCTAATCCAATCTGCATCTACTTCCATTTTATGGATGAGTTGATTTCATACACATTTATAGTTATAATTACTAATGGTGCAACATTTCCCTCAACTTTATTTTATTTTGTTTATCCTCTTTTTTTATCCACTGCCTCTTCTAAAGTCTACTTTGCTTCTTTCATCCACCCTCTCCCTTGTGTTAACCTCTCACACTTTCCCCCTTCCTGTTGGGAAAGAGATTTCCATTATCAATTGACTATGTGCCTGTACTTTCCCTCTTTAGGGACCCCAATTTAGATATTGGGGACATTCAAGCATTGACCACCTTCACCCTCATTTTCCCCTACCACAAAAGTTTTTCCTTGTGTACCTCTTTTATATCAGATAATTTCTCACATTTTTATTTTTATTTTTTTTTGCTGAGGCAATTGGGGTTAAGTGACTTGCCTAGGGTCACACAGCTAGGAAATGTTAAATGTCTGAGATCAGATTTGAACTCAGGTCCTCCTGACCTTAAGGCTGGTGCTTTGTCCACTTTGCCACCTACCTGCTCCTCTCCCAATCTTTTTCTTCTTTTAGTCTTTTCCCTGTCTTTCTAGTCTACTCATTTTAAAAATATCATTCCAACATAATGACTTACTTCAATATTCTCTATGTAAAATCTTTCTAGCTTCCCTAACGATGACAAAAATCTTAGGAAAAATTAATATCATCTTCCCATATAGAAAAATAAACAATTCAACTTCATTGAGTCCTTTGTGGTTTTTCTCATATGTTTAACTTTTTATGTGTCTTGAGTCTTGCACTTGAAAAATCAAATTTTGCATTCAGCTCTAGTCTTTTTATTAGAAATGCTTAAAAGTTCTCTATGTTATTAAGTATAAATATTTTCCTATGAAGGATTATATTCAGTTTTTCTGGGTAGCTTATTTTTGGTTTTAATCCCAGATCCTTTGCCTTCTGGAATATCATCTCTCAAACCACCTACCCCTTTAATGTGGCAGTTGCTAAATCTTGTGTTATCCTCTCTGGGGCTCCAGGATATTTGAATGGTTTCTTTCTGGCTCTTGAAGCATTCTCTCTTTGACATGGGAACTCTGGAATTTGGCTACAATATTCCTTGGAGTTTTCATTTCAGGATCTCTTTCAGGTGGTGATTGGTGGATTCTTTCAATTTCTATTTTACCCTCAATTCTAAGATATCAGGACAGTTTTTCTTGAAGTTGTTTTTCTTATATGATATTTTATATTTTCTTCTTTTTATTCCTTTGACCATGTTCTTTTATTCTTTGATGTCTCATAAAGTCATTAGTTTCTACAAGTTCAATTCTAATTTTTAAGGAATTATTTTTACTGGTGAGCTTTTGTACCCTTTTCCCCATTTGACCAATTCTGCTTTTTAAAAGATTTCTTTTCATCAGTTTTATCTTTTTTCATTTAGACAGTTTTTTAAAAATAATTTTTGTGTGTGCTTCTTTTATCAAGCTATCAATTTTGTTTTCATAATTTTCTTCCTTTGCTTTCATTTCTTTAATCAACATTTCCTCTACCAATATTCTTTGATTTTTAAAGTAATTTTTTAGCTCTTCTATGGATTCTTATTGGGCTTGTGTCCAATTCACTTTTTTTCCCTTTAAGGCTTTGCTTGTAGTTATTTTGACTTCTGAGTTTTTTGTTTGATTGTTTGTTTTTATCTTCCTTGTCACTATAGAAATTTTTAGTGGTCAGATTCTTTGTTATTACTATTGTCTATTCATCTCCTCACCTTATTTCTTGATTTTGAGGTTTAAGTTTATGTTGCATTTCATTCCTAAGAGGTGTGTGTATGTGGAGGTGTCAATTGGGGAATAAGAGAAGGAAAGGCCTTGTCTCAAGCTTTAGGCTTTTCCACACTGCTGTTTTCAGAGCTAGTTCTGGGGGTCTGAAAGTTTTTACAATGCTTCACAGCTGCTCTCTTTCTTGTTTTCTTCACTCTTAGCCAGAAAGGGTGCCTGACTCCTTGGGATTACCATTGATTCTATTCTTTAGAGTCCTTTTTAATTTTTTTTACTTAAAATAAATCATACATTTATTCATTTTTAATAATTTTTTTTATTTTAAAAATATATGTATGGATAATTTTCAGCATTCACCCTTATAAAACTTGTGTTCTAAGTTTTTCCCTACCTTCCCCTACCCCTTCCCCTAGATGGTAAATAATCCAATATATGTTAAACATGTACAATTCTTTTATACATATTTCTATAAATATCATGCTGCACAAGAAAAATCAGATCAAAAAGGAAAAAAAAAAAAAGAGAAAAAAAATGCAAGCAAATAACAACAAAAAGAGTGAAAATGCTATGTTGTGATCCACTCTCTGATCCCACAGTCCTCTCTCTGGGTACAGCTGGTTCTCTTCATCACGAGACCATTGGAACTGTTCTGAATCACCTCATTGTGGAACAGAGCCATGTTCATCAGAATTGATCATCATATAATTTTGCTGTTGCCCTGCATAATGACCTCATGGTTCTGCTCACTTCATTCAGCATCAGTTTTTGTAAGTCTTTCCAGGCCTCTCTGAAATCATCCTGCTGGTCATTTCTTACGGAACAATAATATTCCATAACATTCATATACCATAACTTATTCAGCCATTCTCCAACTGATGGGCATCCACTCAGTGTCTAGTTTCTTGCCACTACAAAAAGGGCTGCTACAACCATTTTTGCACATCTCTTTGGGATACAGGCCCAGTAGAAACACTGCTGATCAAAGAGTATGTATAATTTAATAGCTCTTTGGGCATAGTTCCAAAGTGCTATCCTAGTTTTCCCACTTCCTCTCTAACATTCATCATTACCTTTTCCTGTCATCCTAGCCAATCTGTGAGGTATGCAGTGTTATATCAGAAATGTCTTAATTTGCATTTCTCTGATCAATAGTGATTTAGAACACTTTTCATATGATTAGAAATGGTTTTAATTTCTTCATATGAAAATTGTTCATATCCTTTGAAGATTTATTAGTTGGAGAATAGCTTGAATTCTTATAAATTTTAGTCAATTTTCTATGTATATTTAGAAATGAGGTCTTTACAAGAACCCTTGAATGTAAATTTTTTCCCCAGTTTATCGCTTCCCTTCTAACCTTATCTATATTAGTTATGTTTATACAAAAACCTTTTAACTTAATAGAATCAAAATTGTCCATTTTGTATTCAATAATATATTCCAGTTTTTCTTTGGCCACAGAGTCCTTCTAGCTCTGACAGGGAAACTATGCTTTGTTCTTCTAATTTGCATATAATATCACTCTTTATGTCTAAATCATGTATCCATTTAGACCTCATCTTGGTATGTAGGGTATTAGGTATTAGTTAGTGCCTAGATTCTTCCATACTAATTTCCAATTTTCCTAGGAGTTTTTGTCAGATAGTGAGTTCTTACCTCCAAAGCTGGGGTCTTTAGGTTTCTCAAACACTAGATTTCTATAGTCATTGACTATTTTGTCCTGTGAACCTAACCTGTTCCAATGATCAACTACTCTATTTCTTAGCCAATACCAAAGAGTTTTGTTGACTGATGCTTTATAATATAATTTTAGGAATGGTATAGCTAGGCCACCTTTATTTGCATTTTTTTCCCATTAATTCCCTTGAAATTCTTGACTTTTCGTTCTTCCAGATGAACTTTATTATTTTTTTCTAGCTCTGTAAAGTAATTTCTTGGGAGTTTGATTAGTATGGCACTGAATAAGTAGAGTATTTTAGCCAGTATTGTCATTTGTATTATATTAGCTGGGCCTACCCATGAGCACTTGATATTTTCCCAATTGATTAGATCTGACTATTTGTGTAAAAAAAGTGTTTTGTAATTATGTTCATATAGTTCCTGACTTTGCCTTAGCAGGCAGACTCCCAAATGTTTTATATTATCTACAGTTATTTTAAATGGAATTTTTCTTTGTATCTCTTGCATTTGGATTTGGTTGGTAATATATAAAAATGCTAATAATTTGTGTGGATTTATTTTGTGTTCTGCCACTTTGCTAAAGTTGTGAATTGTTTCTAGTAGTTTTTTAATGAATTCTCTAAGCATACCATCATATGATCTGCAAAGAGTGATAATTTGGTTTCCTCATTACCTATTCTAATACTTTAATCTCTTTTCTTCTCTTATTGCCAAAGCTAACATTTCTGAAACAATATTGAAAAATAATGGTGTTAGTGGGCAACCTTCTTTCACTCCTGATTTCACTGGGAATGGTTCTAGTTTATCCTTATTACATCTAATGCTTCTCCCCCACCTTTGCATAAAACCAGCTCTTAACTTTTGCTTATTAACTCAATAGTTTTATTATTTTCAATTTTATTAATCTCTCCTTTAATTTTCAGAATTTCAAATTTGGTATTTAGTTGGGGGATTTTAATTTGTTCTTTTTCTAGTTTTTTTTAGTTGCATGCCTAATTCATTAATGTATTCTTTCTCTATTTTATTCAAGTAAGCATCTAAAGATTATAAAACTTCCCCTAAGAACTGCTTTGGCTGCATCCCATAAATTTTGGTATTCTGTCTCATTATTATCATTTTCTTGGATGAAATTATCTATTGTGTCTATGATTTGTTGTTTCATTCACTTATTCTTTAAGATTAGGATTATATTATTTAGTTTTCAATTAAGTGTTGGTTTATTATCTCCTGGCCTTTTATTACATATGATTTTTATTGCATCATGATCTGAAAAAAATGTATTTACTGTTTCTACCTTTCTGCATTTAAGTTTGAGGGTTTATACACTAACACATCATTAGTTTTTGTATAGATTCCATGTATTGCTGAGAAAAAAAAAAAAGTATATTCCTTTCTGTCTTCATTCAATTTTCTCCAAAAGTCTATCATATCTAACTTTTCTAGAATTCTATTTACTTCCTTAATTTCTTTTGTAGTTTAATTTATCTAGTTCTGAGAGAGCATGGTTGTGATCCCACACTAGTATAGTTTTGCTGTCTAATTCTTCTTACAGCTCTCTTAACTTCTCTTCTAGGAATTTGGATGCTATACCACTTGGTATATGTTTAATATTGATATTACTTCATTATCTATAGTACCCTTTGGCAAGATGTAGTTTCCTTCCTTCTTTAATTAGATCTATTTGCTTTTGCTTGATCAGAAATTAGGATTACAACCTTTGTCTTTTTTTTTTTTTTAACTTCAGTTGAAATATAATAGATTCTGCTCCAGCCTTTTACCTTCATTCTGAATGTATCAATCTGCTTTAAATTTGTTTCTTGTAAACAACATATTGTAGGGTTGTGGCTTTTAATTCAGTCTGCTATCATATTCTGTTTTATGGGAGAATTCACCCCATTCACATTCACAGTTAAAATTATTAATTCAATATTTTCTACCATCTTGTTTTCCTCAAGTTATACTTTTCTTTTTCTTTCCCCCTTTCCTTCCCAGTATTTTGCTTCTGATCACCATCTCCCTCAATCTTCCCTCCTCTAGCTCCCTCCCCTTTTCTTATCCCTTTTCCCTTCTACTTCTGTTCTCCCTTCTATTAGTCTCCTTTCCTATCCCCTTTCCCCTCCTACTTCTGTAGAGGTGAGACAAGTTTCTCTGTGAAGCTAAGTATGTCTGATATCTTCTCTTTGAGCCAAATCTTATGAGAGTAAGATTCACACAATGCTCACCCCCTCCCTTCTTTCTTTCAATTGCAATAAGTCTTTTTTGTCTCTTCACGAGATGTAATTTACTCTGTTTTCTTCTTCTTCCAATAGAATCACTATTCTTCCTCTAATTTCTTTTTTACATTATCACAATAAAATCAAATTATATTTTCCCCCTTTAAGTATACCCATAAGAGAGATACAGATCTCAAGAATTAAACATATCATCTTTCCATATAGGGATATAAGCTTTTTAACTTTTTTTTAAAGTTATTTTTTCTTTCCTTTTTATGCTTCTCTTGGGTTTTGTATTTGAAGATCAAGTTTTCTGTTCAGCTCTAGTCTTTTTCTTCAGAAATGAATGAAATTCGGCCGTTTCATTGAATGTCTATCTTTTCCTTGAAAGATGATTAAACTTGCTGAGTAGTTGATTCTCAGTTGCAATCTAAGTTCCTTTACTTTTTGGAATATCAGATTCTAGGCCCTTCAATTCTTTAAAGTGGAAGCTGTTATCTCTTGGATAATCCTGATTGTGGCTCCTCAATATTTGAATTGTTTCTTTCTGGCTGCTTGCAATATTTTCTACTTGATCTGATAATTCTGAAATTTAGCTAAGATTTTCCTTGTTGTTTTCATTTTGGGGTCTCTTTCAGGAGGTGATCAGAGAATTCTTTCAATTTTACCCTCTGGTTCTAAAACATCTGGACAGTTTTCCTGAAAGAGAATGTCTAGGCTCTTTTTTTCATCATGTTTTTCAGGAAGTCCAATAATTCTTAGATTATCTTTCCTAGATCTATTTTCTAGGTCATTTGTTTTTCCAATGAGATATTTTATATTTTCTTCTATTTTTTCAATTTTGGTTTTGTTTGACTTACTTTTGAAGACTTATAGCGTCATTCACTTTCATTTGCTCGATACTAATTTTTAGTGAATTTTTTTCTTCAGTTAGCTTTTTTATCTCCTTTTGTATTTGGCTAATTGAACTTTTAAGTAAAGTGTTTTGTTCATTGGATTTTTTTTCATTTCACAAATTCTGTTTTTCAATGAATTTTTTTTTTCAAATCTATTTTGTAATGAGTTTTATGCTTTTTCCATTTTATCAAATCTATTTTCTAAGGAGTTATATGATTTTTCCATCTCACTAAATCTATTTTTAAGGAGTTTTCTTCAGATCATTTCTGTTTTCTTTTCCAAACTCTCTTGCAAAGTTCTAATTTCTTCTCCCTATTTTTCTTCTAACTCTCTTTTAAGATCCTTTTTGAATTCTTCCAAGAGAACCTTGTGAGATGGGGACCAACTTATATCACTCTTTGAGGCTTCATTTAGAGATGATTTGCCTTTAGGATCCTCAGGGTTTGGGATCTGTTCTCTTTCTCCATAAAAGCTATCTATGGTTAGAGTTCTTTTTACTTTTTTGCTCTTTGAGGCTTCATTTAGAGATGATTTGCCTTTAGGATCCTCAGGGTTTGGGATCTGTTCTCTTTCTCCATAAAAGCTATCTATGGTTAGAGTTCTTTTTACTTTTTTGCTCATTTTTTAAAAAAAGATTGAGGTCTTCTCTTAGGGCAAAGGGGAAATTGCTCCAAGCTTCCTCTACAGGAACAGTGGCTTTAGGCTGCCCTGGGTCAGTGCTGCTGACTTCCTTCCAATGCATGGTGGGTGTGGCCAAGTTCTACATCTTTCTGGGGTTCAGAGTCTCACTATTTGCCTTTTGTTTTTGCATTAGATGTCAGATAGATTTTAGCTAAGGGCTTTCTCTACTCTGCCATCTTGGCTTTCTTAAATTAACTTTATAAAATAAAGTTAGAGGTAGAAGACCTTTGGAAGAAATCTACTTGGAACACAATATTTGGACAGTGAAGACAAATCCCTGAGTCACTGTCTTTGTGAGTAGAGTACACCTCCAGTGGTTTCTTTTGGAAGGATACATCCAGCAAAGGAAGCAGGGCTGGACTAGATAAAGGATGAGTTCACTATGGGTTAAGGAAGATTTCTATTTTAATTCTAAATGAGACTTGCTAACTAGATGTTCAGTGGTTTCAATCTATTGTAGATATTCCAAGTGCTCTAAATTCTGGAGCAAAGCCCAGGTGCCTCACCCTAGTTCTGGCTCTGTTTTGAGATTCAGGATTTCCAAAAAGGAAATCACTCTGCCCTCCTGTATTACAGAATCCATAAATTTATGTGGTCAAACATAGGGAACAATCAGAAAGTTATGGGTTCATATCCTTCCTGGGATATCAGTTATGTGATATGAAGAAAGTCACTTATTCTGGATCTCAGTTTCTTCATTTGTAAAGTAGATTGCATTAGTTTTTTTTTGTTTGTTTGTTTGTTTTTTTTTTTGTACTGCTCATTACCTGGCTGATTCACATTAAACTCATGCTTCATTAACATCCCAAGATCTTTTCAGAATAACTGCTGTTTAACTCTACTTCTCTCTTTTTGTATTTGGGAAGTTAAATTTATTGTAAACTTTAAAATATAAGATCAATCAAGCTTATGCTTGCCTCCATTTTGAGCATACCAATGGCCCCAATCCCCTCAGCTTTTGGACTGAATGATCCCCTTAGGCATCGGCCCAGATATTTCAGCATAAGTAATTTTGTCAGGTTAGGGACTCACAGAGGAAATTAAGACACATTTTTTTTTTTTTTTTTTTTTTTTGATAAGGAGTCTTGTTCAGGATCACAGAACTAGTAAGTACCTAAGGTGAGATTTGACCTGGTCTTTCTAATTCCATGTACAAGTGCTCTGTCTACCACACTGTCCCTCAGGGATTTAAGATATGGTCTTTGAGGGCTGTAATGGCCAACAACATGCTGCGGGGTAGTCAATCTAGCAATAAGCCTTCCCAAGCTTAGCCAGAGTGAGCTCTCTGGTTTTGTGGAAACTCCTAGAGAATGAGAGTGCATGGCTTGTTCTTCAAGAAGCCAGGAAGGGCAGCTAGGTGACCCAAGACCCATTCAGAAGGTTGATGAGGTCAGAATGATTTTCATGGTAATACTAAGATTTTAATTTCTAATCTAATAAATATCAAGAGTTATAAACCGCATAAATAAATTGGGATCCATTATAGTTTTTAGAGTATAAAGGGGCTCTCTAAGAAAAACTTTTGAGTTAAGTCCTGAAGGTGAGAGGTTTTTAACTACCAATGGAATCTCATTTGCCATCATGCATTTGCTAAGACATGAATAGTTATTATTCAGAATAGCTTGTTCTTTGAAAAAAAAAAAAGTCAATATATCAAAAAGGGAGGGATCTGAGGTTGCAGTTCTGAAAGCACCATCCCCTTCCCACCCCACCCCACCCCACCCAGTCTCCTTCTTTCTGGTACCTTGTCCTTTATGATTCACTTCCTTGGCTGCAATCACTTTATTTAGGACTGATGTGAGGGGCTCATTCTCCCCGATCACATGGGAGGTTATCAGTGGTGACATGATAAGTTGTCTCTGGCGGATGTAGGTTTCCATAGCAATCCTGAGAAACAGAACAACAGGGAGGGGAAGAAGTCAGGGAAGAATGACTCCAAAGTACGACCTGATCCAGACCTGGTTCCCCTGAGAATTTGTGGAAATCCAAATGTGGTCACACCCACTCTCTCTCCCACCAAGGATACTCATCTTCTTGTTATTTCTTGCACATCCCCACCCCTTGAGGGGTCAACTTTGCAGAATTAACTGTTCTTTGCAATAACGCAGTGTTACAGGCAGAAACTGTTCAAAAAAGCCTGAATTCAGGCTGAATTCAGAAAAGCAAAGAATGAGGGTAGCAAAAGGAACCTTAGCACATAGAATACAGATCATCAGAGCTGGGGCTGTGGCAGTGGGCAAGTTAGGAGGAAAGATCCTTTTTGATCTGATTTTCTTGTGTAGCATGATAAATGTAGAAATATGAATAGAAGAATTATACATGTTTAACATATATTAGATTGCTTGCTGTGTAACGGAGGAGGTGGAAAAAGAGAGGAAAAAAATTGGAACACAAGGTTTTGCAAGATGAATGTTGAAAATTATCTTTGCATATATTTTGAAAATAAAAAGCTATTATTTAAAAAAATAAAAGAAAAATTAGGAAATCATTAAAAGAGGAGAGATATTAAAATATAGAATGATAGATATCTAATATAGATATAGATAATATAGAATGTCAACTCTTAGCACAAAGAATGATAGGAGGGAACCTAGAGACTAGAATATCAAAAATAGAATAGAGCATATTAGAGTTTTAGAGAAGGAACTTTAGGAAATAGAATATCAAAGGGGACAGCATAGGATGATGGGAACCTTAGGGGTTAACATGTCTATTTTATGGATAAGGAAAATGGAACATAGAGGAGCTAAATTATTTATCCTTGGACAAGTCAACAAGCATTTATTCAGAGCTCACTAGGACCATGCTAAGTAAAGTAGAACATGAAGAAGGGGAAAACCAACCCCGTTCAGGTAGCCTGGGCCTGAAGATGGCGTCAAGCCAAAATCAACTAAATGTGAACTCTACCTTCCATCCACTGTACCATCTACAAGGCCATCAAACTTAGAATACACTGCAGTTTGGAGGGCCCATAGCATGATCAAGGAAGCTGAATGTCAGGTTTGGGAAGGACCTTAGAACACCGAATGCTACGACCTTAGAATATAGAACACCAAAGTTAGGAGAGACCTTAAAACACAGACTATCAGAACTGAGAGGGAACTTAGAACGCAGAACGCCAGAGCTGGGGGCAGCCTTAGAACGCAGAACGGCAGAGCTGGGGGCAGCCTTAGAACGCAGAATGCCTGTGTGTGGAATGGACATAAAAGATGGTGCAGCCTCCTCAACCCCTCCCCATTTTACAAAATAGCAAAACTGAGTCTCAGAGCGTCAGAGGGACTTGCCAAGGTCAGCCAGCTAGGAAGCAGCAGATAATGATGGGTTCTCTTGAGTTTGGAATGCTGTTTTCATATTCCCCGCATCCCTTTCATGACAACCTTCCACTCTCTCCTCCATCAGTTACTACAATTGGGAACAGGACATCCACCCAGCTGGAAGAGCCTGCAAACGGCCTCACTTTAATGATCACGTCAGGCTGAAGAGCTAATAGGGCACTCAGAGATGCCCCTCTTCCCATTGGCCCTCCGAGAGGCAGAGCTTCCTGGCCCATCAGCCCAATATGCTTTGACAGCCTCTGGCCTCCGCCGGAGGCTTTGTTCTCCTGCCTGCCGACTGTCTTTGCAGGGCTCAAAGCTGAGGTCTGACAACAGAGGAAGAAACTAACCTCTGGGTATCACAAAAATGTGCTGTCATCTCAAGCAGGCCCAGAGAACAAGGCCTTTTCAAAGCTGGCAGAAGCACCCAGAGACCCCTCTCGCAGGCCAGCAGCCGGTACGGCTTCTGTGGCGTGTTTTGAAGGCTGCTGCCAAAAATGTCAGCGGGTTAAATGCCAGAGACTGCAATTTGCCTGGTGAACAATTTGCAATGGCCGCTGGGAGCAGAGCGAGCGGTAATCAGATTAGGGCAGAGCTCCCCAGAACCTCAATGGCTGCATTATGACACCGAGGAGAAAGTCATCGCCGTTGGAGAATGTCTGGCTCAGAACCAGGCAGGCGGAAAAAACCAGCGCCGAGGCAAAGGGACCATGGAGGCGTCGCTCCCCCACCACGTGGATGAAAGCTGGGCTCCCGAAAGGAGTGACTCCCAGAAATGAGACCCAGCAGGCCCTCCCAACGTCATTCGGCATGTCCCCTCCTCTTAGGGACTCCCAGAAAGCCTTGGCTGCCCCAAGCTCCCATGGGTAGCAAGAAACTGGGCCGGAAAACTTGAACTAGCCGCCTTAGCACACAGGAGGCACTTCATAAATGTGAAAGACAAAGAACTGAGCAACAAGTGGGAATTCTGAATCTAAATCCAATATTCAATCCCATTGGATTCAACAAACGTATATTAAATGCTGCCACAGGCATCAGGCTGGGCTTGGGGATTTAGCAGTATGTATTCTACTGAGGAGGGAGATGGTACAATTGTAAAAGCTGTAAAACACTCAGCACAATATGTCTGCCTCCCTTCTAAATAAGCATCTTCTCCCTCCCTTCAAATCACACGAAAACGTTATAAACATGGCATCATGGGACCCAAACTTGGAGCCAGAAAGGAATTGGAGCGTGGTCTAATCCAAAGCCTTCGATTTACAGATGAGGGAAGTTAAGATCACAGAGATTGTGTCAGAGGGGGAATTTGAACCCAGGTCCCTTGTCTTCAGAATCAATACCCTTTCCTTTGGGGGTCCTCCCTGGGGCTTAAAGAGAGGTTTTTGCTTCTGCCATTAGTAAATACTGTGGAATACTCAAGAACTGCAAATTACTTGGTATTCTGAGACAGAGACTTCTAACAAAAGACCGCCAGGACACGTATTCTCCTTGTTCACTGGTGGAAGTTTGGCTTTGGAAAACTGGAAACTGGCAACTACGCCATGGATTGCTGTCAATAACGTTTTACTTCCCTCATTCTCTGACCCCTAAGAGTGAAGATTCTCTCCTCTAATTCTAGGGCAAGTACCTGAATAAATGGATACTACTCATTAGTTAGAGTGTCACATTATATCGTATTAGTTATATTCTGTCATGTTATACCATATCATACTATATTATCCTATGTGTAAACTGTTATACTATACATTATACTGTTATATTAAACTAGGTTATGTTACACCATATTATACCTTTATATTATGTTGTATCATGCTACAGTATATCATGTTATATAATATCACACTAAATTATATTAGACTATATTACATTATGTTTATCTTATATATTCTTGTACTGTCTTATTCTCTTAGCAAGGAGATAAAGCTGAAATCCACTCTGGGTGCCATTTTACCCATCCATTATTAACCCATTATTCCCACACAAATTAACTGGGACAGAATAACAAATAAATCTAGTGACATAAAACAAACTTTGCCAGTTGTCACACCATTAAAGTGTTAAATATTGGACGGGAACTTTAGGGCAATCACATGTTTTGCCCAATTTGTATTCCCTATGTGATTCTCTCCATTGATTGTCTACATCAGGGGTTCTCAAACTACGGCCCTCAAGCCAGATGCGGCCTACTGAGGACTTTTTGCGGCCTGCAGTTATGGCAAATGGGCTGAGGGACAGAGACAGAGGGGGAGGTTTTGTTTCTACTCTAGTCCGGCCCTCCAACAGTCTGAGGGACAGGGAACTGGCCCCTATTTAAAAAGTTTGAGGACCACTGGTCTACATCTTGTTTATATATGGTTGCCTGCATTATCTCTTCCCCTTTAGATTAGGAGCCCTTCAAGGATAGGGACCATGTCTTTGCCTCTCTTTGTATCTTCTGTATTTAGTGAGCACAATGCTGGACACATAGTAGGTGCTTAATAGATGCTTATTGGTTTAACTTTATGACTTGAGGATGAATATTTAATTCCGTCTCTGTATCTCCTGTGCCTAAACCGGTGCCAAAAAGGTACTAGAGGTCGAAAAGAGCTGCTTCTGCTATAGGACAATTACCACCTTTGTTTTATTAGGAAGAAAGGGAAGCTAGGATCAGTTAAAAACCTTCTCCAAGTATCTTGTACACATCAGGAGCATAATAGCTACTCAGTGACTAACAATTAGCTCATCCTCTTCACAAAGGAGCAGGATTAGGATTGAAGAAATAATAAATATATTTTATAATACGTTATGTAATACTTATATAATACCTTTTGCATTTTATAATTTAAGAATAACCTTTTGAGGATGCCGTGGACCCCTTTGGAAGCTTTGCAAAGCCTATGGGCCCTTTCTCAGACACTTTTTTCCTTTTTCTGGCCCAAGCTTATAGATTCCTTGAAATCTCTCCATGATCATCTAGGAAGGGGGGGGGGGAATCTTAAGAACTCCTGGTTCCAAGTCTTTCACACATTGCTACATCATTTTGAAGAGTGGGAGCCTTATCTTATACTATTCAGCTATTGATTCATTGACCATTTTTACCATGGATTACAGAGATCCACCAAACCGGAGAGCTTTGCTCAGACTTGAGGACAGATAATCAGAACTCCTTTGCCTTTCTTTGTTCACATAGTGAGCGCTTAATAAATGCTTGTTGAAGGACAGCTAAGAGGAGACCCAGCCTCCATTAGTTTGGTGAGGTGGAAGGCGCAGCCATGGGGAATGTTGCATAGATTTACAGATTTAGGGGATGTGTTATTAGTTTTGTTGACTTTTTATCTTTATTCTTCATTTCCTCTATTAAAAAAAGAACTTGTTAAACGAGGAGAAGAGGGAAGGGGAGGGAGACAGAAAAAGATATAAAAACAAACAAACAAAAAATGAGTTAAAGCATTTTGTAACACAATAAAGCAGGGTAGAAAAAGACTTTCTTTGTTTCTATCAACCCTCCAGAGGGAAATGGATTAAATGCATTTTGACTGCCTGACTAGAAGACTTTGAGCAGAGGCTGATGGTGGCTTCTTGGGGCTGCAGGAGACGGGATTTCGGCCTTGGGAAGACATTGGTTCGAATCTCCTGGGGGATCCCTCTCAGCTCTGAGGAGATGTTTCCTATCTGGCCTGATTGAGGAAGGGCTGCCCACCTCCACGGAAAGAGCACAGGGCGCTGGTTCAGTGACTGAAGGGCTAAGACGGGGCCCAAGTCGGCCGGGAGCCGTGCCAAAGTACTTACTGCTGAAAGGGAATGAAATGCTGCTTTTCCTCATCGTCAACCTTCCCATGTATGATATCGGTGATATCCATCACTGAGAAAGAGATAAGGGCAATTAACGAGACTAATTGCTTCATGTCTCCATTAATACTGTGGAAAATGATCTCATCCATTCCCCTTCCCTCCTCCCAGACACACAACACCAGAGAGGAAAGATACTTGGCTTAAAGATTTTCCCTTCTGTTTCGTTAATAATGGGATTTGCAGCCATATTTTACAGTAAAGTATGGGGCAAGCCCTTTCTCACAGATTGATAGCGGCAGCTAGGTAGAGATTCCAGAGTTCAATTCTAGTTTCAGACAGCTACTGGCTAATTAATCCTGGACAGGTCACAACCTCAATTGCCTCAGTTTCTGCATTGCTTAAATGGGGATGATAATAAGATGTAGTGAATTCTTTACAAAGCACTTTGCAAACCTAAAATGATGTAAGATAACATTATTATAATTATAGTTATAATAATTATTATTATTAATGCTGAGAGTACAATCCTTTCAGTGTTTTGCTATCAGAAGGTTTGAGCCTCATTGGGTTACAGCATATTTGAAATGGTTGGGTCTCAACCCCAGATTTTATTTATTTATTTTTTTTTATTCCCTGAGGCTGGGGTTAAGTGACTTGCCCAGGGTCACACAGCTAGGAAGTGTTAAGTGTCTGAGACCAGATTTGAACTCGGGTCCTCCTGAATCAACCCCTGATTTCATTAGCATAAGGAGCTCTCTCCGTCCACGTGGACTGGCATCAGAGAGTTGCCCTGGGCCTTGAGAGGTTCTGAGATCGTCTATCCAGCAGGCTCTTTATTTCTTTATTTCTAGATACCTCTAGAAAGGGAATGCAGTGGTCCTCTCACCCATAAATCTCATTGAAAAGATTTCACAGTATCCTATAGGAACCTCATAGACCATCTGGTCCAACAGCTCTGATTTTGCAGATGAGGAAACTGAGGCTTTGGGAAAATAATTAGGTAGCTTGCCCTAGATCACGCAAAGAGAAGGGATGGTGGCAGGATTTGAAATAGAAACTCAAAATAAATGAATCAGACAAAACTAATAAGTGCAAACATTAAGCAAAGGCTTTTCAGGTGCCATACTGAATGGTCCCACCATTATACCAGCATCTTCTTAGTGGACTAATCTTACTCTGCAGAGACTGCAGACATCCTGAAGCACCTGCCCCTTCTCCCACCAACGTCCACTTCCATGGACGCTTGTGTGAGTCCAGCTGCCTGATCACAATGAACAATGGAAGCAAACACTTGGGGCTTCAAACTGTACGTGACGAGGACAACGGAGCAGCAGATGCTGTCCCGTTCAAGCGCCAGAGCAGCGAGTCAGCATGAGATACTCGTCAACACAAGCCGAGTGCCGGGTCGGGCATTTTGTGGAGGTAAGAGCTCGTGAAATTGTCTATGACAAGGGATATACTTGGAAGCAATATTAATAGGGTCTATCAATGATAACTGATGAATGCTGCTCCCTCATTTTTTCTTGATGTGGTTAGTTATATAAAATTAAAAAAATTCTTACTCATTTTTATTTTCTCTGTGAGCTCTCAGGGAAGGGGTGGGAAGAAGAATATAGTGAGATACAAAGGTGATGTGAAAACAAGTTCTTAATCAAAATTAATTTTTATATAAATGAGCTATAAATATATAAATGATGTAAATATAAATTTTTATATAGATGATATATAAATGCAAATTTATATCAAGAGAATCAATGGAATCAGTGATCTCTGTGATCTCTAACTCTTCATGCCATATCTACCTCTCAGGGCCCATAGCAGAAACTGAATAAAAGCTGATCTGACTTGACTGAGACCTCTTCTAACTCTAGAGCTATGAAGGACTGGGGAGAAATTTCAAGAGCTCATGATAATGAAGTCCTTGGGGACTCAACTTTACTAAGGGAGATGATAGAGCCAGAAACAGGGAAAGAGGGGAGTTTCTGCCCTTCTCATTAAAGAGATGGACTGTGGGAGAGGGGCATTGTATTTACTGCCAGATTTGGTTGGAGTGCCTGCTAGTTTGGGTGAATGACTTTGTTTCCACACATTTTCTTTCTCTTTAAACTCTTTAGTATGAGGGAGGATCCCTGGGAATAACATACAGGAAACACTGAGGACCATCCAAGTGGTTCCGCCAAGACCTGCAGCTGGAACCTTTCTGTCCCCTTCTCCCAGAGCCCAGCTTCATACCTGCCACGCCAAAAGGCCTGCGGAGGCCACAGGTGTGCTTCTTTCCCTCCTTCAGCTCCATGTGGCCCACCCGGACGATCTGGCACACGAGGCTGATCTTGGGCCGGATGAGGTCAGTGCTGCTGAGATCCTGAGGGACAGAGGAGATCTGGGTCAGGGCAGGAGGGCAGAGGGGTCCAGCGAACTTGGTCTTTGGTTCTATCCCTTCACCTTCCCCAACTGTGCATCTGAAAGACCCTGCTTAGGACCCTGGGACATGGCTTGGAAGTGTTGGGGGAGATCCTGTGGGCCATCTCGCTTCCCAGGCTTCAATTTCCTTTTCAGCTAAATGAGGTGTTTGGATGAAATGATCCCTGAGGTCCCGCCCAGCCCCAGAGCTGGGATCCTTCTCTCAACTTCTCCCTCCAGATCATTTCCTCTTTCCGTGGCATGAAGTTGCCTCTGCTTCTGAACTGAAATGAATGATTTCTTCCACACCTACTCCCCCCACACACACACCAGAGAATGCTGCTGGGACCAGAATGGAGAGCTTTATGCACACGAATAAAAAGAATTTCCACCCCTACTCACTACTATTTCTCTCCACTACGCCAATTCACAAAACCGAAATCACGCGATAAAACCTGATTTTAAGGAGTTCTAGTTATTAGGAAACCCAATGGCCCATTATATATGTCACAGTCACCCCAAGGCATTCTCCCCCTGGTTTCTTTATCTGGGTGGGTTTTAGTTTTATTTGTTAACTACAAGGAGGTACCTTGCCATTGGATGCAGAAACTCGCTGCCTCCATTCCACACTGACCGTGGGAATGGAAGGAAGGCACTTAACGTGGCTAACCCTTAGAACATCCTCTAGGAGTGGACGAATTGCTAATTGTAGCTAGTAGTGAGCAATGATGTGATGCAATAATAATATTTTACACACACACACACACACACACACACACAAGGAGTCTCCATGGCTCCTGAACTGACTTGAACAGTAATAGATGGATCTAGGAATTAGGTAGACCTGAAAGGTTTGACTATAGTGCAAACACCTTGATTAAAAAAAGAATGGGGGGTTTTGGGAAAATCCAGCATGGGGGCCTGGGGAAGCACTCAGTGCTAACAGCTCCTCCCTCTCCATCATCACCTTAAATAATTCTAATTAAATAATCAATAATTAATTATTAATAATAATAATTTAATTAAATAATAATTCTCATAAATAATTAAATAATGTCAATAGTTATCGAGTTTAATCAACCAGAAGGGCCAGCTTTGTCGTAAAAGAATAGCCAGTGAACTCTATTGGCTTTGAGGAGTTGGAAAGGTGGGAGACCATGGGTACGTAACAGTGTATACACTCTCAGGTACAATCTATTGAGTGGAGAGAACTTAACTTTTTTTTTCTTTTTTTTACAAATGAAGGGACATTGGATGAGCTATGCTCATTACTTCACACCCGGATCACTGTAATAATTGCTGGGTGGTCTACCTGCCTCTCATCTCTCCCCATTCTAATCCATTCTCCTTTTAGCCACTTAGGTGATTTTCCTAAAGCTCAGGTCTGATCGTGTCATCCATCTCTACTCAATCAACCACAGTGGCTCCCTATTGCCTCTAGGATCACATACAAAATTCTCTACTTGATATTCAAGGCCCCTTCTAACTTATTTATCTTTCCTGCTTATTCCCAGCATATTTTCTCAATCCAGAGACACTGTTCTCTCCTAAACAAGACAGTCCATCTCTGAGGTCCAGCTCTTTTCTCTGGCCATCTCCTATGGCGGAAACACTCTCCTTCATCCATGACAGTTACTGATCTCCCCGACCTCCTTTAAGTCCCAACCCAAATCTCTCCTACAAGAAGCCTTTCCCAAATCCTCTTCATTGCTGTTAATTATTTCCCTTTATCCTTCATTGAGCTTGTTTATAAATATCTGATTTAGATTCAGATTGCAAGCTCCTTGAGGGAAGGCACCATCTTTTACTTCTTTCTATATTCCCAATGCTTAACACAGTGGGTGACACATAGTAGGTGTTTAATGATTGATCAATTGATTGAATAAGGGGAATATTCAGAAATGATTATGATGCAAAAATAAATAGCAACAGCTTTATTTTCAAAAGAGGACATGAAAGATAAGCTCAAAAATAAGTGAATGAGGGTAGCTGGGCGGTACATTGGATACATCATCAGCTCTGGAAAACCCGGGTTCAAATTTGGCCTCATATACTTATTACTTGTATTTGATAGGTCACCCAACCCCAAGTGCCTCCTTAAAAATATGAATGAAGAAATGAAATATATACATTGTTGGGAGAGGAAAGGAGACAATTCAAGTGGTCCATCAAGTTATTGGATATTATTCAGGATGATCCATGACTTGCTCCCATTGATGAAATCAGGGAATATGTTCCACTGGGAATACATGACACCTGATGAAAAAATAAATGAAGGTGGAAACGGACAAAAAAACAGGGGTGGGACTCACAGTAAAGACAGCCTGAAGATTATTGAGCTTCTCGATCTCCTTAGGCATCCCATTGCTGCCCCAGCGAATCAGATAATTCTCACTGGTGATATTAAAAAGAGAAATAAAAGATGTCATCAGGGAAATGTCTGGGAAGGTCCAAAATGCCAGTCTCTGTGCAGGAAAAAAAGTCAGGAAAACCTGGGTTCAGGTCTGGCTTCAGATACATACTAGCTGAGTGATCTTGATTCTCTCTCTTTGCCTCAGTTTTCTTATCTGTAAAGTGAGGAGAATAATAGGACCTCCCTCCTAGGGTTACTGAGAGGATCAAATGAAATAATTTAGATAAAGCATGTTATAGACCTTATATTAAAAAAATTATAGTTATTTTTAATAGTGGTAACAGAGTAATAACAGTATTAATAGGAATAATGGTGATAGTGATAGTAGTAGTATTAATAACAATAGTAATGGTAGTGGTGGTGGTGGTGGTGGTTGTAATAGTCTAGGGCTTATCACAGTGTCTGAGAGAGTAGGACTTTTAATAAAAGCTTTCCCTTATCTTGGCCCTATTCCTGATTTTCTGGGTTTTAAAAACCTGGTCTCTGCAGCTGAATAATCCTGGAAGGGCCAAGCATCCTTGTGGATATATTCCTGTAAGACTTATCATCCTTCCCTATTTAGAGTCTCTATGTTATGGAGTGGGCCAAGGTGGCCAGGAGTCATTCTCCTCCAAGCCTTTTTCTCACTTTTTGTACTTCAAAACCATCTACCTCTCCTTCTGTGTGTGGTCTTTCCTCATTAAGATGTAAGAACCTAGAGGGTAGAAAATTATTTTCTTTCAGCTTGTATTTCTATGCTTAACTTAGCACAATGCCTGATAATTAATAATCCTCCCTCCTTTCTGCTCTGCATCCCTCTTTCTTCTCTCCATTTTCATTTCCCTTGATTCTTATTATCTTCCCTCCCTCCCTTAGCATCTCCTATTTTTCATTCTTCCTTCCTCCCTCCTCTTTTTTTCTCTCCTTTCCTCTCTCTCTTTTCTTCTTCCTTCCTTCCTTCCTCCCATCTTCCCTTCCTCTCATTCTTCTTTCCTTCTTTATTTCCTTCTCTCATCCTCCCATCCTTCTTCCTTTCCTTCTCCCTTTCTCCTGCCTTTTCTTCTCCTTTCCTCCCTCCTTCTTTCTCCATGTCTCCTTCCTTTCTCTTATCTTCCCTTCCTTTTTTCCTCCCATCCTCCATTTCTTCTTTCCTCCCAATCTTCCTTCCTTCCTTCCTTTCCTCTCTTCCTTCCCTCCCTCCCTCCTTCCCTTCCCTCCAGTTGGATTTTGGGTGTAGGTGGGGTGCATGAGAAGGGGCTTCAGACACTCATGTTACCTGATAAATCTGGACTGATCTGGGTCGTAGAGGGCCATAAGCAGCTCAGCATCCTCCCCAATGTTGCAGACAAAGTTCTTGAAGTTGACATAGAGGCAGTAGGTGTGCATCGTGTTGAAGATTGACTGGCCTCGCAAATCCAGATTCTGGAGGATGGACTGAGGGCAGGAGAGAAGCTGAATTTAACTTAGGAAGGAAGACCCGAGTACAATTCCTTCTCCAAACTCACTGGAAGGAGGTCACTGAATTCATCCAGAAAATGGGGATAAGAATGCCTGCTGCTTTCAGAGCAAATAGTGAACAAACCTTTGTCAGTCTCAGTTTCCTCATTTGTTAAATAGTGACTATTGTAGCATCTACTCCCCAGAATCATTGTGAAAATTTAAAAAAAGATCATCTATGTAAAGACTTATTTTAAAGAGTTGCATAAATATTTATTATCATTATCCTTTAATTTACTGATCTAATAAGAGGATTTGCTTTTATTATCTCTGGTTGCATAATATTGAGCTATTTATGATGCTTAGCCATCTTTGGAATCAACAGCATGGAGGGGACTCCGGCATGGGTAAAACCTCCTTCCCATCTCAGGGGCTGTACCTTTTCTTCTTGGATCCTTTCTTCAATCCGCTGGGAGGCCACTTCATGGGCTCTGAACAGGGCAATGGTGCTGGTCTCATCGGGATCCAAAATGTTTCCATTCTCATCTCGAACCACGAGGTCGAGTCCCAGCATTCTGGAAAGAGAGGGGGGAGAGTTGGTATGGTCAGATACTTCTGCATGAGAAAGCCCTTCAGGAAGGGGACAGCTACTCAGAAGCACCCATCATATGCTCATCAATTGCAAATGGAGGAATAAGCTATGGAATAGAATGGAATAAAATATTATTGTTCTATCAGAGATGATGAGCAGGTGGATTTCAGAAAAGCCTGGAGAGACGTACATGAAGTGATGCTGAGTGAAGTGAGCAGAACCAGGAGATCATTGTACATGGCAACAAGAAGATTATGTGATAATCAATAATGATAGACTTATTCTTAGCAATGCAGTGATTCAACACAATTCCAAAAGACTCAGGATGGAAAATGTTATCCACATCCAGAGAAAGAACTAAGGAGTCTGAATGCAGATCAAAGCATACAATTTTCATTTTTTTTTCCTTTCTCATGATTTTTCCCTTTTGTTTTGATTCTTCTTTCACAACATGATTAATGTGGAAATATCTTTAATATGATTGTGCATGTATAAGCTATTTTGGATTGCTTACTGTCTTGAGGAATAAGGAAGGAGGAAAATTTGAAGTTCAAAATCTTTTACAGATGAATATTATTAGTTTTGTTAGGCAGGTCACACAATCCTAGTTGCCTTCTTAAAAATATGAATGAAGAAATGAAATTTATATATATATATATATATATACGTATATATGTATATATATGTATATATGTATATATATGTATATATGTGTATATATATGTATATATATGTATATGTGTATATATATATATATATATATATATATGTATGTATGTATGTAAAATTGGGAGGGAAAAGGAGAAAATTCAAGTAATCCATTAAGTTATTGGAGGACAAAGATCTTTCAGGATGATCTATGACTTGCCCCCATTGATGAAATCAAATTTGAAGTTCAAAATATTTTAAATATGAATGTTGAAAACTATCTTTATATATAATTGGAAAAAAAATAAAATACTATTAAGAAAAAAGCACCCATCATAGCCAATCTTGTCATAGTCACAACCAGAAGAGGCAAAGCCCAAAAAGCAGTGTGATGACTCAGGAAAGATACCTCAAGTTGACTCCTAGCCCTTCCACTCATTGGCTGCCTGCCTTTGGGCAAATGACTTTGCTTTCTCCCTGCTTCAGCTTGTACTTTGAAAAATACTGCCTTCCAGCCTTACACAAAAACGACAAATAAAAAAAGAGATAGAGATAAATAATATTTAGTCCGGAAGCTAATTGAGAAATACTGAAATTTAGTCAGTCAGGGAGTGGCGGGATCAGTTTTGCCCTGGAGAAAAATCACTTTTATCACTTAGTGGTTGACAGAAAAGGCAGAGAGAGACTTGAGGTTCGCCACATGGTGGTTGCTGTTCAATTATTCAGTCATGTCCAACTCTTTGTGACTTTGGCCATGAGGTTATTGGGTTTGACAGCTTTGACAGGAC
Organism: Sminthopsis crassicaudata; assembly: GCF_048593235.1. Taxonomy (NCBI): domain Eukaryota; kingdom Metazoa; phylum Chordata; class Mammalia; order Dasyuromorphia; family Dasyuridae; genus Sminthopsis; species Sminthopsis crassicaudata. Next base: position 11,423,162 of record NC_133618.1, on the reverse strand, counting down.
CTTCAGTCTCCAGTGTGTCTCCATTGTACAGATGAAGCACTGAGGCAATCAGGTTAAGTGATTTGCTCAGTCATGCAGCTGCTAAATTTCAGAGATGGATCTTCTTGACTGCAAGTCTGGTGCTCTATCTACTGCACCATCTAGCTGGCCTGGCACAGAGTAATAAGCTCATAATAAATGCTTGATGACTGACAAAATATCCATTGGTGCTCCTCACCCTCCTGCAGCTATGAAGCTATCTAGAGGGCTATTGGGGGTATGTGTGTGTTTGTGTATGTGTGTATATATATGTATGTGTGTATGTATATATACATACACACATACATATGTATACATATACATATATATGTATACACATATATTAAATTACCATTAATCTGGGGAGGCTTTGGTTATGTTGGAGCATGATTCCAAGCTTGATCATGATGGAAGATAGGTGGATGGGATAAAATTGTATTCCAATCCTTTGTTTGGATTACACAAATTATCCCCATACACAATGGGACAAGAGTACTTACAGATGACTATACTAAATCACAGAGATTCTGTGATCTTAATGAAGGGAATCCCTTTCATTGGAAGGGCTGTTATTTCCAGGACCACTGAAAAGCAGTATCGTATATAAATTAGGGGCATACAGGCGCACTGAAGGAGGAGATTGGCTGATCGAACTCATCTTCATGAATTCAAAACTTGGATAAGTCACTTCGTCACTGCTGCCTCAGTTTTCTCATCTGTAAAATGAGCTAAAGAAGGAAATAGCCAACTGTTATGGGAGCCACCTGCTAGTAGCTGCTAGGAATCTAACTCTGACCTGTAAAAAAGACCCCTTCATGTGAGAGGATGATAATGATATAAGGAGACTGAGAGGCAGATTGACCTCTCTTCTCTTCCCTCTTGTCTTTGATTTATTTCATTCCCAATCCACAAGCAACATCTGTGTCAGCAAAGGCTGACTTGCAATCCCTTCAGTGTTATGATTCACAGCTGTGGGGGCTTTTTGAGCATTCACTTGCCTCTTTACACACAGGTATAGTTCTTAAAAATTCCCCATTTTTTTCTGTTTTATGGGAACATGATTATTTTCTCCAGACCAGCATGGCCAGTAAGTTTGTGCATTGGCTATTATCTGAGTCTTCAAGTTGAGGAATGCAAACAGCACTATCAAAGTCTTTTCCATCCTATTCCTCTGGATGGTTGTAAAGTAAGAGGCTATAGCAAATGTTGAATCTTGTGAGATGTCATGGAGGCAAATTTACAAACAGAGAAGTAGGATTGTAGTCAAAGTAGACATTTTTCCTAAATCCCTCATCTGTCTTCTGGCTCGACCCTTTTACATGCTGGCCCATTTTAATTATCCTGATTAAAAAAGTCTTACCGAATCTCTTCTCCTTTTCCTTCCCCACTTACTAAAGAAACTCTCCTGGGAGGATCCTACTCACAAACAGCTCTTGAGTGCTGCTGCTTCTTTATTTCTTGTGCCCCACATTGGGCGCCATTTGTTATGGGAACAACCTGCTAGTGACTGCTGGGGATCTAACTCTGACCTGCAGAATAGATCCCTACATGTGAGAGGATAATAACAATACATGGAGATAGAGAGGAGGTTGCTGTCCTTTAATCTCTCTCCTCTTCCCTCTGCCTCCTATTTATTTCATTCCAATTCACAAGCAATATCTGGTGTCAGTAAAAGCTTCATTGCAACTCCTTCAGTGTTAGGATTCACAGATGTGCAGGCTTTGGGAGAATCGACCTGCCCCATCACACTTAGGCATGGTCCTTAACAGCCAATCATTCAAGATCTTTGCCAAGAAAACTCCAAATGGAGTCAGGAAGGTTGGACATGACTGAAACAATTCAAACACCACCACAACATAGGTAGGAACTCTGGGTCTGAGTTAAAAAGGCCTGGCTTCAAGTTCTTCTTCAATATGGAGATAACACCCAATCTCCAAGGGTATAGTGGACAGGATCATGGATTTGGAGTAAAGACAAAATATGTTCAATTTCTACCTTAAGAATTGACTGGCAGGGCCAAGGGCCAGGATTTCCTCACCTATGAAATAAGGGTCTCAGAGCCCCAGTATCTCCAAGATAGAATTTACAATTTTTCCTTACTGGGTTTTATGAGACTCAAAACACTTACCTAAATCAAGAGCTTTCCAGATATTATCAGGCATAGAAATAACAGTGAATGGTATCCTTATTGAGATAGTTTAAAAAAAAACAAATAACTGAGGCAGCTAGGTGATACAGTGGATAGAGTACCAGTCCTGGAGTCAGGAGTAGCTGAGTTCAAATCCAGTCTTAGACACTCATTAGCTATGTGACCCTGGACAAGTCACTTAAATCCCAATTGTCTCTCACACATAAAAATTCCTTGCTAAGAGACTACCTACTGCCTGGTAACACGACTATCCACACTGGTGGAGAGAGTCTATACCAATTACAGATAATTCTAAGGATTAAAATGTAATTGCTGCTATAATGCTTAATTATTACCTTACAAAACATGATTTCTTTCTCAGATAATCCCAAAGATCAGCAAATGAGCAGGGAGCTTTTTTTTTTTAGATTTGGCACACACAGATCATTTTGGTTCCACCGAATAAGCAAACCACAGGCATTGTTTCTGGGCCCAGCTTGGAAGCTAAAAGCCATCTATGTCCCCTCCAAAAATGAGGAACAAAGGAATAACAATTATTTGTTTCCACTTCATGCAACTGCTTGGAAACTGGAAGAATAAAGAGGAGCCCAAAATACAGCCTCCTCCTGCTGTACACTGGTCCCCAGCTATGGGAAATCGTGGATAACAAACAGAGGAAAAGGAAAATGGAACTCCTTCTGAGTCCAAGCAAATTCATTAACTTGTTTGAAGCCAAAGGAGGTTTGGCAGGTTTTGCTCTGAGTCAGCCAGACCCACAGGCCACCTGATTTCTGCTCAAACCCATGAAATTGGGGCTTGGCTGCTGAAAAGGCATAATCCCTGGCAGGGTGATGGGCAGCTTCATTTCCTGACTGGCGTCCAAGGGCTGGTCCAGGGTAGGCAAGCACAAGCTGCCCTGTGGGGAGCAGGGGAGATGGATGTGGTCCAGAGCCCAAGAAGTCAAGGCTGCCTCACGGGCAGGTCAGAATGGCCTCAGCCATCTCCTGGAATTATGCTGCAGGGTCTCAAAAGTTCTTGGTAAGAAGGGGGGAAATGTCCTTCTGGGCTCTCAGGGAGCCCTCTTTTATTCATAAAACTCTTCTCATAAATGAATTCCTTTGGGGCTAACAATAACCTAATGAGGAAGGATCCTAACATCATCGATTTAGAGATGGAAGGAGCATTCAAGTCCATTGAATCAAAAAGATCCATTTTGTAGATAAGGAAACTGAGGTCTTGAGATTTTAAGTGGAAGAGTTAGTCAATATCTGAGGTGCGATTTAAATCCAGAAAACTCTTTTTAGTCACCTTCAAAGGCTGATGAAATGGTTACAATTAACATTCCTCTTCATTTTTCAAATAGGGAAACTGAGGCTCAGAGAAGTTAATACATTTATCTCTGATTGCATAGCTACAAAATGAAAACTCCCAGTTCTTTTGTCTCCAGACCCAGGCTTTTTTCATAATGTCCACTTTACATATAAGGGAACTGAGTCTTAAGGAGTAAAATGACTTGCCAAATAAGATAACTGTTCATTACTGAAATGGTGATTTGAATACCGGTTCCTCCAAAGTCTGTATCACATGATAGGGATGAAACTGGTTCATTGAAGAAAGAAAAAACATAAAGGCTTTGAAAACAAATGGTTGCCCATCTATATAATTAATTAAACAGTCAAGAAGGTTTCGTTAAGCATTTTCTATTTATCAGGCACCATATTGGGTTCTTGAGATATAAAGGTATAGAGATATAAAGTCTTGCCCTCAAGAAGCTTACATTCTATGAGGGATGTAACATAGGTATAAAATATATATATATATATATGATAAAGATAATTGGAAAGATGAGATCATTAGGAGCTATGCAGAATAGTAAAAATATATGCGGGAAATGACATGTGAAGTGAAGTTTTAAGGCAGGAAGGGATTCTACGAGAAAGAGATAAGGAGTGAATCTAGCCATGATCACTGTCCAGGACAAAGGCACGGATTTGAGAGATGGAGACTGTGTGCAAGTAGACTGCTATGGAGAGAGCAAAGAGTATATGGAGGTGTGTAAATTGTAAGGTTAGATTGAGAAGAGTGTTTAATTTTAATTCTCTCTCTGTCTCTCTGTCTCTCTCTTTCTTTGTCTCTCTGTCTCTCTCTGTCTCTTTCTCTGTCTCTCTGTCTCTGTCTCTCTCTCTCTGTCTCTCTCTCTGTGTGTCACTCTGTCTCTGTCTCTCTGTGTGTCTCTCTGTCTCTCTCTCTCTGTTTCTATCTCTCTCTCTCTGTGTCTCTCTGTCTCTGTCTCTGTGTGTGTGTGTGTCTCTCTGTCTCTCTGTCTCTCTCTCTCTCTGTCTCTCTCTCTCTATGTCTCTCTCTCTCTCTCTCTCTCTCTCTCTCTCTCGCTATATATAGTTTATATTTTACCCTAGAAATAAAAGGGAAATAATGGATTTTGTTGATGGCATTGGAATGGCACAGTCAAACCTACATTTCAGGAAAATCACCTTGGCAATGGAGTACAAGACCAGTTGGGGGTAATATCAGCCAACCAATCAACAACCACTTATTAAATATGCATTCTGTACTAGGGGGCACAGAAGGGAGGAATGAACCAATCCTTACTCTCAAATCTGTAGTACTATAATCTATCTGGAAGGCAACATATGTACATGCATGTTTATTTATGTATATGCACATATTGTATATATCTATAAATACATATATATTAACATATAGGACAAATACAAGGAAGCGGGGGGGAAGAGGGTCAGCCTTTGTTTTGAAAAGGGATTCTATGAGGATGAGGTGGGAAATGGAGAATATCCAGGGCAAAATAACAGAGATGGGAGTTGGTTGCCATTCATGAAGAGTAGAGAGAAGAGCCATTTGAAATAAAATATTGAATAATGATGCTGGGAAGGTTGCTGGGAAGGATTTTAGAAGCCAAATAAAAAAATTTACTGTATCCCAGAGGCAAAAAGTAGCCATGAGGATTTATAGAGTAGGGGAAGGATGCAGTGAGGCCTACAGTAGAAACGAGTTATTTTGGCAACTGTGGAGGATGGATTAGAATAGGGAATAGTTTGGGAAAGACCAATTATGTAGGTTAATACAGTAGTCCAGGAAAGGTGATGAGGCTGTTTATTAACCTGGTGGTCCTGCTAGTAGAAAGGGACATTGTAGAGGGACAACCTAGCAAGGGACAAATAGCAAGATTTGGCAACTGATTGGGTCTGCAAGGGGAAGGACAGTAGAAAGTTGAGGATAGTACTAGACATCTGGAAAAGTAGCAGTACCCCCTACAGAAATAGAGACATTGGGTAGAGGGATATTTTTGAGAGAAAGACGCTAAATTCTATTTTGGACATCAAATGGGAGCCATTGAGGTTTACTGAGTAAGGGAATGATGAAGTCAGAGTTATGCTTTAGGAAGATGTATTGGACAGGGATGAGATATGACACAGGAAAACCACGGAGGAGGCTATTTGTGATACTCCAAATGAGAGAAACTGCAATGGTGGAAATTGTTTTAGGACTGAAGAAATCAAGATAAAGGAACATCACAGAATATTACCAATTAGAAGAGATGCTGAATATAAAGAAATCAGCAAACTATAAGAAGACTCTTATGAAAGAACATATTGCAAAGCGATTAAAATCAGTACAAAAAAGTAGTTTTAGTTAATTAATTAGTTATTAGTTAATGAAAAGAGCTCTGAATCAAAGCCAAGTGCTCAGTAATTGCAATGACCAGTCTTTGCCCCTAGAGAGGAAATGACAAAGAAGCACCTGTCACCTTTTGGTGAGAGAGATGTGGAATGTGGTAGATGCTGTCAAATATGGTCACTGTGTGGGTGTTTTGCTGATCTTTCTTTCTCTCCTTTGAGGAAATGTTCACTGGTTACAAATGTTATTTATTTGTATCTTGAATGTATGCCTATGGGAGTAGGTCCTAAAGTAACTATGACACAAAGGCAAAAGAAACCCATAAAATCAATATTTGTCAAAAGATTTTAGGTTGCTAGATAGGATCCTTGGACTTGAGCATAACTATTTCTCTAGAATAACGGCAACATTTGATAAAGTTTGATCCTGCGCAGTAGAGAATGTACTGAAATAAGATTCAATTATATAGACTCCAGTTAAGTTTTAACCCTTTTCTATGATTTATTTTTGTTTAGTATAATTTTTATTGTACTATAGCCAGTAAAAGGGGCATTTAGTATTTCTGCTTTTCTACTTTTGCTTATGATATTTTTATGCCCTGTTATGTGGTCAATTTTTGTCACGGTGCTGTGCACAGTTGAAAAACATGCACACTCATTTTTATTCTCATCTAATAATCACCAGAGAGCTATCCTATCTAGTTTTGCTAAAATTTTATTCAGGTACATTTTTACACCTTATTATAAGGTCAATTTTTGTCAAGGTGCTGTGAACAGTTGAACAACATGCACACTCATTTTTATTCTCATCCAATAGTCACCAGACAGCCATCTTATCTTTATTTTTCTAAAATTTTATTCAGGTACATTCTTCTCTGGCTCATAAACCAAAAATTAGGGATCTCCTAGAGGGATTGAAAGCTTGCATTCATTCTCCAGAATTCAGGCCAATGAAACAGTAATATCCAAAGCCAATCTGAGATTAAGCCTCAACTAAGGTCAACAACCTGGGGCTTGGATTACTGACCCAATTGGGTCTAGAGCTCATAGCCTTTAGTTTCAAATTGCCCAAAGCATAATATGGACCTAGTCCTTAGTGGAAAGCAGTAGAGGAGGGACTCCAAGAGGGGCAGAGATTTTAGAATCAGCTCTTAGAGCTCAACATAGAGCAGCAATGCTAGGTTGTCCAGAGCATATCGCCGGAAAAAATAACAAAAAAACCTATAAAATACTTAATAGCAAAGCCCCAAAGAAAAACAGCTGGCCATAAGATCAATAAGAATTTGAAAAAGAAATGATTCAAAAGTTGAAAATGAACTTAAATGATATAACAAATTAAATGAATAAGCAAATAAGAAATGAAAGTTTAAAGACCTGGAAAGAGATTTAATAATTGGACACAAACTGTATAAAACCTTACCCAAGTAAAGAGATTTGCTGAAATTCAGAATGAACCAAAATTTTTGACACAATGAGAAAACGAAAAAAAGATCACAACAAAGAAATAAAATTAAAAGTAGAAGTAATTATAACAACTGAACAATCAAAAAGAGATCTTTCTTCACAGGCTAATGGTACACTGTTTCAAAGTCTGATTCTTTTTGTATAGCAAAATAACTGTTTGGACATGTATACATATATTGTATTTAATTTATACTTTAACATATGTAACATGTATTGGTCAACCTGCCATCTGGGGGAAGGGGTGGGAAGGAGGAGAAAAGTTGGATCAAAAGGTTTTGGAATTGTCAATGCTGGAAAATTACCTATGCATAAAATTTTTGTAAAAATTAATTAAATAAATAAAATTTAAAAATAAAATAAAATAAAATTTTAAAAAGAGATCTTTTAAGAATCATTGAACTACCTGAAAGTCACAACCAAAAAAAAATGAGCTCGGGTATCAATTTCACAAAATCATGAAGAAAAATGTTCAGATTTCCTAGTACCAGCGAGCAAAGTGGAAGCAGAAGCAATTGATCATTTATAGCTCAAATCCAGAGCATCCAGGTTCAAAGGAAAAAATGCTTTGGGCAGACAAAAAGAAAGGATGAAAATAGCAAGGAGTCCCAGTCCAGCTCATACAAAACTAAGTGATTTTCACTCAAAAATAGCAGAGAGCAAAAAGTGAGAGATTCTGAAAAGGCAAAGATGTGTATTTACAACCAAGAATAACCTGTGGGGATTTTTGTCCTTTTCTCCAGTGAGGGAATGGAGGAAGAAGAGTCCATGGGAGAGAGAGCAGATTCTTGTTAATTGAAAAATTAAAATTAAAATTAGAAAACATTTTTATTCAGGACATTAACTTCTTTTGCCACTTTTTGTTAGCTTTTATAATTTTGAAAGGGAACATGGGGGTCCTCCAGTATTAAATTTTAACTCACTATTTCTCTCCATATTTCATTTTATTTTTCCTTTATGGTTTAGATACTATGTCACTCAGGGCACATGGGTGAAATATTAAAATTAATAGAAGCCAAAAGATATGAAACTACTAGTTTGGCAGTAACTGCAGCCACTTTTTTGACCTGTACCTCAGTTTCCATTTTGGTAATAGGTGGGTAATAATACCTGTTGTGTTGTATTTTCAAAAACAACAAAGTGCTTCTTAAGCCTTAACCTTTTACTATTCTTTCTCTCCTTCTTTCCTCTTTTTTTCTTCCTTTTTTCTTCTTTCTTTTCCTCTCCTTCTCTCTCTTCCTTCTCACTTTCTTTTCTTATTATAGCTTTTTATTTCCAGCCTTACTTTCTTTTTCAAGAACCTAGTATGAGCTTGACATTATCTGTTTTTAATAAGCATTCAAAAAGATCTATAATCCTATCATTGAGTGTTCCCCATGATTCAGACGGCATGGCCCAATGAAAAGATCAATGGATGCAGAGTCAGAAGAGCAAGATTTACATCCTGCCTTCCTACTATTTGTGAAGGCACTCCTAGTCTCAGGTTTTCATCTGGAAAACAAGCTGGGGTTGGGCTAACTGGCTTCCATCTTCCATCCCATCAGGGACCATCTCTGGTCTTCCTTGTAACCCCAGAGTTTAGCACAGGCCCAAAGAGTCGGCACCTTGATATCTGGTACTAAGATTGTTTTTAGGGCACTCAGAATAGCTTGAAGCTTCACCAAAGGCTTTCTTTCAACTGTTCCAAGAACGAGTAAGTGAATGTTGTCCCCATTTTACAGAGCAGGAAACTATAAATACTCTCTAAGGTCTTATTTTATAAAAAAGTGGGATTTCAGCATTATTCATCCACCATTAATAAGATCAATCCACCTTGCAAAAAAGTCCCTGACAGAAATGTGGCCCCTCTGCTAGGTTCCACCCCTGCTTACCTGTTGCCATGATCAATCTTGGCCGTGACCTTCTTCTTCAGCTCGGCCAGCTCATCCTTGGGGAGGGTCCCCGACAGGATCTGTGACCTCCACTCGATCAGGCTGTAGGTCATTTGCTGCAGCTGGCGGAAAAGGGTCACCTTGTTGTTCTGGAAGAAGGAAAGGAAAGGGATTGTTTAAGGATTCCAGACTGGAGAAACTCTGGGCGAGGAGGCAGAGATGACACTTGTGTCTATAATGGAAGGAATAATATTATATATTATGTATATATAACAACATACATAATATTATGTCCTCCAAGGTCCCATTCTTTAATATCAGTTCATTTTCCTTTTCTATCTTGCTAACCAGCCAGGCCCAGAAAAGTATAAAAGAAAGTGGTTTGTTGTTATTGTTGTTGTTTAAACTTGTTTCTGATGAGCAGAGGCCCACCAAGGCTTCTCATTAAGCTCCACTAAAAATGGGCCACTTTTGGTGTCAAACTAAAGTTGTCCTGGGAAGCCCAAGAAGGGGTGGGGGAGAAATCAAGCCTGCAGACTACATCACACCATTTGAGATCCTAGCTGATAAAAAAGCCATCTTTTTATTCATAGATTCTTTATTCAGATGAAGAGGATCCTATCCATATTGCACCCAAACTTCTCCCTATTTCATTTTTTCTAAGGTGATTAGATAAGAAACTTGCTGAATGATTTCTTCATTAACCATGACATGAGTTCAAGAAACTCCAGGAATATGTGGCAGTCTGCTTTGTTCTTGCCAAGTTCCTCCCTCTCTAGTTTCAATTAAATTAGAGCCTGTCAAAGACTTTAATGAAGACCTCTACATGTCAGATCTGTGTATTCCTTTCTGTCTTTATTCAAGTCTCTCCAGAGGTCTATTACAGGGAGAAATTAAACAGAGTGGCTGCCCCCACACTCCTTTTGGTGGGTCCCCATTCCTTTAAAGAAATTAATTTAGAGAATACATACCAGAGAGATCCCATTGAGAAGGGGCCATTGGAAGAGGATGCCCTTGAAAACAGAGGCATAGAAAAGGTCATAGGGCAGCTCTTCTCCCAAAGTCCCACGAGTCTCTGGAATGGGGAACCTTAGTAGGTTAGTCAATCAGATCTCCTCACTTTGCAAGTGAGAAAACTGGGATCCAGAATTGTCCAGGATCAGGATCGTTGGCTCATGGATTAGAGCAAAAATGGACCATAGAAACGAATGCTTTTTATCCCTTCATTTTACAGGTAAATAGGAGAAGGCCCAGAGAAATGAGGGGTATCTGTAGATCTTTCACAAGCCTTGTACTCTAGCCTTGTACTCTAGCCTCCCTCATTTACAAACAAGGAAACTAAGATCCAGGAAGGTCACAAAATTTATCCAAAGTCACATAAAGGGCAATCATTTGAACCTAAGACGTCTGCTCCGGATCCAAGACTCTTTCAATTGCCACATGGAAAAGTTTATCCAAAAAAATCAGAATGAAAGGGGAAGGAATGGGAATCCAATCATCACTTAGCTCTTTACACAGTAATTACCATGTCACATTTCCCCTCTCATTAACTTCAGAATTGAAAGGGAGAATGAGAGGGAGGGGTCTGCAGATCACAAATCAAAAATCTGAAAAACTGGATGAAGGTTTCCATAGGAATGTTCTTTTCCTGACTTGGAGCTCTTTCACTGCTGAAATTACTCCTAGGAACATAGAACTAGGGATTCAGTGACCATTAACAGTATAAAGAAATCAAATTTAAGCATGATTTATCTTGCTGGAAACATGACCATCAAAGAAAGACCAAATCGTTATAGTCTTCAAGATCACAAGGCAATAGATTTAAATCAGGAAATTTTACAAATTTATAATTATATAATAATTATTTATAAATTTTCAATCAGGAAAGAACTTTCAAGGTAATCTAGTTCAAACATCATTTGGTGAAAGACCCAAGGAGATTGAATGAGGTCAGAAAGATAGTTCTCTGATGCCCAAACCAGCCCTGCATCTCTCTATCACACTATTCTTGCCATTGCTATTTTCTTTTTTGCATGAATGAATGCAAAACTTTTACTGAGTGCTTACTACAGCAGATCCAAGAGCCAACTTTTCTGCACTAGATCTCTGCAGAACAACGGCCTGGCCCTTCAATCTATTTGCTTGGCAACTTTTCAGAAAGTTCAGTTGCTAATCACTGGTTGTCTGGACCACATCTATCTACTGAAATCTCTCTAAGAAACGTCCCTTAAGCTTTTAAAGTAGAAAAAGACTTTAGAAGTTCCCAGGTGAGAAATATTCATGATATTTCCTTTGAAGTTCCATGTTTGGTCACGGGATCTCATTCTGGGAGGGAGATTGGCAAACAGGTGCTTGTCCAGAACAGGGGCTAAGAAGGGAAAAAGTCTGGAGATCAAAGTCATATAAGGAATGAGTGGCTGAAGGATGTTGGTTGTTTATCCTGAAGAAGAGATTAAGATTTGAAGTCAACATGGCAGCCATAAGGGGCAGCAGCAGAAGAAGCATTTTTGTTTTCTTATAGAGGAGAAAAAAGGTAGGAAGAGCTTGAAGGCAGATTTCAGGTTAAATTCAGATTTAGGAAAAAGTCTCCTAACATGTAGAACTGGCCTTGGTCCTAGTGAGATTCAGTCTGGAAGGGGTACATAGGGAAAGGACCAGGATGAATGGGAGGGTAGAACCTAAAATCCTGCCCAAGTAGAATTTCTTCGAGGGCACCAAGGAGGAAAGGGAGATTTCAGGAGAGAAAAGAATATATAAAATTATCAGCAATTATTAAAAAGGAAGAACATGTCTTGGGGGAGGATAAGCAAGGGGTGAGGGATTCCTGAACTCATGATGACTTATCAGGGAATGATCAGTATGAAGGAGAGAAGGATCAGGGAGTATCTAATCATCGACACAGAGCGAGAAAGAGTCTTCCAGGTCAACTCATCCAATCCCCTGTTTTTACAGATGGGGAACCTGAGGCCTCAAGGACATTCTCAAGGACAGTTAAGCTGAAACCATAGCAGAGATTTGTCAGTAATGGGCTGCATTAGGAATCCTTTTATTCAATTCTCTTTATAAAGACTTCTATTGTACCATAGAAAAAGAAAAGGAAAATTTATTCTCAAAACGACCAAGGATGTGGCTTTTTCCTGCCTAGATCCAGCTGCCTCTTAGAAGCCTCCCAAATTTTTTCTGTTTCAAATATCTCTGTGGGATTCTTATTCTCATCATGATGTAGAGGGGATTCATGGGTTCCTGTTCTGACTTGAATTGGGCCTCCCAGATCCCTTAAAGCTCTAAGATTTTCTGGGTTTTGTTGCCAAGCAGAACTGAGGCTAAGCTACTATAAGTAGAGGTAAGGAAGGGTGGAACTACTCTTAAGCATCTCTTGAATGATAAAAAAAAAAAAATTCCCAACCTATCCTTGGACATTACCTAACCACCCTTCCTATCTTCAGCTCCTCCCCCAAAGCAAACATGTGAGGGGGGACTTAAGGGGGGACACACCCAGACCTCAAAAGGCATACTTTGCTCCCAAGGACTCTTAGTTTTCCCTCAACAAACATTTCTTAAGCTCAAGGCTTCCCATCAAAAGAAGGAGGCTTGTACCAGACTTATCTCAAACACTTCCTGTTTCTTCCCCCATAGGTAAAAAAGCCCACAAGCAATGGCGAGGCTGCCACCGAGGAAGAGCAGACAGGAAAACACCCTTCACTCTGGAATTTGAGTTCCTATGTCTCCTACAGAGAAGTGGATCAGTGTCTCCTGAACGGGGGTCCAACCTCGACGGGCTACCTCTACAGATGAACACTTGGTCTTGTAACTGGAAGTCCAAGGCCACTGAGAATCTCACATTTACCACAGAAAAAAAGGATGTTTGGGCCCCTCAAGAGTGAGTGATTCTGCCCATAGCAAGATAAAGACAAGCCTATGACTTTCCACTTGGGCTAATATTGTTGGCTTGGGGTAGTGCGGTACAGTGGAAAGAGCTCAGGGTTTAGTCAGAAGGCCAGGTTTTAAATCCTTCCTCTAACATCAACCACTTTGTAGCCTTGTTTAAATCACAGGGGCTCAGTTTTTCTTAGCACAAACTATGGAACAAAGAACTGAAGGTCAGTCAGCCAAGGAACACTTTTTATATACCTACTATGAGCCAGGCACTGGGCTAAGGAATGGGAACCAGCAATGTAATATAAATAGGAAATAACTAACAGAGGGAAGATGCTAGAGTCAAGAAGTATTGGGAAAGATTTCCTGTAGAAGGAGGGATTTTACAAGACTGAAAGGAAGGCAGAGGTTAGGAAGGAGAACATCTCAGATGTGGGGAACATCCAGAGAAAATGCCTGGATCTGAGAGATGGAGGCAGAATATGAATCCATAAATCTACAGCCTAGGCTCTTTACAGGCTGATGCTGCCTCTCTCACACCTCACTTTATTGATGAAGAAATACAGGCTCAGGCAGGTCAAGAGACTTGCCTAGAATCACACAGGAGTGACCGTCATGGGCAGCTATAAGCTGGGAATCTAGTGATACAATTTTCAGATGAAGGTTAAAGCATAAGATGTCTTAATTGGGTGCAGTGTCTCAAGGAAAGCTTGGGACCCTGATCCTCTCAGAATCAAGAGACTCCCTCCACAAAGGGATGTTAATGGCCCATTGGGGGTAAGAAATGCTACCATTGAAGCAACAGGGGCAGCCCAGGATCCTATAAACCTCTGGGTCTGGTGCAGTTCTGTTTTTATCTGGTCTTGGTCATCTGTCAGATGAGGGCTTTGGTCTAGCCATTGTAGTCTTGGCCACCTGTCTGATGAGGGCTTTGGTCTAGCCATTGTGTTCTTGGTCACCTGTCTGATGAGGGCTTTGGTCTAACTATTGTGTTCTTGGCCACCTGTCTGATGAGGGCTTTGGTCTAACCATTGTACTCTTGGTCACCTGTCTGATAAGGGCTTTGGTCTAACCATTGTGTTCTTGGCCACCTGTCTGATGAGGGCTTTGGTCTAACCATTGTACTCTTGGCCACCTGTCTGATGAGGGCTTTGGTCTAACCATTGTACTCTTGGTCACCTGTCTGATGAGGGCTTTGGTCTAACCATTGTACTCTTGGTCACCTGTCTGATGAGGGCTTTGGTCTAACCATTGTGTTCTTGGTCACCTGTCTGATGAGGGCTTTGGTCTAACCATTGTGTTCTTGGTCACCTGTCAGATGAGGGCTTTGGTCTAACCATTATGTTCTTGGTCACCTGTCAGATGAGGGCTTTGGTCTAACCATTGTGTTCTTGGCCACCTGTCTGATGAGGGCTTTGGTCTAGCCATTGTGTTCTTGGCCACCTGTCTGATGAGGGCTTTGGTCTAACCATTGTGTTCTTGGCCACCTGTCTGATGAGGGCTTTGGTCTAACCATTGTGTTCTTGGCCACCTGTCTGATGAGGGCTTTGGTCTAGCCATTGTGTTCTTGGCCACCTGTCTGATGAGGGCTTTGGTCTAGCCATTGTACTCTTGGTCACCTGTCTGATGAGGGCTTTGGTCTAACCATTGTACTCTTGGTCACCTGTCCAAAATCTTCTTGCCCTAAGATTCTGTAAATCCATGAGATAATGGTTGACACTTTCAAAAAGAAAATAGCAGGATAGCATCAAATAGAAAGATGGAGGACACCATTTGTCGGTGGTTTCCTCTTTAATTTATGAGCCTATATGAATAGCAAGAACAAGCTACAGATCTATTATAATTGGTGTTTGTTTGTTTGGTGAGGCAATTGGGGTTAAGTGACTTGCCCAGGATCATACAGCCAGGAAATGGTAAGTGTCTGAGGCCAGATTTGAATTCAGATCCTTCTGACTCTAGGATAGGTACTTTCTCCACTGAGCCATCTAGTTGCCCCCATCAAAATTGCTTAATTAATTAAATAATGGCTTGTTGCCCTTGAGTTAAGTGATAGCAAACAAGAGAAGTTTTGAAATTTTGCCTTTCAAGAAAAAGCACAGAAGCCCCATGGGGAGCCAGGGTTCTCAGGGCATTTCGTTTCCTACCAAATTCAGTGCTACTCATGGAAAGGGAGATTTTTACCAGGGCATTTTTAGCCTAAACATCTACTATTAACTCGGTAGGCAGAGGGGCTTTGTGCTGTAAAAAAAAAAAAAAAAAAAAAAAAAAAGATATGGGACTTAGGATTTAAATTTATTTTAATTTTTTATGTTGTATTGGATTTTTTTTTATTTGTTTTCTAAAAAACCATTTTCCAATTACATTTTTAATATGGTTCAGTGTAGTGTCCAGACTAGCTCTCCCCCTCTATCTGTGGCCCTCTACAATTCAGAACTGCAGGCTCTGTGGTTGTGAATTTGACACTTCTGGTATAATGAAAAGTGTCTTAGATTTAATATTACCAGAAAAACCTCAACTAAAATCTCAATTCAGAAACTTAAGAACTGTGTGACTATGGGAAATTACTTAAACTCTCTCTACACCTCCATTTTCTCTTCTTTTTTTTTTTATTAAAGCTTTTTATTGACAAAACATATGCATGAGTAATTTTTCCAACATTGTCCCTTGCAAAATATTTTGTTCCAAATTTTCCCCTCCTTGCCCCCACTCCCTCCCCTAGCTGGCAGGTAATCCAGTACATGTTAAATATGTTAAATGCATGTTAAATCCAATATGTGTATACATAATTATACAGTTAACTTGCTGCACAAGAAAAATCAAATCAAGAAGGAAGACAAAGAAAAACTGAGAAAGAAAACAAAATGCAAGCAAATAAGAGAGAGAGTGAGAGTGCTATGTTGTGGTCCACACTCAGTTCCCACGGTACTCTATCTCTGGGCATTGATGGAGCTCTTCTTCACTGAGCAAGTGGAACTGGTTTGAATCATCTCATTGTTGGAGAGCCACGGGACTTTGGATTTTATGACCTGGATTCAAACCCCACTTACAGCTTATGGAACTCAAGGCAAGTGATCGGCTTCTCTAAGCCTGTTTCTTCTTCTGTTAATGCAGGAGTTGGATGTGATAGGAAGGGACATCTGGTCCCACAAATCTATGCCTTTTTGCTCTCTCAGGATAGTTGTGGTCTCCAAATCCAAGAATGGATAAAATGCTGGGAGTCAGGAAGACCTGGATTTAAATCCCATCATAGACCTTCACTAGCTAGCTAAGGCAAATTATGATCTTTCCACAGCTTTGTATAAGATGACCTACAAAATGCCTTCCTCCCCTAAGTCTGGAATCTATATCTCGATCCATAGTTCCTAGTGCCATTGCCCCTTCTAACTAGAAGCCAGACATGATTATATAGAAGATACAATGAACCTTTAATTTATTTAGCATTCATAAATTCAAAGAAAAGACATTTGAGAGTTCCTTGGAGGGAAAGGAGGTCAAATAATCAATACTTAAAGAAATTAACTCAAATTATTTGCTGAAGGTCAAATACTAAAGATAAAGCTTAAATACTTTGGTCACATAATGAAATGAAGGGATTCATTGGAAAAGACTCGGATTTTGGAGAAGATCAAAGACAAAAAGAAAGGGAGATTGGATAGGAAAAGATGGATAAAGAGTGTCATTAAACCATGAGCATGAACCTGGACAGACTTTGAGAAATAAAGGAAGAAGAGCATCCAGAAGTGCAATAGTCTATGGGGTCACAAGGAGTTGGAAAAGACTAAAGAATATTTGATAATAACATTCAAAGAATAAGTACTGAGCACCGAACACAGAACACTGCTGCATTCTGTTCCAAATATGTACTTATTCAAGTCCAAATCTGGCCTTATGGAGTTTGAAGGCATCCTTCCCACTTCCGGTATTCCCAGGATGGGGGATCCCAGGCAATTTTCCAAGTTCAAAAACAATTGAATCTGAACATGGAAAAATGATAAAGACTAAGTACAGGGCCAGGAAAGATTTGCAATGGCATCTCCCCAAACTTCTTTGCAGAAGTGGGGGTCTATGGGTGTGTGAAGCTGCATACAGTGTCCGGGTTGCTCTGGGCCTCGGAGGTGACTTACCACGTAGAGTTTGTGCCAGATGACTGCCCATTCTCGGAGGGTAGAGGTGAGCTCGTGCACCAGTGGCACCTCGCTGGGAATCACAGTCTCGTGTTGCCTGGAGAGAGAAGCAGATCCCTTCCTGAGCCCTGGGTTTTCTTGAAGGAGGCCTGGCCAGTGGAAGGGGGTAAGGGCCTTGTTCCCAGGATGGCACGAAGCAGACTTGGACCCTGGGGATGTCCACTAAGAACCTCCACTGAATCTTTGAGATTTGGAGAAAACCTTATTCACTCACATCTCAGGCAATCCCCAAACAGACCCTGAAAGAATCCACAGCCAAGACTGGCCTCCATTCTCGAATTCTGGAATACTAAATTGAAGTAACGAGGATGTCATCGAGGGATCCAAGACATGGGGAAAGGAGAAGGAAAGGAATAAGTATTTATGTAGCACCTACTGTATACCAGGCATTGGGCTAAGTGCTTTACAAATACGCTCACCATAACCCAAGAGGCTGGTGTTATTATTATCACCCCCATGTTTCCGATGAGAAAACAGATGGAGGTTAAATGACTGATGTCAGCCTGCCAATAAGTAAGGGTCTGAAGCCACATTTGAACTCTGGTCTTCTTGACTCCAGGCTTACTACTCGGTGCCAGCTAATTTATAAGGAAAGCCCGGATTACCCAGTGGAACACTTGGCTAGATATGGAGTCAGCGGATTTGGATTCTGGTCCTTATTGGGCCACCATCCAAACTCCATAAACCTTGGTTTCTTCATCTGTCAGATGAGGGGGCTGGACCGGGTCAGTGGTCCTCTACAGGCAGAATTAAATAGCAAACTAGCAGGAGTCAGTCGTTCAATAACCATTTATGGAGTCAAAGTAGCATGCTCGTATCCTTGGATACAAGAAGATGATGTAGGAGAGAGGAAGAAAATTTTGTCATTTCCCTCTCCAGCCCATTTTACAAATGAGATAAATACAGTGAAGGGATTTGCCCAGAGTCTAATATGTATCTAAGGCCACATTTAAACTTCCTGATCACAAGCCCAGTGCTCTATATACTGCCCCTCTCAAATAGGGAAGTGGCGTTGGGGAGAAGAGGAGAAAGGGTGGAAATCATAATATATCCGGCGTTTATGTAGTGCTCTTGACTTTCATATATTATCTCATTTTGTAAATGGCAGCCTAGAAAGGAGCCTTGAAGTCCACCTGGTCAAAGTCTACATTTTACAGCGGTCCAGGGGTTAAGTGACTTGTCTGGGGTCACCCAGGCCATGAAAAGCGAGAGGCAGGGCCCCAAACCTGGTCTTCTGAGTCCTAATTCACTCACACTCTCCCTGTGAATCCCCATCTAAGGCACGAGGGAGAGCAGATTCCCAGTGGTGATCACTCGCTGGCCAGTCTCCATACCCACGGTCGCCACCCTCCCAAGCATCCTCCCAAGCACTCACCCTCGATCCTCCACAGTCGCCTCCTTCAAATGGATATAGGTTTCAGGGAAAATCCCCTATAAGGAGAAGAAAGGAGGTTAGATGGTCCAAAACCCCAGTCTTGAAGCACACAACCATGGACAATGAGCATCTCTTAAGTACCTACTATGTGCCAGACATCGTGCTAAGCCCTGGGGATATGATGCCAAGAAACAATTCTTGCAACTAAGAAGCTGACAATGAAGTGAGGCAAAATATAAATAAATGCAATAAACTATCCAGCAGGCAGCTATGGACCAGTGAAAACAGAGCCAAGAAGGAAGCCTCAGGTTCAATTTCTGCCACATGGCTGCTGCACAGTCCTGCGCTAGGCAACTCAACTGGTTCTCTAAGACTTTTAAGTTACAGAGATGGTTCTGACTTTTGTATCAATTGATAGGGGAGCTGAATATATATATATATATATATATATATATATATATATATATATATATATATACATATATATATATATATATATATACACACACACACATATATATATATATATACATATATATATATATATACATATAAATGATGAAATAAAAGGTAATGGGGAACTGAATAAATAAATATATATGTATATATAGTGAAATAAAAAGTGATAAGGGAGCTGAATATATATATGTGTATGTGTGTGTGTGTGTGTGTGTGTGTGTGTGTGTGTGTGTATGAGTGTATGGTGAAATAAAAGGTGATAGGAGAACTGATATATATATATATGGTGAAATAAAAGGTGATAAGGGAGCTGAATATATATATATGTATGTATATATATGTATATATATATATAAAAGGTGATAGGGGAGCTGAACATAAATATATATATATATATATATATAGTGAAATAAAAGGTGATAAGGGAGCTGAATATATATGTATGTATGTATATATATGTATATATATATATATAAAACGTGATAGGGGAGCTGAACATAAATATATATATATATAGTGAAATAAAAGGTGATAAGGGAGCTGAATATATATATATGTATGTATATATATATATATATAAAAGGTGATAGGGGAGCTGAACATAAATATATATATATATATATATATATATATATATATATATATATGGTGAAATAAAAGGTGATAAGGGAGCTGAATATATATATATGTATGTATATATATATATATATAAAAGGTGATAGGGGAGCTGAACATAAATATATATATATATATATATATATATATATATATATATATATATATGGTGAAATAAAAGGTGATAAGGGAGCTGAATATATATATATGTATGTATATATATATATATATATATATATATATATATATATATATATATATATATATATATAAAAGGTGATAGGGGAGCTGAACATATATATATATATATAGTGAAATAAAAGGTGATAAGGGAGCTGAATATATATATATATGTATGTATATATATATATATATATATATATATATATAAAAGGTGATAGGGGAGCTGAACATAAATATATATAATGAAATAAAAAGACCAGTCCCTACCCCATCCAGGTACATACAAGGTAACTGGGTACAGACAAGAAGGGAAAGGCAGTAGCAGCTAGTTGGTAGGAGGGGATCAGTGCAGAAGGTGCTGTTTTTTGCTAAGCCTTCAAAAACTAGGGATACCCAGAGACAGAGGTGAGGAGGGTGAGCATGGAGGCAATCTGCTCAATGATCCACAGATGGGAAAAGGGGAATGTGAGGAATACGATGAGACTTTTAGTAAAGAGAATAGCAGAAAATAAGACAAAAGTGACAATCTGCCAGTACCCTGCAATTTGGTAAGAAGACATGTCAGTGGTCTCACACAGGATCCCATGATCTTCAGAAATTGCCTTGCTCCCTTTACTTCCCCCTCCCAGTAGAGGCAGTGATGATCTAGGTTTTCTCTCGAAAGAAGGAGCCTTTTTTACCAGCTTGGTCAAAGCTAGAGATTGTGAATGGGTTCTTTCCAGGCTCCCTATCTTTAATTCACATTCAGGGAGTCCATCCTGGGCCGATGAAAATAGAACAAAGCCTTCTTACTCAACCCTTGATCCTCATAGACTTGACTTCATAGTAGCAACAGAGCCCATCAAATCGCATTCACAGGCTCATAGGTTTAGGGCTCTGATTTGTGGTCTCCCCAAATGGGGTCTTTTAAGTGAATGTGGGGGTCATGAAACTATGATTCATTATCATTAACACTTGATTTGTATGTCTATTTTATAAACTTTCCTAGCTGTGGTCACATAAAAATTTTCTGGCAAAAAGGGGTCCTGAGCAGAAAAAGCTTAAGAAGCCCTACTCTAAGGGACCTTCCCGGGCACTGAGTCCACACCTACCTTTTATAGATGAGGTAGTCCCCATCACCAAGTGATTTCAGTTATGTGCCCGGCGCTCAGTCAGTTTGACTCTCCGTGATGCCATTTGGGGTTTTCTTGGCAGAGACACTGGAGGGGTTGGCCATTTCCTCCTTTAGGTCATTTTACAAAGGAGGAAACTGAAGCAAACAGGGTTAAATGACTCGCCCAGAGTCACACAGCTAATGAGAGTCTGAATCCAGACTTGACCTCAGGAAGATGAGCTATTATAAGTCCAGTGCTCTGTCCACCTAGCCGCTCCCACACACGTGAGCATAAAAAAGTGAAATGATTTGGATGGAGACATGTGGCCAAATTGAATCAATGAATCACTTTCCAAACATCAGAAACATCTGGACCCTTGGCAGACTCAATCATGGTCCAAAGAAACAAACAGAAAGACTTTCGGAAAAGGGGCTTGCCAAAAGTCTCGCATCAGTTGAACGCCACCGACACTAGCAGACCCTACTGTTTTATGAGATAATGAGCTCCTTGAGGATAAGCACAATACTTGGCACAGAGTAGGTGCTTAATAAACATTTATTGATTATTGATTGATTGACTGAAGTCACAATATTCTGAACTTGATTTCTGAATCATCTATAGAGGGAAGAAATTGGACTAGATTCCATCTTGAGATCTGAGACCTCAAGTGGCTCACTCACTACTGGAGAGAAAAAAACACATCCCGATACGTACGGGATAAGTGGAACTCCCCCTCTTCTGGGATTTCCCAGGCCAAGGCTGTATTTCAAGAGATAGGACAGGGTTGGCTCCAGAAGCCGTGTGTCCTATTCCCAACACATGGATATTTTATATGTGGTTATATCCAGAACAACTAGGTGGTGTTGGGAAAATTCGAATTCAGATCCCTCTGAGACATACTAATTGTGTAATCCTGGGCAAATCCATTTCATCATCCCTAAAATGCGAAGCTGGACTACAGAGAGTCTTTGAGGTCTTATGGGGTAGCTAGCTAGTGTCAGAGTGCAGGGTCAGGAAGATTCTACTTCCCTAGTTCAAATCTTACCCCTGACACTTGCTAGTTGGGTGACCCCAAGCAGGTCACTCAAGCCTGTTTGCTTCAGTTGGAGAAGGCAATGGTAAACCCCTGCAGTATCTTTGCCAAGAAAACCCCAAAATGGGATCCCAGAGAGTCGGACATGATTGGAAATGACACAACCTAGCTCTTATGGTCCCATGCTCTCTCAGGAGTCCTTTGGGGTGAGGGGGTTAAACAAGATACAATCATTAGTGCAAGTCCATTTTCTCACCCAGGGAAATCCAATATCAGGAAGGAATCGGGTCAATTAAACTCGGCCACACATCCTACATTTGATGACCGCATTCCCTAAATTAGTTTAGAGAAAGCCAAGGGAAGAGGGGAGGGCAATTTAAAACCAACAGCATGATTTCCCCATTGACAAAGTAGACCATAAACCATAAACTTCTATGTAGGAAACCATAAAGGGGTTTTAATGCATTTTATTCTCTTACCAAAACATCATTTGTATGCATCAGACATCCAATTATGGAGCTCCTTGGTAAACCTGGCCTGTAAAGGGTCATTATGGACCACATAAATCCTGGGTAAATCAGGTCCTATTTCTGATTTATATCCCAGCTCACCTCAATTCAGTCCTCATCCGCTAAAGCTTGAATCAAACATTAAGCTAGAGATCAGTCCGCCTTCCTTCCCATCCAACCTCAGATCAATAACAAGGCCCGAAGTACCACTCTTTGCTCCTGAAATGGTCATTTCGGCCACATTTTATCACCCACTCTACATGGAGTGGGGACATCAAAGTCCCCATTAAAATAATAGACCATCCAAATGGGCTCTAAAAGCCTGAGGAGTCAGGGTATTGGTCACGGTGGAGCGTAAAAGGATTTCAAAGGGGCTCCGCTCCCTCAAGAAAGAGGTGGAAGCAGATAAATCTTGTCAACGGCAATTGGCAGGACATTGGTTTATTTTTCCTGGATCAGCTCTCTCAGAAGACTTCGAAGCTTCTCAAAGGGAGTGTGTGAGCTTCCTTTCTATGCAGTAATTTAGTGGGAGGAAAAGGTCACCTTCAACCGCCTTGGAACAAAAAAGCCTTCTCCTGGCAGAGCTCCTGTAAGAAGCCAGAGGGCCTTAAGGTGGAAATCAAGAAATATCTCAAAGGCTTATTCTGATTCTGGCTTAGAAATCAACCCTTCTTCTATGAATAATACACAAAAATTACATCCAAGTCAGCATAAAAAGTTACATAGAATTAGGTAAAAAATAAAATTATACAAAATGCAGTAAAAATAATTCGCCTCTCTTGGGGAAAAGGACTTTATACGAATCATGAAATCATCAAATGTCAAGAACTGGGAAGGCCTTAGAACAGAAAATATCAGGAACAGCCTTAGAACACAGAGATAGATGAGGGATATGGAATGTCTGAGCTGGAGGGGGGTGGGGATTAAAATGTTAAATGTGGCAGCTAGCAGTCTTAGAACATGACATTTTAAAACTGGGAGCATCCTTAGGACAGACATAAAAACTAGGAGGGAACCATAGAGCACAGTGTTTGAGCATGATACCCTATCAGGCCCAAAGAAGCTCTGTTTGCACAGCAAAACAGTGGAACTAGAAAAGAAGCCCCCAGCCAGTTACCTGGATCCAAGTCCCCTGCTCTATATCTCCTCTCTCAAGGATGCACCACTTATCTACCTCTTCCTTTTGGGGTTTATTCTTTGGGCAAAGCTATGAATGTGAAATCTCAAAGTCAAGAGCGCTGTGTGTCTCTGGGGTTTAAAGGCTCTTTTCTGTGCCTGTTTTTTTTTTTTTTAAGTCAATTTCTTTGAAGAATTGAAAATTAATGAACCACAAAAGCTCATTGCTTTATGCGGATTTAGCAGGTATAGGACCCCAGGCCTGTAAAAATTCTTTGGAACCCCCACTGATTCCTTAGTAAGCAACATCACCCTTTGTGGTGTGAAAAACAGGCCAGCCACATCAAGTGTCACGTCCAGATCCAGGCTCAGACTCTGATTGAGTATTGGGATTTGCTTTGAAGATTCCTGACTCATATTCTGCCTTATTTCTGGGCCCAAAGGCAGTTGGTATACTTTGGTACAAAGTCAGTGAAAGCGTAAAAGCAAAAACTAAAAATTAGATTAATGTTCTGGTCATGGGGAGAAAGTAAAGTCAGGAAGGCTTGGTTCTTCTGCGTGAGCCTAGGCAAGTTGAGCCTCAGTTTCTCCATCTGTCAAATGAATGGGATTAGACTTGATTGCTAAGGCCCCTTTTATATACAAAGACATAAGACCCTATGATTTTACCCCTTTAATTAAACTACACAAGATGACTGAGAATTTGATATCAGAATCAAATAGGAACATAATGGAATCCATTTTTTTTTTAGATGAAATGGATAACATTTTTTTTTTTTTTAATGAAAAGAAAACTTCCTTTTCAGGGTAAATTATCAAATTGAAACAAAGTTCATGTGTAAACTCAAAAATGCAAATGGGATTAAGTGAAGATGATGTAGAAGGCGGGAAAAAGGTTTTGCCATTTCCTTCTCCTGTTCATTTTACAGATGAGGAAATGGGGACAAAAAGGATTAAGTGACTGGCCCAGGGTGACACGGCTCAGAAATGTCTGAGGCCAGATTTGAATCCAGATTTTCTGATTCAGATCCAGAACCTCTTCTGTTAATTAGAAGCAGGTTCAAGCCAGATTCCCTGACTCCCAAATTTACCCTGGTTCCCCTGTATCTTTCTGTCTGTGAATTATTTAAATTGGCTGTTTTGAAAGAGCTGTGACTTTTTTGGCTGCAAGCAGATTAACATCCCTCTCTCCAAGAGAGAGGTACAGCCTCCTGGTACCCCAAGGCCATGGGCCCGGCTGGGATTAACTAGACAGGTCCTGGAAGAAAAATTCCCTCCTGACACAGTTTCTATGAAGCTAGAAAGAAATCAGGTGCTATCAGAGCTTGTGGGCCTTCAAGGATCCAACATGGATCTTCCATGTCCCAATAGCATGATTGAATAGGACTTTAGAGAATGGCCTTATGAAGTCCCCAAACTGTAACTTCAAATATATTAATGTCCACTTATTGTTATTATTATTCCTAGCCCTGGGAAAATCCACCTTGCAGGCTAGCAGTGAAGAGTCATGGCCAAGGGGCATGTTGGGAGTCAGTTGAGAAAAAGGAGGACCATTGGACCATCACCAAAGCTGAATCTTCAGGTACAGCAATGCCATGGTCGATTGTTACAACACTTTTGCTCTAGGGGATAGGGAGACAGTGGAGTAGAAGGACCTCTCATCTTCTGCCTTAAATGACCCTGGTCTTCCCCCTTGACCTGTCTCACTTTCCCCTTCTCAAACTGGTTGGATATAGAGTCACTTTTACCCAAAGAGAAACTTCCAGTTTAGCATAGTGTCTGGCACATAGTAAGCACTTAAGAATGCTTACTGATCATTTGCTGCTTCCTTGAGGATCACATTTGACGATCCTATGGGCAACCCCCAATGAGCTCTCCAAATCTGCTTCTAAATGAGATAAAACCTTGAAGAGAAAAATCCAAGAGTGGAGTCTAATTATAGACTTTTTATATTACATTATAGACATTTTATATTGCAACTGGGTAACATAAGCAATGCAAAACAGGAAAAAATTCAGATAAAAGACAAAAAAGAAGAAAAAAAACAAGTAAAAAAAACCGTACCTTTTTAGCCTTATTTCTCAGTGTATATCCTCTGAACCAACCTGTCAGGGCACAAAAGAACACACAATCCTTTATCTAAACAAAGACAATCCCCAGATCTTGGCAAGGTACATTATGAATTGCCAATATTGGCAGAGAACTAGGGAGAACAAACAAGAAACAGCTGATTGAACAAAGTGGACTGGATCTGAAAGGCTCATTTTTCTTGGAACCATAGCTGGGCATGAAGGGTACAGGATATAGGATTTCATTCCTGTGGGGGGGTCCTGGTATGGGAACGGCCTCTCCTAATGCCAATTGTGACTCAAATCTTACATCCCTCTTGAATATCTCTTCTAAGATTCAAATGAGATAACACATGCAAAGTATTTTTGGAAACTTCAAATATATTATTTATTATTATTATTAATTTATTATTATATATTATATAATATAATCTATATAACATATTAAATAATTATATAATATATTACTATATATTATTATATTTATTATTATTATTATTATTATTATTATTACTTCTAGCAGAACCACATTTCTTATTCAGAAAAAATGGCCACATCTAGACTGCATTGAACACTTATTTTGGGAGCTCACCAAGTATTCTAGAAATGATTTTGGAAACTGTGGGGGAAAGACCACCTCTAGTTAAATTCGAAAAACTTTTTTCATGATCCTTTTCTTTTTAAATATCATCCTCATTTCTGAAGTCTCCTTTCTCTTCTCCTAATCAGCAAGCCACCCCTTCTTACACCGAATAAAAAAGAACAAGGACGGAGAGGAAAACAGGTAAACTGAGATAATTAATGAATCAAGCAAGATCGGCAGCAAAACCCACACATCCACAGTCCCCAGCCTTGGTAGAAGAAAGAAAGAGGAGCATTATCTAATTCTGTCAGTAGAGATCATGGGATCTCATAGAGCTCTTGAGCAGGAAAGAACCTTGGAAAGCTACAAAGTCCAATCTTATTTTGCAGATAAGTCACCTGAGGCCTCAAAACTCCAGGGACAGAGAGTTAGAGCTGGGCCTTTAGAGGTGATCATCTAGGTCACCTCCCTCACTTTGCAGATAAGGAAATTGAGGCTCAGAAAGAACAAGTGGCTTCTCTGAGGTCATCCAAATAGGACAAAGATTCGAACTCAGGCCTGTAGCTTCAAGTTCCTTGCTTACATAAGCATTATAGGTAGGTTTGAACCCAAATTCTCTGCCTTCTCTGCATCAAACTCCGTTTCCTTATCCAGAACCAACTTCAGTCACTATAATGACAATGTTTTGTTGTTATTTTTTTCCATTCAAATTCTTTAAGTCATTGCATCTATTTTAATAAGTAATGGAGGAGAGGGAAGGGGAGGAGAAGGAAGAAAGGGGAAGGGAGAAGGAAACAAGGAGGAGAGGGAAAAAAGAGGGAAAAACTGGACTTTTACAGATTAAAAAAAAAAAAGGAGGGCAAGATGACAAAATGATAATAATGGTAATAATAAACATCTTACGCTTAGAGGAGCCATGATGGAGTCCAGCTTTTGTCTAGTCAAAGATACATCTTAATTTTTTTGTGTGTTCTGAACCCATTTGGAAATCTGGGGATGGATGCCTATGGACTCTTTCATGAATCATGTTTTTAAAAGCACAAGAATTAGAAAGCATGTATTTACACACATAAAATAAAACACTAGTATTAAAAATTTATTTTGAAATACAGTTAACAAATTATTTTAATGACAAGTTCACAGAACCCACATTAAGAACTCTTGTTTAGGACAATTACGGATTTAAAGTGAAGGGCCTTCGAGGTCATTTAGCTAAGCGGTTCACCCCAAGATCCTCCAGACATGGTTATTCATTATATCTACAGCATCACCTTGCCTCTGTCCTCCATACCGCACTGCTTTGACAAGGAAGCTAAGAGCCAAAAATTTCAGAATCTTGGGAGGAACTCGTTCCCTTTCCTAATACATGACACAAAGAATCATCAAGTATCTCCAAGTCAGAAGGGACCTCACAGGCTGTCTACTCCAACCTGGACACAAGCAAGAGGCCTTCCTTCTATATCATACCCAATATGTATCATACCCAGACTTCTCCTGAAAACAGTATCATGATCTGAACTCAGTGAGGGCAGCCAGATGCTGTCTGACCTTCTAGCAGATTATCTGTGGTTTCCACTCCTTAAAAACCATTTTTTTCCCAGAAATCTTTCCTATGAAAAGATCATTGTCCTTGGAAGAGAAAACAAGCAGTCAGAATCTTTGGATCTTGCCATCTTCCCTTCCTTTGCATACAAATGTCATCATCATCATGCTCCCCACTCTACTTCCACTCCTACAATTCTCCTCCTCTTGTTCTGGGAAATGGTA
Source organism: Sminthopsis crassicaudata (assembly GCF_048593235.1). Taxonomy (NCBI): domain Eukaryota; kingdom Metazoa; phylum Chordata; class Mammalia; order Dasyuromorphia; family Dasyuridae; genus Sminthopsis; species Sminthopsis crassicaudata. The sequence continues at coordinate 11,395,168 of NC_133618.1, read as the reverse complement.
ATCATTTCAATACCACCAATGCTTCTGAAAAAGAAACATCAATCGATTCTCCCACAGTTCCCCTGGCCATCCCTCCCTATATGTGCTTCCTCCCTAGCCATCACTCCCTATCTATATCGTCTTGCCCTGTCGGTATGTAAACCCCTAAAGTTTTTTCCTCAGTCAGTGTTTATATCTTCAGCACCACAGACAGTGCTTGATACACAGCAGGTGCATAATAAATGATTTTTCATCCATTCATCTATCCATTCATTCATTCTTTCCCTCCAGCTTCCCAGTGCCAGTAAGCATTGGGCAGCTAATATTGATCGAGCTGCCAAGAGTGAACCCTGGGAACTCATCCAGAGTCACACAGCTCAATCACAGAATCAGGAGGCTTACAAGAGGCCAGGTATTCCCCACTCACAGATAAGTTAGACTGGCTTCCTCTCCCCCGGTACCGGAGAAGAGCAGGAACAGCTTTGTCAAGTGGGTTAGGGTGATGGCAGCGTCCCAGGAGAGAGGGGACACATGGAGAAGATGTCCCAAAGCTGAAAACAACAGTTTTTAGCAACAGCTTGGACAGGAGGGGCTGGGGTTAGAGAGTCAAGACTTAGGTTGGGGGCACAGAGCACTTGAAGGATAATGGGGCTTTTGGCAATAATAAGGAAGTCTGAAAGCACAAAGGGTTGGAGTGAAGAAGGGGGGGAAGATAATGAGTTTCATTTTGAACTTGTAATTTTTTTTCTTTCTGAGGCTGGGGTGAAGTGACTTGCCCAGGATCACACAGCTAGGAAGTGTTGTGTCTGAGACCAGATTTGAACTCGGGTCCTCCTGACGTCAAGGCTGGTGCTCTATCCACTGTGCCACGGAGCTACCCCCTGAACTTGTAATTTGACATCTAGATGGGTGAGTAGAGAATTTAGGGCTAGACAAGTAGATTTGAGAATCAATTGTAGTGAATGGGATAATTAAATCTACAGGAGCTGATGAGACCATCACACGTCCCTGTTCCATCTTCTCTTTCCCCTTTTATCTCACTTAGCGCTTGAGAGCACTTAATAAATAATAAGTTTTTCATTCATTGATCTGATGGACTCTGGCATAGAGACAGCACGTCATACTGGACAGAAAGCTGAGCTTGGGAGGCAGGGCCGGCCAAATCCAGAACCTGCCTTTATTGTCATGGACTGGCTGTGTGAACAGGAAAAGTCCTTCCACTTTTTCTGTGTCCCACTTCCCCTTTGGTAAACCAGAGATAATAATATCCATAGTGACTACTTCACAGGGTTGCTGTGCCTTACAAATGAGATAATGTGTTCCCAGTGTTCCGAATGCCAAGTGGCCAGACCTAAATGCCACTTATTTGATTTACATTCAGTCAGGCACATGGCAAACGGTCGATGAATATTGACACTCCCTGCCATGTCTGCAGGAAACGCTCCGATCCGTCACGCTGCCCTGAGAATAACAAAAGCCAGCCGTTCCCATCCAGCATTCTCAGCTGGAACAGAAGCTGGTGAAAGATGTTCTAAACAATCCTTCCCCAAGCCAGCGAAAGTAAGATAAACATGTGCAAGGGGTCTGGTGGCAAGGAGCCCCAGGAGTAATCCTATGAGCCTTCTCCCCCCGAGGGGCTGCAGCTGTAGGGGCAGGGGAGGGGCGCGGCAGAGATGTCACCAAATTTCCATCATCGGGAGAATCGAGTGGGATTATGAGATGGGGTCCGGGGAATATACTAAGGTTATATGTAGAGATCTTGGAGTAATGGAAATCATGGAAGTAAATAAAGTCACCAAGTAAGAAGGGGGTCCAGGATAGGACCGTCATCATCCATTCATTTAGCTGAGTCTTCAAAGAAGCATAGATTTGAGAGGAAGGGGGGAAGGGGTCTGCTTTCCAGACATGGGGGCACAAAGGCTTGAGAAAGAACGCTGAAATGTCAGATTGGAACAACTTTTGTTGGAGGGTAAAGGGGAATCATTTGAAATAACTAAAATTAGTAAGGATTCTAAGGTAAGTAGTTTGTATTTTACCCTGGAGGAAATAACACAGCACCATGTACATTTTAAGTGTGATATGGCTCTGATGCAACTTTATTTAGAACTCTTTTAGAAAAGGAAGCAGCTCGGGGCAGGAGGATCACTTAGGAGTCTACTGCACCAGTTCCATGGAAAGAGGCTGAAGGCCGGAAGAAAGGGGGCAAACTGGAGAGCTGGAGAGAAAGAGCGAGAGCGAGAGCGAGAGAGCGAGAGAGCGAGCGAGAGAGAGAGAGAGAGAGAGAGAGAGAGAGAGAGAGAGAGAGAGAGAGACAGAGACAGAGACAGAGAGAGACAGACAGAGAGACAGACAGAGAGAGAGACAGACAGAGAGAGCGAGAGAGACAGAGAGAGAGAGAAAGAGACAGAGAGAGAGAGACAGAGAGAGACAGAGAGAGAGAGACAGAGAGAGACAGACAGAGAGACAGACAGAGACAGAGACACAGAGAGAGAGACAGAGACACAGAGAGAGAGACACAGAGAGAGAGAGCTAGAGAGAGACAGAGACAGAGAGAGAGAGAGAGCTAGAGAGAGAGAGAGAGCGAGAGAGAGAGAGAGCTAGAGAGACAGAGAGAGAGAGAGAGAGAGAGAGAGAGAGAGAGAGACAGAGAGAGACAGAGAGAGAAAGAGACAGAGAGAGACAGAGAGAGAGAGAGAGACAGAGAGAGAGAGAGAAAGAGAGAGACAGATAGAGAGACAGACAGAGACAGAGACACAGAGAGAGAGAGAGACAGAGACAGACACAGAGAGAGAGAGAGAGCTAGAGAGAGACAGAGACAGAGAGAGACAGAGACAGAGAGAGAGAGCAAGAGAGAGAGCGAGAGAGAGAGAGCGAGAGAGAGAGAGCGAGAGCGAGAAAGAGAAGATTTAGGGGTTCATTATGAACCCAGAACTTCCTGAAATTGGGAGGTGGCTCCTGCTGGCCCTGTTCTGTTGATCCCTCGACTGGAATACTGGTTTTAGTAGCCAGTTTAGGAAGGATATCGCTCACTGAAGAGTGTCCAGAGAAAACTAATGAAGAGTTTGAAGTGCCCAGAGTGGGCCATATGAGAAAGGGTAGGAAAAAATGAGAAGAAGGGCTTTCACATGGAAGAGGGATATGTGTTCTATTTTTTCCCAAAAGGAAGACCCTTGGAAATGAATGACTTAAAGAGAGGAAAATTTAAACTGGATAAAAGTAAAACAGCTGGAGCTATATAAAAGCAGAATAAGCTGCTTGGGAAGGCATCAGGTTCCCCAGTGCTGAAGGTCTTTTCTTTTTCTTTATTTTTTTCCCTGAGGCAATTAAGATCAAGTGACTTGCCCAGGTCACACAGCTAGGAAGTGTTAAGTGTCTGAGGCTAGATTTGAACTCAGGTTCTCCTGACTTCAGGGCTGGTGCTCTATCCACTGCACCACCTAGCTGCCCCAAGAGCTAGAGGTCTTTAAGCTGAAGCTAGATATCCAGTTTGGGTATGTTCCAAAAGGGAATTTTGAGAGGGGAGTAAGAAGGAGCCTGAAGTGGTATCTGGAAATCAGGCATTGGGTCCAGAAGCTTTGAATTCATGAGTGCCTCTGACATTTGCCAGCTGTGTGGCCCTGGACCAGTCATTGAACCTTATGGCCCATCTAGAAAACTCCTCCAAACTAAAAGTTAAAAAGCAAGAGCCCACCAGCTCTGGAAAAGGGAGTTTGACCATCCTGCTCCTCCATCCTAGAGCCTCATGACATTGTTTTCTCTGGGTACTCCAGATGAGGATCTCTTTTTAGTCTCCATTGATGAATGACCATTTATATCTTACCGCCTGTGTATGTATGAGTCTGATCTGGAGCTATTTCTTAAATCTTTTCTTCTCTTTCTGGGTGATCTCATTGGTTCCCATGGATTCCATGATTATTTCTAGGTAAATGATTCTCAAATCTACATATCTAAAATCAGCACTCCTGATTGATACTTTGAAAAAGTTCAAAACATATACATCATATAATATCAGCGAACCTCCTCCAAAGGGGTTGGTTGGGAGTGTAATCTCATATCTCGAGATCTGCTTAATCTTTATAATTTTTTTTTTACATTTGTTTTTGATGTTTTAGTATGTGATTGGTCCATTTCCATTACACTGCTGTGGATATTGTTTACTTGGTTCTGCTTACTTCATTCTGCATTAATTTATATAGTTTTTTCCCATGTTTCTCTGTATTCATCACACAAAATTTCTTATGGCCCAGTAAGTTTTCATTATATTAATGCACCACAATTGTTTTGCCGTTCTGCAATTGAACATTTATTTTTTTCTTCTTCTTTGTTATTATAAAAGTGCTGTTATAAATAAAAAAAAATCTAGACATCTAAACATCTCTTAAAAAGGTCCAAAAAAGAATGGATCTTTTCTCCCCAAAACTGCCCCTCCTCCACTTATTATGGGACTCAAGTAGAAAACTCTGGGACTTTAACTCTAACCCTTTCCCTTACCAGTCTTCCCCAATCAATGGCCACATCTAATCCTTCTGCCTCTGTCTCTGTCCCCTTCTCACCACTCAGATAGCGACCTCCCAAATTCAGACCCTGCACTGTTGCCATAGTATTTTAATGGCTCTCCCCACATCCCTGTACAAGCTATCTGACATATACCTGCTACATTAAGATTTCTAAAGCACAGATCTGAGAAAGTCTCCCCTCCACTCAAAAACCTCTTCAGTGGTTCTCTGATATATTCCAGAGAAAATGCAAACTCTTGGGTTTGGCACTGAGAGCCCTTCATGATCTGAGAAAAGGGAACAAAAGAGTTTTAAGGAAGTCATTCACGGTGTGTGACAGAGAAGTCCAAAACCAGATGGAAATGGAGAAAAACCCCAGCTGAGTTTCAGCTTTCATGGAGGTTTTGCATCATACTGCCTCCCCCTATTATGGTGGATTGCCTCTTCAATAGGATGAAGTCCTTTCAAGGACTCTCTAGGTAAAAGTTACTTTGGGTCCCACCAGAAAAAAACAAAACAAAACAAAACAAGGTTTGGGGGAAGGGCTGGAAGAAGTTCCTTAAATATGACCAAATTGGGGATTTGTTTAGTTTGACTATGCATATTTAATACAAGTGTTTTGCTTATTTTTTTTTTAATGGCAGGGGATGTGGGAGGAAGAAAAAATAACTGCTCGTTAATTGAAAATTTTAATATATTGGTTATAAAAAGAATCCTTTATAAAAAAGTTCAAAGGAAGGAAAGAAATATCCCCATGAGGGAAAAATCATATGGGGATGAGTAGGAGGTCAGGAGGAAATTCTAGGGAGGAGAGACTGATTAATGAGAAGCTTTAAAAAAAAAAAAAAAGAAGACTCAATGTGGAAAATATGAAGATTCTGAAAGTTAACTAAGGCAGGTTATCTCGAACCAGATTAGGAATTTCCAAGGGAGGATTTAATCTGGAAAAGAGAGGACTCCCTGAAATAAGAGCTTCTTGTGTGTTCTCCATTTCTGCCTCCAGACACTGAGCAAGAATTCAAGGACAGAACCTTGAGCGAAATGGCTACCGTGACTTGGGAAATGAATGAGGTGGCTGGAGATGAGCCATGATTTTGCTTCCTAATTTATACCGTGGTCATTGTTCTTCCCTAAATGTAGACATCGACCTGTCTAGATGTAAACATTAGGATGGACATTAGGGTTTTATAACCACATGCAATATATATAAATCAGACTTGGCTTTCTGGTATTGAATCCAAGAGTCCTTCCAGTACTGGCCAGGTGAACAATGTTCAATAAATGTTTGATGATGTTGATTGAATTGAGATAGGAAAGGTACTATAATGGTAGAGGGAAAAGAGAGCTGGAAGAGTCCTTGGAGGCCCATTAAATCACTGGGTCCTCTTGACTTCTCAGGTCAAATCCCAGCTTGGACAGGAGGCCTTTCCCAGCAATCTGTACCCCTGCCCCATCCTATCTCATCCCACCTCCCAAAGCTAGCACCTCCTTCTGAGATCGCTTTCCATTTGCACTGTGAATGGCTTACACGGACCTAGTTATTTAGATGTTATCTTTCTGAAGAAAATGTGAGATCCTTGAGCACAGGGACCATATTTCCCTTTGCCATTTGTGTATCTTTAATGCTCAACCTGTTCTTTGATCCAGTAAGTGCTTAATTGATGCTTGTTGACTGCCTTTGACATACAAAGAGATTGATTGATTTGCTGCCTAAAGTCACAGAG